>NW_027415290.1:0-343279 GCF_964106895.1 Numenius arquata
GGTAAAGTGAAAAAAAGGTGCTTTTGAGGACAGAGTAGCCAGGAAAGCCCGCAGCCCCAAAGTCTGGGTGGCAATGCAAGTAGTTCCCAGAGGCGTTCATAAAAAGCAAGAGTTGTTCTGGCTGCCACCTTGGCTGTGGGAGCCAGGCCAGGACGTTCGGCATATTGGGGTCCGGTGCTGGGGTAAAGTGAAAAAAAGGTTCTTTGGAGGATAGAGTGGCCAGGAAAGCCCGCAGCCCCAAAGTCTGGGTGGCAATGCAAGTAGTTCCCAGAGGCGTTCATAAAAAGCAAGAGTTGTTCTGGCTGCCACCTTGGCTGTGGGTGCCAGGCCAGGACGTTCGGCATATTGGGGTCCGGTGCTGGGGTAAAGTGAAAAAAAGGTTCTTTGGAGGATAGAGTGGCCAGGAAAGCCCGCAGCCCCAAAGTCTGGGTGGCAATGCAAGTAGTTCCCAGAGACCTTGAAAGAAAGCAAGAGTTATTTCTGGCTGCCACCTTGGCTGTGGGAGCCAGGCCAGGACGATCGGCATATTGGGGTCCGGTGCTGGGATAAAGTGAAAAAAAGGTTCTTTGGAGGATAGAGTGGCCAGGAAAGCCCGCAGCCCCAAAGTCTGGGTGGCAATGCAAGTAGTTCCCAGAGGCGTTCATAAAAAGCAAGAGTTGTTCTGGCTGCCACCTTGGCTGTGGGTGCCAGGCCAGGACGTTCGGCATATTGGGGTCCGGTGCTAGGGTAAAGTGAAAAAAAGGTTCTTTGGAGGATAGAGTGGCCAGGAAAGCCCGCAGCCCCAAAGTCTGGGTGGCAATGCAAGTAGTTCCCAGAGACCTTGAAAGAAAGCAAGAGTTATTTCTGGCTGCCACCTTGGCTGTGGGAGCCAGGCCAGGACGTTCGGCATATTGGGGTCCGGTGCTGGGGAAAAGTGAAAAAAAGGTTCTTTGGAGGATAGAGTGGCCAGGAAAGCCCGCAGCCCAAAGTCTGGGTGGCAATGCAAGTAGTTCCCAGAGGCGTTCATAAAAAGCAAGAGTTGTTCTGGCTGCCACCTTGGCTGTGGGAGCCAGGCCAGGACGTTCGGCATATTGGGGGCCAGTGCTAGGGAAAAGTGAAAAAAAGGTTCTTTTGAGGATAGAGTGGCCAGGAAAGCCCGCAGCCCCAAAGTCTGGGTGGCAATGCAAGTAGTTCCCAGAGGCGTTCATAAAAAGCAAGAGTTGTTCTGGCTGCCACCTTGGCTGTGGGAGCCAGGCCAGGACGATTGGCATATTGGGGTCCGGTGCTGGGGTAAAGTGAAAAAAAGGATCTTTGGAGGATAGAGTGGCCAGGAAAGCCCGCAGCCCCAATGTCTGGGTGGCAATGCAAGTAGTTCCCAGAGACCTTGAAAGAAAGCAAGAGTTGTTCTGGCTGCCACCTTGGCTGTGGGAGCCAGGCCAGGACGTTTGGCATATTGGGGGCCGGTGCAAGGGAAAAGTGAAAAAAAGGTGCTTTGGAGGATAGAGTGGCCAGGAAAGCCCGCAGCCCCAAAGTCTGGGTGGCAATGCAAGTAGTTCCCAGAGGCGTTCATAAGAAGCAAGAGTTGTTCTGGCTGCCACCTTGGCTGTGGGAGCCAGGCCAGGACAATCGGCATATTGGGGTCCGGTGCTGGGGTAAAGTGAAAAAAAGGTTCTTTGGAGGATAGAGTGGCCAGGAAAGCCCGCAGCCCCAAAGTCTGGGTGGCAATGCAAGTAGTTCCCAGACGCGTTCATAAAAAGCAAGAGTTGTTCTGGCTGCCACCTTGGCTGTGGGAGCCAGGCCAGGACGTTCGGCATATTGGGGGCCGGTGCTAGGGAAAAGTGAAAAAAAGGTTCTTTGGAGGCTAGAGTGGCCAGGAAAGCCCGCAGCCCCAAAGTCTGGGTGGCAATGCAAGTAGTTCCCAGAGGCGTTCATAAAAAGCAAGAGTTGTTCTGGCTGCCAGCTTGGCTGTGGGAGCCAGGCCAGGACGTTCGGCATATTGGGGTCCGGTGCTGGGGTAAAGTGAAAAAAAGGTGCTTTTGAGGACAGAGTAGCCAGGAAAGCCCGCAGCCCCAAAGTCTGGGTGGCAATGCAAGTAGTTCCCAGAGGCGTTCATAAAAAGCAAGAGTTGTTCTGGCTGCCACCTTGGCTGTGGGAGCCAGGCCAGGACGTTCGGCATATTGGGGTCCGGTGCTGGGGTAAAGTGAAAAAAAGGTTCTTTGGAGGATAGAGTGGCCAGGAAAGCCCGCAGCCCCAAAGTCTGGGTGGCAATGCAAGTAGTTCCCAGAGGCGTTCATAAAAAGCAAGAGTTGTTCTGGCTGCCACCTTGGCTGTGGGTGCCAGGCCAGGACGTTCGGCATATTGGGGTCCGGTGCTGGGGTAAAGTGAAAAAAAGGTTCTTTGGAGGATAGAGTGGCCAGGAAAGCCCGCAGCCCCAAAGTCTGGGTGGCAATGCAAGTAGTTCCCAGAGACCTTGAAAGAAAGCAAGAGTTATTTCTGGCTGCCACCTTGGCTGTGGGAGCCAGGCCAGGACAATCGGCATATTGGGGTCCGGTGCTGGGATAAAGTGAAAAAAAGGTTCTTTGGAGGATAGAGTGGCCAGGAAAGCCCGCAGCCCCAAAGTCTGGGTGGCAATGCAAGTAGTTCCCAGAGGCGTTCATAAAAAGCAAGAGTTGTTCTGGCTGCCACCTTGGCTGTGGGTGCCAGGCCAGGACGTTCGGCATATTGGGGTCCGGTGCTAGGGTAAAGTGAAAAAAAGGTTCTTTGGAGGATAGAGTGGCCAGGAAAGCCCGCAGCCCCAAAGTCTGGGTGGCAATGCAAGTAGTTCCCAGAGACCTTGAAAGAAAGCAAGAGTTATTTCTGGCTGCCACCTTGGCTGTGGGAGCCAGGCCAGGACGTTCGGCATATTGGGGTCCGGTGCTGGGGAAAAGTGAAAAAAAGGTTCTTTGGAGGATAGAGTGGCCAGGAAAGCCCGCAGCCCCAAAGTCTGGGTGGCAATGCAAGTAGTTCCCAGAGGCGTTCATAAAAAGCAAGAGTTGTTCTGGCTGCCACCTTGGCTGTGGGAGCCAGGCCAGGACGTTCGGCATATTGGGGGCCAGTGCTAGGGAAAAGTGAAAAAAAGGTTCTTTTGAGGATAGAGTGGCCAGGAAAGCCCGCAGCCCCAAAGTCTGGGTGGCAATGCAAGTAGTTCCCAGAGGCGTTCATAAAAAGCAAGAGTTGTTCTGGCTGCCACCTTGGCTGTGGGAGCCAGGCCAGGACGATTGGCATATTGGGGTCCGGTGCTGGGGTAAAGTGAAAAAAAGGATCTTTGGAGGATAGAGTGGCCAGGAAAGCCCGCAGCCCCAATGTCTGGGTGGCAATGCAAGTAGTTCCCAGAGACCTTGAAAGAAAGCAAGAGTTGTTCTGGCTGCCACCTTGGCTGTGGGAGCCAGGCCAGGACGTTTGGCATATTGGGGGCCGGTGCAAGGGAAAAGTGAAAAAAAGGTGCTTTGAAGGATAGAGTGGCCAGGAAAGCCCGCAGCCCCAAAGTCTGGGTGGCAATGCAAGTAGTTCCCAGAGGCGTTCATAAGAAGCAAGAGTTGTTCTGGCTGCCACCTTGGCTGTGGGAGCCAGGCCAGGACAATCGGCATATTGGGGTCCGGTGCTGGGGTAAAGTGAAAAAAAGGTTCTTTGGAGGATAGAGTGGCCAGGAAAGCCCGCAGCCCCAAAGTCTGGGTGGCAATGCAAGTAGTTCCCAGAGGCGTTCATAAAAAGCAAGAGTTGTTCTGGCTGCCACCTTGGCTGTGGGAGCCAGGCCAGGACGTTCGGCATATTGGGGGCCGGTGCTAGGGAAAAGTGAAAAAAAGGTTCTTTGGAGGATAGAGTGGCCAGGAAAGCCCGCAGCCCCAAAGTCTGGGTGGCAATGCAAGTAGTTCCCAGAGGCGTTCATAAAAAGCAAGAGTTGTTCTGGCTGCCACCTTGGCTGTGGGAGCCAGGCCAGGACGTTCGGCATATTGGGGGCCGGTGCTGGGGTAAAGTGAAAAAAAGGTGCTTTTGAGGACAGAGTTGCCAGGAAAGCCCGCAGCCCCAAAGTCTGGGTGGCAATGCAAGTAGTTCCCAGAGGCGTTCATAAAAAGCAAGAGCTGTTCTGGCTGCCACCTTGGCTGTGGGAGCCAGGCCAGGACGTTCGGCATATTGGGGTCCGGTGCTGGGGTAAAGTGAAAAAAAGGTTCTTTGGAGGATAGAGTGGCCAGGAAAGCCCGCAGCCCCAAAGTCTGGGTGGCAATGCAAGTAGTTCCCAGAGGCGTTCATAAAAAGCAAGAGTTGTTCTGGCTGCCACCTTGGCTGTGGGTGCCAGGCCAGGACGTTCGGCATATTGGGGTCCGGTGCTAGGGTAAAGTGAAAAAAAGGTTCTTTGGAGGATAGAGTGGCCAGGAAAGCCCGCAGCCCCAAAGTCTGGGTGGCAATGCAAGTAGTTCCCAGAGACCTTGAAAGAAAGCAAGAGTTATTTCTGGCTGCCACCTTGGCTGTGGGAGCCAGGCCAGGACGTTCGGCATATTGGGGTCCGGTGCTGGGGAAAAGTGAAAAAAAGGTTCTTTGGAGGATAGAGTGGCCAGGAAAGCCCGCAGCCCCAAAGTCTGGGTGGCAATGCAAGTAGTTCCCAGAGGCGTTCATAAAAAGCAAGATTTGTTCTGGCTGCCACCTTGGCTGTGGGAGCCAGGCCAGGACGTTCGGCATATTGGGGGCCGGTGCAAGGGAAAAGTGAAAAAAAAGTGCTTTGGAGGATAGAGTGGCCAGGAAAGCCCGCAGCCCCAAAGTCTGGGTGGCAATGCAAGTAGTTCCCAGAGACCTTGAAAGAAAGCAAGAGTTATTTCTGGCTGCCACCTTGGCTGTGGGAGCCAGGCCAGGACGATTGGCATATTGGGGTCCGGTGCTGGGGTAAAGTGAAAAAAAGGATCTTTGGAGGATAGAGTGGCCAGGAAAGCCCGCAGCCCCAAAGTCTGGGTGGCAATGCAAGTAGTTCCCAGAGACCTTGAAAGAAAGCAAGAGTTGTTCTGGCTGCCACCTTGGCTGTGGGAGCCAGGCCAGGACGTTTGGCATATTGGGGGCCGGTGCAAGGGAAAAGTGAAAAAAAGGTGCTTTGGAGGATAGAGTGGCCAGGAAAGCCCGCAGCCCCAAAGTCTGGGTGGCAATGCAAGTAGTTCCCAGAGGCGTTCATAAGAAGCAAGAGTTGTTCTGGCTGCCACCTTGGCTGTGGGAGCCAGGCCAGGACAATCGGCATATTGGGGTCCGGTGCTGGGGTAAAGTGAAAAAAAGGTTCTTTGGAGGATAGAGTGGCCAGGAAAGCCCGCAGCCCCAAAGTCTGGGTGGCAATGCAAGTAGTTCCCAGAGGCGTTCATAAAAAGCAAGAGTTGTTCTGGCTGCCACCTTGGCTGTGGGAGCCAGGCCAGGACGTTCGGCATATTGGGGGCCGGTGCTAGGGAAAAGTGAAAAAAAGGTTCTTTGGAGGATAGAGTGGCCAGGAAAGCCCGCAGCCCCAAAGTCTGGGTGGCAATGCAAGTAGTTCCCAGAGGCGTTCATAAAAAGCAAGAGTTGTTCTGGCTGCCACCTTGGCTGTGGGAGCCAGGCCAGGACGTTCGGCATATTGGGGTCCGGTGCTGGGGTAAAGTGAAAAAAAGGTTCTTTGGAGGATAGAGTGGCCAGGAAAGCCCGCAGCCCCAAAGTCTGGGTGGCAATGCAAGTAGTTCCCAGAGACCTTGAAAGAAAGCAAGAGTTATTTCTGGCTGCCACCTTGGCTGTGGGAGCCAGGCCAGGACGATCGGCATATTGGGGTCCGGTGCTGGGATAAAGTGAAAAAAAGGTTCTTTGGAGGATAGAGTGGCCAGGAAAGCCCGCAGCCCCAAAGTCTGGGTGGCAATGCAAGTAGTTCCCAGAGGCGTTCATAAAAAGCAAGAGTTGTTCTGGCTGCCACCTTGGCTGTGGGTGCCAGGCCAGGACGTTCGGCATATTGGGGTCCGGTGCTAGGGTAAAGTGAAAAAAAGGTTCTTTGGAGGATAGAGTGGCCAGGAAAGCCCGCAGCCCCAAAGTCTGGGTGGCAATGCAAGTAGTTCCCAGAGACCTTGAAAGAAAGCAAGAGTTATTTCTGGCTGCCACCTTGGCTGTGGGAGCCAGGCCAGGACGTTCGGCATATTGGGGTCCGGTGCTGGGGAAAAGTGAAAAAAAGGTTCTTTGGAGGATAGAGTGGCCAGGAAAGCCCGCAGCCCCAAAGTCTGGGTGGCAATGCAAGTAGTTCCCAGAGGCGTTCATAAAAAGCAAGAGTTGTTCTGGCTGCCACCTTGGCTGTGGGAGCCAGGCCAGGACGTTCGGCATATTGGGGGCCAGTGCTAGGGAAAAGTGAAAAAAAGGTTCTTTTGAGGATAGAGTGGCCAGGAAAGCCCGCAGCCCCAAAGTCTGGGTGGCAATGCAAGTAGTTCCCAGAGGCGTTCATAAAAAGCAAGAGTTGTTCTGGCTGCCACCTTGGCTGTGGGAGCCAGGCCAGGACGTTCGGCATATTGGGGTCCGGTGCTAGGGAAAAGTGAAAAAAAGGTACTTTGAGGATACAGTGGCCAGGAAAGCCCGCAGCCCCAAAGTCTGGGTGGCAATGCAAGTAGTTCCCAGAGGCGTTCATAAAAAGCAAGAGTTGTTCTGGCTGCCACCTTGGCTGTGGGAGCCAGGCCAGGACGTTCGGCATATTGGGGTCCGGTGCTGGGGTAAAGTGAAAAAAAGGTTCTTTGGAGGACAGAGTAGCCAGGAAAGCCCGCAGCCCCAAAGTCTGGGTGGCAATGCAAGTAGTTCCCAGAGGCGTTCATAAAAAGCAAGAGCTGTTCTGGCTGCCACCTTGGCTGTGGGAGCCAGGCCAGGACGTTCGGCATATTGGGGTCCGGTGCTGGGGTAAAGTGAAAAAAAGGTTCTTTGGAGGATAGAGTGGCCAGGAAAGCCCGCAGCCCCAAAGTCTGGGTGGCAATGCAAGTAGTTCCCAGAGGCGTTCATAAAAAGCAAGAGTTGTTCTGGCTGCCACCTTGGCTGTGGGTGCCAGGCCAGGACGTTCGGCATATTGGGGTCCGGTGCTGGGGTAAAGTGAAAAAAAGGTTCTTTGGAGGATAGAGTGGCCAGGAAAGCCCGCAGCCCCAAAGTCTGGGTGGCAATGCAAGTAGTTCCCAGAGACCTTGAAAGAAAGCAAGAGTTATTTCTGGCTGCCACCTTGGCTGTGGGAGCCAGGCCAGGACGATCGGCATATTGGGGTCCGGTGCTGGGATAAAGTGAAAAAAAGGTTCTTTGGAGGATAGAGTGGCCAGGAAAGCCCGCAGCCCCAAAGTCTGGGTGGCAATGCAAGTAGTTCCCAGAGGCGTTCATAAAAAGCAAGAGTTGTTCTGGCTGCCACCTTGGCTGTGGGTGCCAGGCCAGGACGTTCGGCATATTGGGGTCCGGTGCTAGGGTAAAGTGAAAAAAAGGTTCTTTGGAGGATAGAGTGGCCAGGAAAGCCCGCAGCCCCAAAGTCTGGGTGGCAATGCAAGTAGTTCCCAGAGACCTTGAAAGAAAGCAAGAGTTATTTCTGGCTGCCACCTTGGCTGTGGGAGCCAGGCCAGGACGTTCGGCATATTGGGGTCCGGTGCTGGGGAAAAGTGAAAAAAAGGTTCTTTGGAGGATAGAGTGGCCAGGAAAGCCCGCAGCCCCAAAGTCTGGGTGGCAATGCAAGTAGTTCCCAGAGGCGTTCATAAGAAGCAAGAGTTGTTCTGGCTGCCACCTTGGCTGTGGGAGCCAGGCCAGGACAATCGGCATATTGGGGTCCGGTGCTGGGGTAAAGTGAAAAAAAGGTTCTTTGGAGGATAGAGTGGCCAGGAAAGCCCGCAGCCCCAAAGTCTGGGTGGCAATGCAAGTAGTTCCCAGAGGCGTTCATAAAAAGCAAGAGTTGTTCTGGCTGCCACCTTGGCTGTGGGAGCCAGGCCAGGACGTTCGGCATATTGGGGGCCGGTGCTAGGGAAAAGTGAAAAAAAGGTTCTTTGGAGGATAGAGTGGCCAGGAAAGCCCGCAGCCCCAAAGTCTGGGTGGCAATGCAAGTAGTTCCCAGAGGCGTTCATAAAAAGCAAGAGTTGTTCTGGCTGCCACCTTGGCTGTGGGAGCCAGGCCAGGACGTTCGGCATATTGGGGTCCGGTGCTGGGGTAAAGTGAAAAAAAGGTTCTTTGGAGGATAGAGTGGCCAGGAAAGCCCGCAGCCCCAAAGTCTGGGTGGCAATGCAAGTAGTTCCCAGAGACCTTGAAAGAAAGCAAGAGTTATTTCTGGCTGCCACCTTGGCTGTGGGAGCCAGGCCAGGACGATCGGCATATTGGGGTCCGGTGCTGGGATAAAGTGAAAAAAAGGTTCTTTGGAGGATAGAGTGGCCAGGAAAGCCCGCAGCCCCAAAGTCTGGGTGGCAATGCAAGTAGTTCCCAGAGGCGTTCATAAAAAGCAAGAGTTGTTCTGGCTGCCACCTTGGCTGTGGGTGCCAGGCCAGGACGTTCGGCATATTGGGGTCCGGTGCTAGGGTAAAGTGAAAAAAAGGTTCTTTGGAGGATAGAGTGGCCAGGAAAGCCCGCAGCCCCAAAGTCTGGGTGGCAATGCAAGTAGTTCCCAGAGACCTTGAAAGAAAGCAAGAGTTATTTCTGGCTGCCACCTTGGCTGTGGGAGCCAGGCCAGGACGTTCGGCATATTGGGGTCCGGTGCTGGGGAAAAGTGAAAAAAAGGTTCTTTGGAGGATAGAGTGGCCAGGAAAGCCCGCAGCCCCAAAGTCTGGGTGGCAATGCAAGTAGTTCCCAGAGGCGTTCATAAAAAGCAAGAGTTGTTCTGGCTGCCACCTTGGCTGTGGGAGCCAGGCCAGGACGTTCGGCATATTGGGGGCCAGTGCTAGGGAAAAGTGAAAAAAAGGTTCTTTTGAGGATAGAGTGGCCAGGAAAGCCCGCAGCCCCAAAGTCTGGGTGGCAATGCAAGTAGTTCCCAGAGGCGTTCATAAAAAGCAAGAGTTGTTCTGGCTGCCACCTTGGCTGTGGGAGCCAGGCCAGGACGTTCGGCATATTGGGGTCCGGTGCTAGGGAAAAGTGAAAAAAAGGTACTTTGAGGATACAGTGGCCAGGAAAGCCCGCAGCCCCAAAGTCTGGGTGGCAATGCAAGTAGTTCCCAGAGGCGTTCATAAAAAGCAAGAGTTGTTCTGGCTGCCACCTTGGCTGTGGGAGCCAGGCCAGGACGTTCGGCATATTGGGGTCCGGTGCTGGGGTAAAGTGAAAAAAAGGTTCTTTGGAGGACAGAGTAGCCAGGAAAGCCCGCAGCCCCAAAGTCTGGGTGGCAATGCAAGTAGTTCCCAGAGGCGTTCATAAAAAGCAAGAGCTGTTCTGGCTGCCACCTTGGCTGTGGGAGCCAGGCCAGGACGTTCGGCATATTGGGGTCCGGTGCTGGGGTAAAGTGAAAAAAAGGTTCTTTGGAGGATAGAGTGGCCAGGAAAGCCCGCAGCCCCAAAGTCTGGGTGGCAATGCAAGTAGTTCCCAGAGGCGTTCATAAAAAGCAAGAGTTGTTCTGGCTGCCACCTTGGCTGTGGGTGCCAGGCCAGGACGTTCGGCATATTGGGGTCCGGTGCTGGGGTAAAGTGAAAAAAAGGTTCTTTGGAGGATAGAGTGGCCAGGAAAGCCCGCAGCCCCAAAGTCTGGGTGGCAATGCAAGTAGTTCCCAGAGACCTTGAAAGAAAGCAAGAGTTATTTCTGGCTGCCACCTTGGCTGTGGGAGCCAGGCCAGGACGATCGGCATATTGGGGTCCGGTGCTGGGATAAAGTGAAAAAAAGGTTCTTTGGAGGATAGAGTGGCCAGGAAAGCCCGCAGCCCCAAAGTCTGGGTGGCAATGCAAGTAGTTCCCAGAGGCGTTCATAAAAAGCAAGAGTTGTTCTGGCTGCCACCTTGGCTGTGGGTGCCAGGCCAGGACGTTCGGCATATTGGGGTCCGGTGCTAGGGTAAAGTGAAAAAAAGGTTCTTTGGAGGATAGAGTGGCCAGGAAAGCCCGCAGCCCCAAAGTCTGGGTGGCAATGCAAGTAGTTCCCAGAGACCTTGAAAGAAAGCAAGAGTTATTTCTGGCTGCCACCTTGGCTGTGGGAGCCAGGCCAGGACGTTCGGCATATTGGGGTCCGGTGCTGGGGAAAAGTGAAAAAAAGGTTCTTTGGAGGATAGAGTGGCCAGGAAAGCCCGCAGCCCCAAAGTCTGGGTGGCAATGCAAGTAGTTCCCAGACGCGTTCATAAAAAGCAAGAGTTGTTCTGGCTGCCACCTTGGCTGTGGGAGCCAGGCCAGGACGTTCGGCATATTGGGGGCCAGTGCTAGGGAAAAGTGAAAAAAAGGTTCTTTGGAGGATAGAGTGGCCAGGAAAGCCCGCAGCCCCAAAGTCTGGGTGGCAATGCAAGTAGTTCCCAGAGGCGTTCATAAAAAGCAAGAGTTGTTCTGGCTGCCACCTTGGCTGTGGGTGCCAGGCCAGGACGTTCGGCATATTGGGGTCCGGTGCTAGGGAAAAGTGAAAAAAAGGTACTTTGAGGATAGAGTGGCCAGGAAAGCCCGCAGCCCCAAAGTCTGGGTGGCAATGCAAGTAGTTCCCAGAGGCGTTCATAAAAAGCAAGAGCTGTTCTGGCTGCCACCTTGGCTGTGGGAGCCAGGCCAGGACAATCGGCATATTGGGGTCCGGTGCTGGGGTAAAGTGAAAAAAAGGTTCTTTGGAGGATAGAGTGGCCAGGAAAGCCCGCAGCCCCAAAGTCTGGGTGGCAATGCAAGTAGTTCCCAGAGGCGTTCATAAAAAGCAAGAGTTGTTCTGGCTGCCACCTTGGCTGTGGGAGCCAGGCCAGGACGTTCGGCATATTGGAGTCCGGTGCTAAGGAAAAGTGAAAAAAAGGTTCTTTGGAGGATAGAGTGGCCAGGAAAGCCCGCAGCCCCAAAGTCTGGGTGGCAATGCAAGTAGTTCCCAGAGGCGTTCATAAAAAGCAAGAGTTGTTCTGGCTGCCACCTTGGCTGTGGGAGCCAGGCCAGGACGTTCGGCATATTGGAGTCCGGTGCTAAGGAAAAGTGAAAAAAAGGTTCTTTGGAGGATAGAGTGGCCAGGAAAGCCCGCAGCCCCAAAGTCTGGGTGGCAATGCAAGTAGTTCCCAGAGGCGTTCATAAAAAGCAAGAGCTGTTCTAGCTGCCACCTTGGCTGTGGGAGCCAGGCCAGGACGTTCGGCATATTGGGGGCCAGTGCTAGGGAAAAGAGGAAAAAAAGGTTCTTTTGAGGATAGAGTGGCCAGAAAAGCCCGCAGCCCCAAAGTCTGGGTGGCAATGCAAGTAGTTCCCAGAGGCGTTCATAAAAAGCAAGAGTTGTTCTGGCTGCCACCTTGGCTGTGGGAGCCAGGCCAGGACGTTTGGCATATTGGGGGCCGGTGCAAGGGAAAAGTGAAAAAAAGGTTCTTTGGAGGATAGAGTGGCCAGGAAAGCCCGCAGCCCCAAAGTCTGGGTGGCAATGCAAGTAGTTCCCAGAGGCGTTCATAAGAAGCAAGAGTTGTTCTGGCTGCCACCTTGGCTGTGGGAGCCAGGCCAGGACAATCGGCATATTGGGGTCCGGTGCTGGGGTAAAGTGAAAAAAAGGTTCTTTTGAGGATAGAGTGGCCAGGAAAGCCCGCAGCCCCAAAGTCTGGGTGGCAATGCAAGTAGTTCCCAGAGGCGTTCATAAAAAGCAAGAGTTGTTCTGGCTGCCACCTTGGCTGTGGGAGCCAGGCCAGGACGTTCGGCATATTGGGGGCCGGTGCTAGGGAAAAGTGAAAAAAAGGTTCTTTGGAGGCTAGAGTGGCCAGGAAAGCCCGCAGCCCCAAAGTCTGGGTGGCAATGCAAGTAGTTCCCAGAGGCGTTCATAAAAAGCAAGAGTTGTTCTGGCTGCCACCTTGGCTGTGGGAGCCAGGCCAGGACGTTCGGCATATTGGGGGCCGGTGCTGGGGTAAAGTGAAAAAAAGGTTCTTTGGAGGATAGAGTGGCCAGGAAAGCCCGCAGCCCCAAAGTCTGGGTGGCAATGCAAGTAGTTCCCAGAGGCGTTCATAAAAAGCAAGAGTTGTTCTGGCTGCCACCTTGGCTGTGGGAGCCAGGCCAGGACAATCGGCATATTGGGGTCCGGTGCTGGGGTAAAGTGAAAAAAAGGTTCTTTGGAGGATAGAGTGGCCAGGAAAGCCCGCAGCCCCAAAGTCTGGGTGGCAATGCAAGTAGTTCCCAGAGACCTTGAAAGAAAGCAAGAGTTATTTCTGGCTGCCACCTTGGCTGTGGGAGCCAGGCCAGGACGATCGGCATATTGGGGTCCGGTGCTGGGATAAAGTGAAAAAAAGGTTCTTTGGAGGATAGAGTGGCCAGGAAAGCCCGCAGCCCCAAAGTCTGGGTGGCAATGCAAGTAGTTCCCAGAGGCGTTCATAAAAAGCAAGAGTTGTTCTGGCTGCCACCTTGGCTGTGGGTGCCAGGCCAGGACGTTCGGCATATTGGGGGCCGGTGCTGGGGTAAAGTGAAAAAAAGGTTCTTTGGAGGATAGAGTGGCCAGGAAAGCCCGCAGCCCCAAAGTCTGGGTGGCAATGCAAGTAGTTCCCAGAGGCGTTCATAAAAAGCAAGAGCTGTTCTGGCTGCCACCTTGGCTGTGGGAGCCAGGCCAGGACGATTGGCATATTGGGGTCCGGTGCTGGGGTAAAGTGAAAAAAAGGTTCTTTGGAGGATAGAGTGGCCAGGAAAGCCCGCAGCCCCAAAGTCTGGGTGGCAATGCAAGTAGTTCCCAGAGGCGTTCATAAAAAGCAAGAGTTGTTCTGGCTGCCACCTTGGCTGTGGGTGCCAGGCCAGGACGTTCGGCATATTGGGGTCCGGTGCTGGGGTAAAGTGAAAAAAAGGTTCTTTGGAGGATAGAGTGGCCAGGAAAGCCCGCAGCCCCAAAGTCTGGGTGGCAATGCAAGTAGTTCCCAGAGACCTTGAAAGAAAGCAAGAGTTATTTCTGGCTGCCACCTTGGCTGTGGGAGCCAGGCCAGGACGATCGGCATATTGGGGTCCGGTGCTGGGATAAAGTGAAAAAAAGGTTCTTTGGAGGATAGAGTGGCCAGGAAAGCCCGCAGCCCCAAAGTCTGGGTGGCAATGCAAGTAGTTCCCAGAGGCGTTCATAAAAAGCAAGAGTTGTTCTGGCTGCCACCTTGGCTGTGGGTGCCAGGCCAGGACGTTCGACATATTGGGGTCCGGTGCTAGGGTAAAGTGAAAAAAAGGTTCTTTGGAGGATAGAGTGGCCAGGAAAGCCCGCAGCCCCAAAGTCTGGGTGGCAATGCAAGTAGTTCCCAGAGACCTTGAAAGAAAGCAAGAGTTATTTCTGGCTGCCACCTTGGCTGTGGGAGCCAGGCCAGGATGTTCGGCATATTGGGGTCCGGTGCTGGGGAAAAGTGAAAAAAAGGTTCTTTGGAGGATAGAGTGGCCAGGAAAGCCCGCAGCCCCAAAGTCTGGGTGGCAATGCAAGTAGTTCCCAGAGGCGTTCATAAAAAGCAAGAGTTGTTCTGGCTGCCACCTTGGCTGTGGGAGCCAGGCCAGGACGTTCGGCATATTGGGGGCCAGTGCTAGGGAAAAGTGAAAAAAAGGTTCTTTTGAGGATAGAGTGGCCAGGAAAGCCCGCAGCCCCAAAGTCTGGGTGGCAATGCAAGTAGTTCCCAGAGGCGTTCATAAAAAGCAAGAGCTGTTCTAGCTGCCACCTTGGCTGTGGGAGCCAGGCCAGGACGTTCGGCATATTGGGGGCCAGTGCTAGGGAAAAGAGGAAAAAAAGGTTCTTTTGAGGATAGAGTGGCCAGAAAAGCCCGCAGCCCCAAAGTCTGGGTGGCAATGCAAGTAGTTCCCAGAGACCTTGAAAGAAAGCAAGAGTTGTTCTGGCTGCCACCTTGGCTGTGGCAGCCAGGCCAGGACGTTTGGCATATTGGGGGCCGGTGCAAGGGAAAAGTGAAAAAAAGGTGCTTTGGAGGATAGAGTGGCCAGGAAAGCCCGCAGCCCCAAAGTCTGGGTGGCAATGCAAGTAGTTCCCAGAGGCGTTCATAAGAAGCAAGAGTTGTTCTGGCTGCCACCTTGGCTGTGGGAGCCAGGCCAGGACAATCGGCATATTGGGGTCCGGTGCTGGGGTAAAGTGAAAAAAAGGTTCTTTGGAGGATAGAGTGGCCAGGAAAGCCCGCAGCCCCAAAGTCTGGGTGGCAATGCAAGTAGTTCCCAGAGGCGTTCATAAAAAGCAAGAGTTGTTCTGGCTGCCACCTTGGCTGTGGGAGCCAGGCCAGGACGTTCGGCATATTGGGGGCCGGTGCTAGGGAAAAGTGAAAAAAAGGTTCTTTGGAGGCTAGAGTGGCCAGGAAAGCCCGCAGCCCCAAAGTCTGGGTGGCAATGCAAGTAGTTCCCAGAGGCGTTCATAAAAAGCAAGAGTTGTTCTGGCTGCCACCTTGGCTGTGGGAGCCAGGCCAGGACGTTCGGCATATTGGGGTCCGGTGCTGGGGTAAAGTGAAAAAAAGGTGCTTTTGAGGACAGAGTAGCCAGGAAAGCCCGCAGCCCCAAAGTCTGGGTGGCAATGCAAGTAGTTCCCAGAGACCTTGAAAGAAAGCAAGAGTTATTTCTGGCTGCCACCTTGGCTGTGGGAGCCAGGCCAGGACGATTGGCATATTGGGGTCCGGTGCTGGGGTAAAGTGAAAAAAAGGTTCTTTGGAGGATAGAGTGGCCAGGAAAGCCCGCAGCCCCAATGTCTGGGTGGCAATGCAAGTAGTTCCCAGAGACCTTGAAAGAAAGCAAGAGTTATTTCTGGCTGCCACCTTGGCTGTGGGAGCCAGGCCAGGACGTTCGGCATATTGGGGTCCGGTGCTGGGGAAAAGTGAAAAAAAGGTTCTTTGGAGGATAGAGTGGCCAGGAAAGCCCGCAGCCCCAAAGTCTGGGTGGCAATGCAAGTAGTTCCCAGAGGCGTTCATAAAAAGCAAGAGTTGTTCTGGCTGCCACCTTGGCTGTGGGAGCCAGGCCAGGACGTTCGGCATATTGGGGGCCAGTGCTAGGGAAAAGTGAAAAAAAGGTTCTTTTGAGGATAGAGTGGCCAGGAAAGCCCGCAGCCCCAAAGTCTGGGTGGCAATGCAAGTAGTTCCCAGAGGCGTTCATAAAAAGCAAGAGTTGTTCTGGCTGCCACCTTGGCTGTGGGAGCCAGGCCAGGACGTTCGGCATATTGGGGTCCGGTGCTAGGGAAAAGTGAAAAAAAGGTACTTTGAGGATAGAGTGGCCAGGAAAGCCCGCAGCCCCAAAGTCTGGGTGGCAATGCAAGTAGTTCCCAGAGGCGTTCATAAAAAGCAAGAGCTGTTCTGGCTGCCACCTTGGCTGTGGGAGCCAGGCCAGGACAATCGGCATATTGGGGTCCGGTGCTGGGGTAAAGTGAAAAAAAGGTTCTTTGGAGGATAGAGTGGCCAGGAAAGCCCGCAGCCCCAAAGTCTGGGTGGCAATGCAAGTAGTTCCCAGAGGCGTTCATAAAAAGCAAGAGTTGTTCTGGCTGCCACCTTGGCTGTGGGAGCCAGGCCAGGACGTTCGGCATATTGGAGTCCGGTGCTAAGGAAAAGTGAAAAAAAGGTTCTTTGGAGGATAGAGTGGCCAGGAAAGCCCGCAGCCCCAAAGTCTGGGTGGCAATGCAAGTAGTTCCCAGAGGCGTTCATAAAAAGCAAGAGCTGTTCTAGCTGCCACCTTGGCTGTGGGAGCCAGGCCAGGACGTTCGGCATATTGGGGGCCAGTGCTAGGGAAAAGAGGAAAAAAAGGTTCTTTTGAGGATAGAGTGGCCAGAAAAGCCCGCAGCCCCAAAGTCTGGGTGGCAATGCAAGTAGTTCCCAGAGACCTTGAAAGAAAGCAAGAGTTGTTCTGGCTGCCACCTTGGCTGTGGGAGCCAGGCCAGGACGTTTGGCATATTGGGGGCCGGTGCAAGGGAAAAGTGAAAAAAAGGTGCTTTGGAGGATAGAGTGGCCAGGAAAGCCCGCAGCCCCAAAGTCTGGGTGGCAATGCAAGTAGTTCCCAGAGGCGTTCATAAGAAGCAAGAGTTGTTCTGGCTGCCACCTTGGCTGTGGGAGCCAGGCCAGGACAATCGGCATATTGGGGTCCGGTGCTGGGGTAAAGTGAAAAAAAGGTTCTTTGGAGGATAGAGTGGCCAGGAAAGCCCGCAGCCCCAAAGTCTGGGTGGCAATGCAAGTAGTTCCCAGAGGCGTTCATAAAAAGCAAGAGTTGTTCTGGCTGCCACCTTGGCTGTGGGAGCCAGGCCAGGACGTTCGGCATATTGGGGGGCCGGTGCTAGGGAAAAGTGAAAAAAAGGTTCTTTGGAGGCTAGAGTGGCCAGGAAAGCCCGCAGCCCCAAAGTCTGGGTGGCAATGCAAGTAGTTCCCAGAGGCGTTCATAAAAAGCAAGAGTTGTTCTGGCTGCCACCTTGGCTGTGGGAGCCAGGCCAGGACGTTCGGCATATTGGGGGCCGGTGCTGGGGTAAAGTGAAAAAAAGGTGCTTTTGAGGACAGAGTAGCCAGGAAAGCCCGCAGCCCCAAAGTCTGGGTGGCAATGCAAGTAGTTCCCAGAGGCGTTCATAAAAAGCAAGAGTTGTTCTGGCTGCCACCTTGGCTGTGGGAGCCAGGCCAGGACGTTCGGCATATTGGGGTCCGGTGCTGGGGTAAAGTGAAAAAAAGGTTCTTTGGAGGCTAGAGTGGCCAGGAAAGCCCGCAGCCCCAAAGTCTGGGTGGCAATGCAAGTAGTTCCCAGAGACCTTGAAAGAAAGCAAGAGTTATTTCTGGCTGCCACCTTGGCTGTGGGAGCCAGGCCAGGACGATCGGCATATTGGGGTCCGGTGCTGGGATAAAGTGAAAAAAAGGTTCTTTGGAGGATAGAGTGGCCAGGAAAGCCCGCAGCCCCAAAGTCTGGGTGGCAATGCAAGTAGTTCCCAGAGGCGTTCATAAAAAGCAAGAGTTGTTCTGGCTGCCACCTTGGCTGTGGGAGCCAGGCCAGGACGTTCGGCATATTGGGGTCCGGTGCTAGGGAAAAGTGAAAAAAAGGTACTTTGAGGATAGAGTGGCCAGGAAAGCCCGCAGCCCCAAAGTCTGGGTGGCAATGCAAGTAGTTCCCAGAGGCGTTCATAAAAAGCAAGAGCTGTTCTGGCTGCCACCTTGGCTGTGGGAGCCAGGCCAGGACAATCGGCATATTGGGGTCCGGTGCTGGGGTAAAGTGAAAAAAAGGTTCTTTGGAGGATAGAGTGGCCAGGAAAGCCCGCAGCCCCAAAGTCTGGGTGGCAATGCAAGTAGTTCCCAGAGGCGTTCATAAAAAGCAAGAGTTGTTCTGGCTGCCACCTTGGCTGTGGGAGCCAGGCCAGGACGTTCGGCATATTGGAGTCCGGTGCTAAGGAAAAGTGAAAAAAAGGTTCTTTGGAGGATAGAGTGGCCAGGAAAGCCCGCAGCCCCAAAGTCTGGGTGGCAATGCAAGTAGTTCCCAGAGGCGTTCATAAAAAGCAAGAGCTGTTCTAGCTGCCACCTTGGCTGTGGGAGCCAGGCCAGGACGTTCGGCATATTGGGGGCCAGTGCTAGGGAAAAGAGGAAAAAAAGGTTCTTTTGAGGATAGAGTGGCCAGAAAAGCCCGCAGCCCCAAAGTCTGGGTGGCAATGCAAGTAGTTCCCAGAGACCTTGAAAGAAAGCAAGAGTTGTTCTGGCTGCCACCTTGGCTGTGGGAGCCAGGCCAGGACGTTTGGCATATTGGGGGCCGGTGCAAGGGAAAAGTGAAAAAAAGGTGCTTTGGAGGATAGAGTGGCCAGGAAAGCCCGCAGCCCCAAAGTCTGGGTGGCAATGCAAGTAGTTCCCAGAGGCGTTCATAAGAAGCAAGAGTTGTTCTGGCTGCCACCTTGGCTGTGGGAGCCAGGCCAGGACAATCGGCATATTGGGGTCCGGTGCTGGGGTAAAGTGAAAAAAAGGTTCTTTGGAGGATAGAGTGGCCAGGAAAGCCCGCAGCCCCAAAGTCTGGGTGGCAATGCAAGTAGTTCCCAGAGGCGTTCATAAAAAGCAAGAGTTGTTCTGGCTGCCACCTTGGCTGTGGGAGCCAGGCCAGGACGTTCGGCATATTGGGGGCCGGTGCTAGGGAAAAGTGAAAAAAAGGTTCTTTGGAGGCTAGAGTGGCCAGGAAAGCCCGCAGCCCCAAAGTCTGGGTGGCAATGCAAGTAGTTCCCAGAGGCGTTCATAAAAAGCAAGAGTTGTTCTGGCTGCCACCTTGGCTGTGGGAGCCAGGCCAGGACGTTCGGCATATTGGGGTCCGGTGCTGGGGTAAAGTGAAAAAAAGGTGCTTTTGAGGACAGAGTAGCCAGGAAAGCCCGCAGCCCCAAAGTCTGGGTGGCAATGCAAGTAGTTCCCAGAGGCGTTCATAAAAAGCAAGAGTTGTTCTGGCTGCCACCTTGGCTGTGGGAGCCAGGCCAGGACGTTCGGCATATTGGGGTCCGGTGCTGGGGTAAAGTGAAAAAAAGGTTCTTTGGAGGATAGAGTGGCCAGGAAAGCCCGCAGCCCCAAAGTCTGGGTGGCAATGCAAGTAGTTCCCAGAGACCTTGAAAGAAAGCAAGAGTTATTTCTGGCTGCCACCTTGGCTGTGGGAGCCAGGCCAGGACGATCGGCATATTGGGGTCCGGTGCTGGGATAAAGTGAAAAAAAGGTTCTTTGGAGGATAGAGTGGCCAGGAAAGCCCGCAGCCCCAAAGTCTGGGTGGCAATGCAAGTAGTTCCCAGAGGCGTTCATAAAAAGCAAGAGTTGTTCTGGCTGCCACCTTGGCTGTGGGTGCCAGGCCAGGACGTTCGGCATATTGGGGTCCGGTGCTAGGGTAAAGTGAAAAAAAGGTTCTTTGGAGGATAGAGTGGCCAGGAAAGCCCGCAGCCCCAAAGTCTGGGTGGCAATGCAAGTAGTTCCCAGAGGCGTTCATAAGAAGCAAGAGTTGTTCTGGCTGCCACCTTGGCTGTGGGAGCCAGGCCAGGACAATCGGCATATTGGGGTCCGGTGCTGGGGTAAAGTGAAAAAAAGGTTCTTTTGAGGATAGAGTGGCCAGGAAAGCCCGCAGCCCCAAAGTCTGGGTGGCAATGCAAGTAGTTCCCAGAGGCGTTCATAAAAAGCAAGAGTTGTTCTGGCTGCCAGCTTGGCTGTGGGAGCCAGGCCAGGACGTTCGGCATATTGGGGGCCGGTGCTAGGGAAAAGTGAAAAAAAGGTTCTTTGGAGGCTAGAGTGGCCAGGAAAGCCCGCAGCCCCAAAGTCTGGGTGGCAATGCAAGTAGTTCCCAGAGGCGTTCATAAAAAGCAAGAGTTGTTCTGGCTGCCACCTTGGCTGTGGGAGCCAGGCCAGGACGTTCGGCATATTGGGGGCCGGTGCTGGGGTAAAGTGAAAAAAAGGTGCTTTTGAGGACAGAGTAGCCAGGAAAGCCCGCAGCCCCAAAGTCTGGGTGGCAATGCAAGTAGTTCCCAGAGGCGTTCATAAAAAGCAAGAGTTGTTCTGGCTGCCACCTTGGCTGTGGGAGCCAGGCCAGGACGTTCGGCATATTGGGGTCCGGTGCTGGGGTAAAGTGAAAAAAAGGTTCTTTGGAGGATAGAGTGGCCAGGAAAGCCCGCAGCCCCAAAGTCTGGGTGGCAATGCAAGTAGTTCCCAGAGACCTTGAAAGAAAGCAAGAGTTATTTCTGGCTGCCACCTTGGCTGTGGGAGCCAGGCCAGGACGATCGGCATATTGGGGTCCGGTGCTGGGATAAAGTGAAAAAAAGGTTCTTTGGAGGATAGAGTGGCCAGGAAAGCCCGCAGCCCCAAAGTCTGGGTGGCAATGCAAGTAGTTCCCAGAGGCGTTCATAAAAAGCAAGAGTTGTTCTGGCTGCCACCTTGGCTGTGGGTGCCAGGCCAGGACGTTCGGCATATTGGGGTCCGGTGCTAGGGTAAAGTGAAAAAAAGGTTCTTTGGAGGATAGAGTGGCCAGGAAAGCCCGCAGCCCCAAAGTCTGGGTGGCAATGCAAGTAGTTCCCAGAGGCGTTCATAAGAAGCAAGAGTTGTTCTGGCTGCCACCTTGGCTGTGGGAGCCAGGCCAGGACAATCGGCATATTGGGGGCCGGTGCTGGGGTAAAGTGAAAAAAAGGTGCTTTTGAGGACAGAGTGGCCAGGAAAGCCCGCAGCCCCAAAGTCTGGGTGGCAATGCAAGTAGTTCCCAGAGACCTTGAAAGAAAGCAAGAGTTATTTCTGGCTGCCACCTTGGCTGTGGGAGCCAGGCCAGGACGATTGGCATATTGGGGTCCGGTGCTGGGGTAAAGTGAAAAAAAGGATCTTTGGAGGATAGAGTGGCCAGGAAAGCCCGCAGCCCCAAAGTCTGGGTGGCAATGCAAGTAGTTCCCAGAGGCGTTCATAAGAAGCAAGAGTTGTTCTGGCTGCCACCTTGGCTGTGGGAGCCAGGCCAGGACAATCGGCATATTGGGGTCCGGTGCTGGGGTAAAGTGAAAAAAAGGTTCTTTGGAGGATAGAGTGGCCAGGAAAGCCCGCAGCCCCAAAGTCTGGGTGGCAATGCAAGTAGTTCCCAGAGGCGTTCATAAAAAGCAAGAGTTGTTCTGGCTGCCACCTTGGCTGTGGGAGCCAGGCCAGGACGTTCGGCATATTGGGGGCCGGTGCTAGGGAAAAGTGAAAAAAAGGTTCTTTGGAGGCTAGAGTGGCCAGGAAAGCCCGCAGCCCCAAAGTCTGGGTGGCAATGCAAGTAGTTCCCAGAGGCGTTCATAAAAAGCAAGAGTTGTTCTGGCTGCCACCTTGGCTGTGGGAGCCAGGCCAGGACGTTCGGCATATTGGGGGCCGGTGCTGGGGTAAAGTGAAAAAAAGGTGCTTTTGAGGACAGAGTGGCCAGGAAAGCCCGCAGCCCCAAAGTCTGGGTGGCAATGCAAGTAGTTCCCAGAGACCTTGAAAGAAAGCAAGAGTTATTTCTGGCTGCCACCTTGGCTGTGGGAGCCAGGCCAGGACGATTGGCATATTGGGGTCCGGTGCTGGGGTAAAGTGAAAAAAAGGTTCTTTGGAGGATAGAGTGGCCAGGAAAGCCCGCAGCCCCAATGTCTGGGTGGCAATGCAAGTAGTTCCCAGAGACCTTGAAAGAAAGCAAGAGTTGTTCTGGCTGCCACCTTGGCTGTGGGAGCCAGGCCAGGACGTTTGGCATATTGGGGGCCGGTGCAAGGGAAAAGTGAAAAAAAGGTGCTTTGGAGGATAGAGTGGCCAGGAAAGCCCGCAGCCCCAAAGTCTGGGTGGCAATGCAAGTAGTTCCCAGAGGCGTTCATAAAAAGCAAGAGTTGTTCTGGCTGCCACCTTGGCTGTGGGAGCCAGGCCAGGACGTTCGGCATATTGGAGTCCGGTGCTAAGGAAAAGTGAAAAAAAGGTTCTTTGGAGGATAGAGTGGCCAGGAAAGCCCGCAGCCCCAAAGTCTGGGTGGCAATGCAAGTAGTTCCCAGAGGCGTTCATAAAAAGCAAGAGCTGTTCTAGCTGCCACCTTGGCTGTGGGAGCCAGGCCAGGACGTTCGGCATATTGGGGGCCAGTGCTAGGGAAAAGAGGAAAAAAAGGTTCTTTTGAGGATAGAGTGGCCAGAAAAGCCCGCAGCCCCAAAGTCTGGGTGGCAATGCAAGTAGTTCCCAGAGACCTTGAAAGAAAGCAAGAGTTGTTCTGGCTGCCACCTTGGCTGTGGGAGCCAGGCCAGGACGTTCGGCATATTGGGGGCCGGTGCAAGGGAAAAGTGAAAAAAAGGTGCTTTGGAGGATAGAGTGGCCAGGAAAGCCCGCAGCCCCAAAGTCTGGGTGGCAATGCAAGTAGTTCCCAGAGGCGTTCATAAGAAGCAAGAGTTGTTCTGGCTGCCACCTTGGCTGTGGGAGCTAGGCCAGGACAATCGGCATATTGGGGTCCGGTGCTGGGGTAAAGTGAAAAAAAGGTTCTTTGGAGGCTAGAGTGGCCAGGAAAGCCCGCAGCCCCAAAGTCTGGGTGGCAATGCAAGTAGTTCCCAGAGGCGTTCATAAAAAGCAAGAGTTGTTCTGGCTGCCAGCTTGGCTGTGGGAGCCAGGCCAGGACGTTCGGCATATTGGGGTCCGGTGCTGGGGTAAAGTGAAAAAAAGGTGCTTTTGAGGACAGAGTAGCCAGGAAAGCCCGCAGCCCCAAAGTCTGGGTGGCAATGCAAGTAGTTCCCAGAGGCGTTCATAAAAAGCAAGAGTTGTTCTGGCTGCCACCTTGGCTGTGGGAGCCAGGCCAGGACGTTCGGCATATTGGGGTCCGGTGCTGGGGTAAAGTGAAAAAAAGGTTCTTTGGAGGATAGAGTGGCCAGGAAAGCCCGCAGCCCCAAAGTCTGGGTGGCAATGCAAGTAGTTCCCAGAGGCGTTCATAAAAAGCAAGAGTTGTTCTGGCTGCCACCTTGGCTGTGGGTGCCAGGCCAGGACGTTCGGCATATTGGGGGCCGGTGCTGGGGTAAAGTGAAAAAAAGGTTCTTTGGAGGATAGAGTGGCCAGGAAAGCCCGCAGCCCCAAAGTCTGGGTGGCAATGCAAGTAGTTCCCAGAGACCTTGAAAGAAAGCAAGAGTTATTTCTGGCTGCCACCTTGGCTGTGGGAGCCAGGCCAGGACGATCGGCATATTGGGGTCCGGTGCTGGGATAAAGTGAAAAAAAGGTTCTTTGGAGGATAGAGTGGCCAGGAAAGCCCGCAGCCCCAAAGTCTGGGTGGCAATGCAAGTAGTTCCCAGAGGCGTTCATAAAAAGCAAGAGTTGTTCTGGCTGCCACCTTGGCTGTGGGTGCCAGGCCAGGACGTTCGGCATATTGGGGTCCGGTGCTAGGGTAAAGTGAAAAAAAGGTTCTTTGGAGGATAGAGTGGCCAGGAAAGCCCGCAGCCCCAAAGTCTGGGTGGCAATGCAAGTAGTTCCCAGAGGCGTTCATAAAAAGCAAGAGTTGTTCTGGCTGCCACCTTGGCTGTGGGAGCCAGGCCAGGACGTTCGGCATATTGGGGGCCGGTGCTGGGGTAAAGTGAAAAAAAGGTGCTTTTGAGGACAGAGTAGCCAGGAAAGCCCGCAGCCCCAAAGTCTGGGTGGCAATGCAAGTAGTTCCCAGAGGCGTTCATAAAAAGCAAGAGCTGTTCTGGCTGCCACCTTGGCTGTGGGAGCCAGGCCAGGACGTTCGGCATATTGGGGTCCGGTGCTGGGATAAAGTGAAAAAAAGGTTCTTTGGAGGATAGAGTGGCCAGGAAAGCCCGCAGCCCCAAAGTCTGGGTGGCAATGCAAGTAGTTCCCAGAGGCGTTCATAAAAAGCAAGAGTTGTTCTGGCTGCCACCTTGGCTGTGGGTGCCAGGCCAGGACGTTCGGCATATTGGGGTCCGGTGCTGGGGTAAAGTGAAAAAAAGGTTCTTTGGAGGATAGAGTGGCCAGGAAAGCCCGCAGCCCCAAAGTCTGGGTGGCAATGCAAGTAGTTCCCAGAGACCTTGAAAGAAAGCAAGAGTTATTTCTGGCTGCCACCTTGGCTGTGGGAGCCAGGCCAGGACGATCGGCATATTGGGGTCCGGTGCTGGGATAAAGTGAAAAAAAGGTTCTTTGGAGGATAGAGTGGCCAGGAAAGCCCGCAGCCCCAAAGTCTGGGTGGCAATGCAAGTAGTTCCCAGAGGCGTTCATAAAAAGCAAGAGTTGTTCTGGCTGCCACCTTGGCTGTGGGTGCCAGGCCAGGACGTTCGGCATATTGGGGTCCGATGCTAGGGTAAAGTGAAAAAAAGGTTCTTTGGAGGATAGAGTGGCCAGGAAAGCCCGCAGCCCCAAAGTCTGGGTGGCAATGCAAGTAGTTCCCAGAGACCTTGAAAGAAAGCAAGAGTTATTTCTGGCTGCCACCTTGGCTGTGGGAGCCAGGCCAGGACGTTCGGCATATTGGGGTCCGGTGCTGGGGAAAAGTGAAAAAAAGGTTCTTTGGAGGATAGAGTGGCCAGGAAAGCCCGCAGCCCCAAAGTCTGGGTGGCAATGCAAGTAGTTCCCAGAGGCGTTCATAAAAAGCAAGAGTTGTTCTGGCTGCCACCTTGGCTGTGGGAGCCAGGCCAGGACGTTCGGCATATTGGGGGCCAGTGCTAGGGAAAAGTGAAAAAAAGGTTCTTTTGAGGATAGAGTGGCCAGGAAAGCCCGCAGCCCCAAAGTCTGGGTGGCAATGCAAGTAGTTCCCAGAGGCGTTCATAAAAAGCAAGAGCTGTTCTAGCTGCCACCTTGGCTGTGGGAGCCAGGCCAGGACGTTCGGCATATTGGGGGCCAGTGCTAGGGAAAAGAGGAAAAAAAGGTTCTTTTGAGGATAGAGTGGCCAGGAAAGCCCGCAGCCCCAAAGTCTGGGTGGCAATGCAAGTAGTTCCCAGAGACCTTGAAAGAAAGCAAGAGTTGTTCTGGCTGCCACCTTGGCTGTGGGAGCCAGGCCAGGACGTTTGGCATATTGGGGGCCGGTGCAAGGGAAAAGTGAAAAAAAGGTGCTTTGGAGGATAGAGTGGCCAGGAAAGCCCGCAGCCCCAAAGTCTGGGTGGCAATGCAAGTAGTTCCCAGAGGCGTTCATAAGAAGCAAGAGTTGTTCTGGCTGCCACCTTGGCTGTGGGAGCCAGGCCAGGACAATCGGCATATTGGGGTCCGGTGCTGGGGTAAAGTGAAAAAAAGGTTCTTTGGAGGATAGAGTGGCCAGGAAAGCCCGCAGCCCCAAAGTCTGGGTGGCAATGCAAGTAGTTCCCAGAGGCGTTCATAAAAAGCAAGAGTTGTTCTGGCTGCCACCTTGGCTGTGGGAGCCAGGCCAGGACGTTCGGCATATTGGGGGCCGGTGCTAGGGAAAAGTGAAAAAAAGGTTCTTTGGAGGCTAGAGTGGCCAGGAAAGCCCGCAGCCCCAAAGTCTGGGTGGCAATGCAAGTAGTTCCCAGAGGCGTTCATAAAAAGCAAGAGTTGTTCTGGCTGCCACCTTGGCTGTGGGAGCCAGGCCAGGACGTTCGGCATATTGGGGGCCGGTGCTGGGGTAAAGTGAAAAAAAGGTGCTTTTGAGGACAGAGTAGCCAGGAAAGCCCGCAGCCCCAAAGTCTGGGTGGCAATGCAAGTAGTTCCCAGAGACCTTGAAAGAAAGCAAGAGTTATTTCTGGCTGCCACCTTGGCTGTGGGAGCCAGGCCAGGACGATTGGCATATTGGGGTCCGGTGCTGGGGTAAAGTGAAAAAAAGGATCTTTGGAGGATAGAGTGGCCAGGAAAGCCCGCAGCCCCAATGTCTGGGTGGCAATGCAAGTAGTTCCCAGAGACCTTGAAAGAAAGCAAGAGTTGTTCTGGCTGCCAGCTTGGCTGTGGGAGCCAGGCCAGGACGTTTGGCATATTGGGGGCCGGTGCAAGGGAAAAGTGAAAAAAAGGTGCTTTGGAGGATAGAGTGGCCAGGAAAGCCCGCAGCCCCAAAGTCTGGGTGGCAATGCAAGTAGTTCCCAGAGGCGTTCATAAGAAGCAAGAGTTGTTCTGGCTGCCACCTTGGCTGTGGGAGCCAGGCCAGGACAATCGGCATATTGGGGTCCGGTGCTGGGGTAAAGTGAAAAAAAGGTTCTTTGGAGGATAGAGTGGCCAGGAAAGCCCGCAGCCCCAAAGTCTGGGTGGCAATGCAAGTAGTTCCCAGAGGCGTTCATAAAAAGCAAGAGTTGTTCTGGCTGCCACCTTGGCTGTGGGAGCCAGGCCAGGACGTTCGGCATATTGGGGGCCGGTGCTAGGGAAAAGTGAAAAAAAGGTTCTTTGGAGGCTAGAGTGGCCAGGAAAGCCCGCAGCCCCAAAGTCTGGGTGGCAATGCAAGTAGTTCCCAGAGGCGTTCATAAAAAGCAAGAGTTGTTCTGGCTGCCACCTTGGCTGTGGGAGCCAGGCCAGGACGTTCGGCATATTGGGGTCCGGTGCTGGGGTAAAGTGAAAAAAAGGTGCTTTTGAGGACAGAGTAGCCAGGAAAGCCCGCAGCCCCAAAGTCTGGGTGGCAATGCAAGTAGTTCCCAGAGGCGTTCATAAAAAGCAAGAGCTGTTCTGGCTGCCACCTTGGCTGTGGGAGCCAGGCCAGGACGTTCGGCATATTGGGGTCCGGTGCTGGGGTAAAGTGAAAAAAAGGTTCTTTGGAGGATAGAGTGGCCAGGAAAGCCCGCAGCCCCAAAGTCTGGGTGGCAATGCAAGTAGTTCCCAGAGGCGTTCATAAAAAGCAAGAGTTGTTCTGGCTGCCACCTTGGCTGTGGGTGCCAGGCCAGGACGTTCGGCATATTGGGGTCCGGTGCTGGGGTAAAGTGAAAAAAAGGTTCTTTGGAGGATAGAGTGGCCAGGAAAGCCCGCAGCCCCAAAGTCTGGGTGGCAATGCAAGTAGTTCCCAGAGGCGTTCATAAAAAGCAAGAGTTGTTCTGGCTGCCACCTTGGCTGTGGGTGCCAGGCCAGGACGTTCGGCATATTGGGGGCCGGTGCTGGGGTAAAGTGAAAAAAAGGTTCTTTGGAGGATAGAGTGGCCAGGAAAGCCCGCAGCCCCAAAGTCTGGGTGGCAATGCAAGTAGTTCCCAGAGACCTTGAAAGAAAGCAAGAGTTATTTCTGGCTGCCACCTTGGCTGTGGGAGCCAGGCCAGGACGATCGGCATATTGGGGTCCGGTGCTGGGATAAAGTGAAAAAAAGGTTCTTTGGAGGATAGAGTGGCCAGGAAAGCCCGCAGCCCCAAAGTCTGGGTGGCAATGCAAGTAGTTCCCAGAGGCGTTCATAAAAAGCAAGAGTTGTTCTGGCTGCCACCTTGGCTGTGGGTGCCAGGCCAGGACGTTCGGCATATTGGGGTCCGGTGCTAGGGTAAAGTGAAAAAAAGGTTCTTTGGAGGATAGAGTGGCCAGGAAAGCCCGCAGCCCCAAAGTCTGGGTGGCAATGCAAGTAGTTCCCAGAGGCGTTCATAAAAAGCAAGAGTTGTTCTGGCTGCCACCTTGGCTGTGGGAGCCAGGCCAGGACGTTCGGCATATTGGGGGCCGGTGCTGGGGTAAAGTGAAAAAAAGGTGCTTTTGAGGACAGAGTAGCCAGGAAAGCCCGCAGCCCCAAAGTCTGGGTGGCAATGCAAGTAGTTCCCAGAGGCGTTCATAAAAAGCAAGAGCTGTTCTGGCTGCCACCTTGGCTGTGGGAGCCAGGCCAGGACGTTCGGCATATTGGGGTCCGGTGCTGGGATAAAGTGAAAAAAAGGTTCTTTGGAGGATAGAGTGGCCAGGAAAGCCCGCAGCCCCAAAGTCTGGGTGGCAATGCAAGTAGTTCCCAGAGGCGTTCATAAAAAGCAAGAGTTGTTCTGGCTGCCACCTTGGCTGTGGGTGCCAGGCCAGGACGTTCGGCATATTGGGGTCCGGTGCTGGGGTAAAGTGAAAAAAAGGTTCTTTGGAGGATAGAGTGGCCAGGAAAGCCCGCAGCCCCAAAGTCTGGGTGGCAATGCAAGTAGTTCCCAGAGACCTTGAAAGAAAGCAAGAGTTATTTCTGGCTGCCACCTTGGCTGTGGGAGCCAGGCCAGGACGATCGGCATATTGGGGTCCGGTGCTGGGATAAAGTGAAAAAAAGGTTCTTTGGAGGATAGAGTGGCCAGGAAAGCCCGCAGCCCCAAAGTCTGGGTGGCAATGCAAGTAGTTCCCAGAGGCGTTCATAAAAAGCAAGAGTTGTTCTGGCTGCCACCTTGGCTGTGGGTGCCAGGCCAGGACGTTCGGCATATTGGGGTCCGATGCTAGGGTAAAGTGAAAAAAAGGTTCTTTGGAGGATAGAGTGGCCAGGAAAGCCCGCAGCCCCAAAGTCTGGGTGGCAATGCAAGTAGTTCCCAGAGACCTTGAAAGAAAGCAAGAGTTATTTCTGGCTGCCACCTTGGCTGTGGGAGCCAGGCCAGGACGTTCGGCATATTGGGGTCCGGTGCTGGGGAAAAGTGAAAAAAAGGTTCTTTGGAGGATAGAGTGGCCAGGAAAGCCCGCAGCCCCAAAGTCTGGGTGGCAATGCAAGTAGTTCCCAGAGGCGTTCATAAAAAGCAAGAGTTGTTCTGGCTGCCACCTTGGCTGTGGGAGCCAGGCCAGGACGTTCGGCATATTGGGGGCCAGTGCTAGGGAAAAGTGAAAAAAAGGTTCTTTTGAGGATAGAGTGGCCAGGAAAGCCCGCAGCCCCAAAGTCTGGGTGGCAATGCAAGTAGTTCCCAGAGGCGTTCATAAAAAGCAAGAGCTGTTCTAGCTGCCACCTTGGCTGTGGGAGCCAGGCCAGGACGTTCGGCATATTGGGGGCCAGTGCTAGGGAAAAGAGGAAAAAAAGGTTCTTTGGAGGATAGAGTGGCCAGGAAAGCCCGCAGCCCCAAAGTCTGGGTGGCAATGCAAGTAGTTCCCAGAGACCTTGAAAGAAAGCAAGAGTTGTTCTGGCTGCCACCTTGGCTGTGGGAGCCAGGCCAGGACGTTTGGCATATTGGGGGCCGGTGCAAGGGAAAAGTGAAAAAAAGGTGCTTTGGAGGATAGAGTGGCCAGGAAAGCCCGCAGCCCCAAAGTCTGGGTGGCAATGCAAGTAGTTCCCAGAGGCGTTCATAAGAAGCAAGAGTTGTTCTGGCTGCCACCTTGGCTGTGGGAGCCAGGCCAGGACAATCGGCATATTGGGGTCCGGTGCTGGGGTAAAGTGAAAAAAAGGTTCTTTGGAGGATAGAGTGGCCAGGAAAGCCCGCAGCCCCAAAGTCTGGGTGGCAATGCAAGTAGTTCCCAGAGGCGTTCATAAAAAGCAAGAGTTGTTCTGGCTGCCACCTTGGCTGTGGGAGCCAGGCCAGGACGTTCGGCATATTGGGGGCCGGTGCTAGGGAAAAGTGAAAAAAAGGTTCTTTGGAGGCTAGAGTGGCCAGGAAAGCCCGCAGCCCCAAAGTCTGGGTGGCAATGCAAGTAGTTCCCAGAGGCGTTCATAAAAAGCAAGAGTTGTTCTGGCTGCCACCTTGGCTGTGGGAGCCAGGCCAGGACGTTCGGCATATTGGGGGCCGGTGCTGGGGTAAAGTGAAAAAAAGGTGCTTTTGAGGACAGAGTAGCCAGGAAAGCCCGCAGCCCCAAAGTCTGGGTGGCAATGCAAGTAGTTCCCAGAGACCTTGAAAGAAAGCAAGAGTTATTTCTGGCTGCCACCTTGGCTGTGGGAGCCAGGCCAGGACGATTGGCATATTGGGGTCCGGTGCTGGGGTAAAGTGAAAAAAAGGATCTTTGGAGGATAGAGTGGCCAGGAAAGCCCGCAGCCCCAATGTCTGGGTGGCAATGCAAGTAGTTCCCAGAGACCTTGAAAGAAAGCAAGAGTTGTTCTGGCTGCCAGCTTGGCTGTGGGAGCCAGGCCAGGACGTTTGGCATATTGGGGGCCGGTGCAAGGGAAAAGTGAAAAAAAGGTGCTTTGGAGGATAGAGTGGCCAGGAAAGCCCGCAGCCCCAAAGTCTGGGTGGCAATGCAAGTAGTTCCCAGAGGCGTTCATAAGAAGCAAGAGTTGTTCTGGCTGCCACCTTGGCTGTGGGAGCCAGGCCAGGACAATCGGCATATTGGGGTCCGGTGCTGGGGTAAAGTGAAAAAAAGGTTCTTTGGAGGCTAGAGTGGCCAGGAAAGCCCGCAGCCCCAAAGTCTGGGTGGCAATGCAAGTAGTTCCCAGAGGCGTTCATAAAAAGCAAGAGTTGTTCTGGCTGCCACCTTGGCTGTGGGAGCCAGGCCAGGACGTTCGGCATATTGGGGGCCGGTGCTAGGGAAAAGTGAAAAAAAGGTTCTTTGGAGGCTAGAGTGGCCAGGAAAGCCCGCAGCCCCAAAGTCTGGGTGGCAATGCAAGTAGTTCCCAGAGGCGTTCATAAAAAGCAAGAGTTGTTCTGGCTGCCACCTTGGCTGTGGGAGCCAGGCCAGGACGTTCGGCATATTGGGGTCCGGTGCTGGGGTAAAGTGAAAAAAAGGTGCTTTTGAGGACAGAGTAGCCAGGAAAGCCCGCAGCCCCAAAGTCTGGGTGGCAATGCAAGTAGTTCCCAGAGGCGTTCATAAAAAGCAAGAGCTGTTCTGGCTGCCACCTTGGCTGTGGGAGCCAGGCCAGGACGTTCGGCATATTGGGGTCCGGTGCTGGGGTAAAGTGAAAAAAAGGTTCTTTGGAGGATAGAGTGGCCAGGAAAGCCCGCAGCCCCAAAGTCTGGGTGGCAATGCAAGTAGTTCCCAGAGGCGTTCATAAAAAGCAAGAGTTGTTCTGGCTGCCACCTTGGCTGTGGGTGCCAGGCCAGGACGTTCGGCATATTGGGGTCCGGTGCTGGGGTAAAGTGAAAAAAAGGTTCTTTGGAGGATAGAGTGGCCAGGAAAGCCCGCAGCCCCAAAGTCTGGGTGGCAATGCAAGTAGTTCCCAGAGACCTTGAAAGAAAGCAAGAGTTATTTCTGGCTGCCACCTTGGCTGTGGGAGCCAGGCCAGGACGTTCGGCATATTGGGGTCCGGTGCTGGGATAAAGTGAAAAAAAGGTTCTTTGGAGGATAGAGTGGCCAGGAAAGCCCGCAGCCCCAAAGTCTGGGTGGCAATGCAAGTAGTTCCCAGAGGCGTTCATAAAAAGCAAGAGTTGTTCTGGCTGCCACCTTGGCTGTGGGAGCCAGGCCAGGACGTTCGGCATATTGGGGTCCCGTGCTAGGGTAAAGTGAAAAAAAGGTTCTTTGGAGGATAGAGTGGCCAGGAAAGCCCGCAGCCCCAAAGTCTGGGTGGCAATGCAAGTAGTTCCCAGAGACCTTGAAAGAAAGCAAGAGTTATTTCTGGCTGCCACCTTGGCTGTGGGAGCCAGGCCAGGACGTTCGGCATATTGGGGTCCGGTGCTGGGGAAAAGTGAAAAAAAGGTTCTTTGGAGGATAGAGTGGCCAGGAAAGCCCGCAGCCCCAAAGTCTGGGTGGCAATGCAAGTAGTTCCCAGAGGCGTTCATAAAAAGCAAGAGTTGTTCTGGCTGCCACCTTGGCTGTGGGAGCCAGGCCAGGACGTTCGGCATATTGGGGGCCAGTGCTAGGGAAAAGTGAAAAAAAGGTTCTTTTGAGGATAGAGTGGCCAGGAAAGCCCGCAGCCCCAAAGTCTGGGTGGCAATTCAAGTAGTTCCCAGAGGCGTTCATAAAAAGCAAGAGCTGTTCTGGCTGCCACCTTGGCTGTGGGAGCCAGGCCAGGACGTTCGGCATATTGGGGGCCAGTGCTAGGGAAAAGAGGAAAAAAAGGTTCTTTTGAGGATAGAGTGGCCAGAAAAGCCCGCAGCCCCAAAGTCTGGGTGGCAATGCAAGTAGTTCCCAGAGACCTTGAAAGAAAGCAAGAGTTGTTCTGGCTGCCACCTTGGCTGTGGCAGCCAGGCCAGGACGTTTGGCATATTGGGGGCCGGTGCAAGGGAAAAGTGAAAAAAAGGTGCTTTGGAGGATAGAGTGGCCAGGAAAGCCCGCAGCCCCAAAGTCTGGGTGGCAATGCAAGTAGTTCCCAGAGGCGTTCATAAGAAGCAAGAGTTGTTCTGGCTGCCACCTTGGCTGTGGGAGCCAGGCCAGGACAATCGGCATATTGGGGTCCGGTGCTGGGGAAAAGTGAAAAAAAGGTTCTTTGGAGGATAGAGTGGCCAGGAAAGCCCGCAGCCCCAAAGTCTGGGTGGCAATGCAAGTAGTTCCCAGAGGCGTTCATAAAAAGCAAGAGTTGTTCTGGCTGCCACCTTGGCTGTGGGAGCCAGGCCAGGACGTTCGGCATATTGGGGGCCAGTGCTAGGGAAAAGTGAAAAAAAGGTTCTTTTGAGGATAGAGTGGCCAGGAAAGCCCGCAGCCCCAAAGTCTGGGTGGCAATGCAAGTAGTTCCCAGAGGCGTTCATAAAAAGCAAGAGCTGTTCTGGCTGCCACCTTGGCTGTGGGAGCCAGGCCAGGACAATCGGCATATTGGGGTCCGGTGCTGGGGTAAAGTGAAAAAAAGGTTCTTTGGAGGATAGAGTGGCCAGGAAAGCCCGCAGCCCCAAAGTCTGGGTGGCAATGCAAGTAGTTCCCAGAGGCGTTCATAAAAAGCAAGAGTTGTTCTGGCTGCCACCTTGGCTGTGGGAGCCAGGCCAGGACGTTCGGCATATTGGAGTCCGGTGCTAAGGAAAAGTGAAAAAAAGGTTCTTTGGAGGATAGAGTGGCCAGGAAAGCCCGCAGCCCCAAAGTCTGGGTGGCAATGCAAGTAGTTCCCAGAGGCGTTCATAAAAAGCAAGAGCTGTTCTAGCTGCCACCTTGGCTGTGGGAGCCAGGCCAGGACGTTCGGCATATTGGGGGCCAGTGCTAGGGAAAAGAGGAAAAAAAGGTTCTTTTGAGGATAGAGTGGCCAGAAAAGCCCGCAGCCCCAAAGTCTGGGTGGCAATGCAAGTAGTTCCCAGAGACCTTGAAAGAAAGCAAGAGTTGTTCTGGCTGCCACCTTGGCTGTGGGAGCCAGGCCAGGACGTTTGGCATATTGGGGGCCGGTGCAAGGGAAAAGTGAAAAAAAGGTGCTTTTGAGGACAGAGTGGCCAGGAAAGCCCGCAGCCCCAAAGTCTGGGTGGCAATGCAAGTAGTTCCCAGAGGCGTTCATAAGAAGCAAGAGTTGTTCTGGCTGCCACCTTGGCTGTGGGAGCCAGGCCAGGACAATCGGCATATTGGGGTCCGGTGCTGGGGTAAAGTGAAAAAAAGGTTCTTTGGAGGATAGAGTGGCCAGGAAAGCCCGCAGCCCCAAAGTCTGGGTGGCAATGCAAGTAGTTCCCAGAGGCGTTCATAAAAAGCAAGAGTTGTTCTGGCTGCCACCTTGGCTGTGGGAGCCAGGCCAGGACGTTCGGCATATTGGGGGCCGGTGCTAGGGAAAAGTGAAAAAAAGGTTCTTTGGAGGCTAGAGTGGCCAGGAAAGCCCGCAGCCCCAAAGTCTGGGTGGCAATGCAAGTAGTTCCCAGAGGCGTTCATAAAAAGCAAGAGTTGTTCTGGCTGCCACCTTGGCTGTGGGAGCCAGGCCAGGACGTTCGGCATATTGGGGGCCGGTGCTGGGGTAAAGTGAAAAAAAGGTGCTTTTGAGGACAGAGTAGCCAGGAAAGCCCGCAGCCCCAAAGTCTGGGTGGCAATGCAAGTAGTTCCCAGAGACCTTGAAAGAAAGCAAGAGTTATTTCTGGCTGCCACCTTGGCTGTGGGAGCCAGGCCAGGACGATTGGCATATTGGGGTCCGGTGCTGGGGTAAAGTGAAAAAAAGGATCTTTGGAGGCTAGAGTGGCCAGGAAAGCCCGCAGCCCCAATGTCTGGGTGGCAATGCAAGTAGTTCCCAGAGACCTTGAAAGAAAGCAAGAGTTGTTCTGGCTGCCACCTTGGCTGTGGGAGCCAGGCCAGGACGTTTGGCATATTGGGGGCCGGTGCAAGGGAAAAGTGAAAAAAAGGTGCTTTGGAGGACAGAGTGGCCAGGAAAGCCCGCAGCCCCAAAGTCTGGGTGGCAATGCAAGTAGTTCCCAGAGGCGTTCATAAGAAGCAAGAGTTGTTCTGGCTGCCACCTTGGCTGTGGGAGCCAGGCCAGGACAATCGGCATATTGGGGTCCGGTGCTGGGGTAAAGTGAAAAAAAGGTTCTTTGGAGGATAGAGTGGCCAGGAAAGCCCGCAGCCCCAAAGTCTGGGTGGCAATGCAAGTAGTTCCCAGAGGCGTTCATAAAAAGCAAGAGTTGTTCTGGCTGCCACCTTGGCTGTGGGAGCCAGGCCAGGACGTTCGGCATATTGGGGGCCGGTGCTAGGGAAAAGTGAAAAAAAGGTTCTTTGGAGGCTAGAGTGGCCAGGAAAGCCCGCAGCCCCAAAGTCTGGGTGGCAATGCAAGTAGTTCCCAGAGGCGTTCATAAAAAGCAAGAGTTGTTCTGGCTGCCACCTTGGCTGTGGGAGCCAGGCCAGGACGTTCGGCATATTGGGGGCCGGTGCTGGGGTAAAGTGAAAAAAAGGTGCTTTTGAGGATAGAGTGGCCAGGAAAGCCCGCAGCCCCAAAGTCTGGGTGGCAATGCAAGTAGTTCCCAGAGGCGTTCATAAAAAGCAAGAGCTGTTCTGGCTGCCACCTTGGCTGTGGGAGCCAGGCCAGGACGTTCGGCATATTGGGGTCCGGTGCTGGGGTAAAGTGAAAAAAAGGTTCTTTGGAGGATAGAGTGGCCAGGAAAGCCCGCAGCCCCAAAGTCTGGGTGGCAATGCAAGTAGTTCCCAGAGGCGTTCATAAAAAGCAAGAGTTGTTCTGGCTGCCACCTTGGCTGTGGGTGCCAGGCCAGGACGTTCGGCATATTGGGGTCCGGTGCTGGGGTAAAGTGAAAAAAAGGTTCTTTGGAGGATAGAGTGGCCAGGAAAGCCCGCAGCCCCAAAGTCTGGGTGGCAATGCAAGTAGTTCCCAGAGACCTTGAAAGAAAGCAAGAGTTATTTCTGGCTGCCACCTTGGCTGTGGGAGCCAGGCCAGGACGATCGGCATATTGGGGTCCGGTGCTGGGATAAAGTGAAAAAAAGGTTCTTTGGAGGATAGAGTGGCCAGGAAAGCCCGCAGCCCCAAAGTCTGGGTGGCAATGCAAGTAGTTCCCAGAGGCGTTCATAAAAAGCAAGAGTTGTTCTGGCTGCCACCTTGGCTGTGGGAGCCAGGCCAGGACGTTCGGCATATTGGGGTCCCGTGCTAGGGTAAAGTGAAAAAAAGGTTCTTTGGAGGATAGAGTGGCCAGGAAAGCCCGCAGCCCCAAAGTCTGGGTGGCAATGCAAGTAGTTCCCAGAGACCTTGAAAGAAAGCAAGAGTTATTTCTGGCTGCCACCTTGGCTGTGGGAGCCAGGCCAGGACGTTCGGCATATTGGGGTCCGGTGCTGGGGAAAAGTGAAAAAAAGGTTCTTTGGAGGATAGAGTGGCCAGGAAAGCCCGCAGCCCCAAAGTCTGGGTGGCAATGCAAGTAGTTCCCAGAGGCGTTCATAAAAAGCAAGAGTTGTTCTGGCTGCCACCTTGGCTGTGGGAGCCAGGCCAGGACGTTCGGCATATTGGGGGCCAGTGCTAGGGAAAAGTGAAAAAAAGGTTCTTTTGAGGATAGAGTGGCCAGGAAAGCCCGCAGCCCCAAAGTCTGGGTGGCAATGCAAGTAGTTCCCAGAGGCGTTCATAAAAAGCAAGAGCTGTTCTGGCTGCCACCTTGGCTGTGGGAGCCAGGCCAGGACAATCGGCATATTGGGGTCCGGTGCTGGGGTAAAGTGAAAAAAAGGTTCTTTGGAGGATAGAGTGGCCAGGAAAGCCCGCAGCCCCAAAGTCTGGGTGGCAATGCAAGTAGTTCCCAGAGGCGTTCATAAAAAGCAAGAGTTGTTCTGGCTGCCACCTTGGCTGTGGGAGCCAGGCCAGGATGTTCGGCATATTGGAGTCCGGTGCTAAGGAAAAGTGAAAAAAAGGTTCTTTGGAGGATAGAGTGGCCAGGAAAGCCCGCAGCCCCAAAGTCTGGGTGGCAATGCAAGTAGTTCCCAGAGGCGTTCATAAAAAGCAAGAGCTGTTCTAGCTGCCACCTTGGCTGTGGGAGCCAGGCCAGGACGTTCGGCATATTGGGGGCCAGTGCTAGGGAAAAGAGGAAAAAAAGGTTCTTTTGAGGATAGAGTGGCCAGAAAAGCCCGCAGCCCCAAAGTCTGGGTGGCAATGCAAGTAGTTCCCAGAGACCTTGAAAGAAAGCAAGAGTTGTTCTGGCTGCCACCTTGGCTGTGGGAGCCAGGCCAGGACGTTTGGCATATTGGGGGCCGGTGCAAGGGAAAAGTGAAAAAAAGGTGCTTTGGAGGATAGAGTGGCCAGGAAAGCCCGCAGCCCCAAAGTCTGGGTGGCAATGCAAGTAGTTCCCAGAGGCGTTCATAAGAAGCAAGAGTTGTTCTGGCTGCCACCTTGGCTGTGGGAGCCAGGCCAGGACAATCGGCATATTGGGGTCCGGTGCTGGGGTAAAGTGAAAAAAAGGTTCTTTGGAGGATAGAGTGGCCAGGAAAGCCCGCAGCCCCAAAGTCTGGGTGGCAATGCAAGTAGTTCCCAGAGGCGTTCATAAAAAGCAAGAGTTGTTCTGGCTGCCACCTTGGCTGTGGGAGCCAGGCCAGGACGTTCGGCATATTGGGGGCCGGTGCTAGGGAAAAGTGAAAAAAAGGTTCTTTGGAGGCTAGAGTGGCCAGGAAAGCCCGCAGCCCCAAAGTCTGGGTGGCAATGCAAGTAGTTCCCAGAGGCGTTCATAAAAAGCAAGAGTTGTTCTGGCTGCCACCTTGGCTGTGGGAGCCAGGCCAGGACGTTCGGCATATTGGGGGCCGGTGCTGGGGTAAAGTGAAAAAAAGGTGCTTTTGAGGACAGAGTAGCCAGGAAAGCCCGCAGCCCCAAAGTCTGGGTGGCAATGCAAGTAGTTCCCAGAGACCTTGAAAGAAAGCAAGAGTTATTTCTGGCTGCCACCTTGGCTGTGGGAGCCAGGCCAGGACGATTGGCATATTGGGGTCCGGTGCTGGGGTAAAGTGAAAAAAAGGATCTTTGGAGGCTAGAGTGGCCAGGAAAGCCCGCAGCCCCAATGTCTGGGTGGCAATGCAAGTAGTTCCCAGAGACCTTGAAAGAAAGCAAGAGTTGTTCTGGCTGCCACCTTGGCTGTGGGAGCCAGGCCAGGACGTTTGGCATATTGGGGGCCGGTGCAAGGGAAAAGTGAAAAAAAGGTGCTTTGGAGGACAGAGTGGCCAGGAAAGCCCGCAGCCCCAAAGTCTGGGTGGCAATGCAAGTAGTTCCCAGAGGCGTTCATAAGAAGCAAGAGTTGTTCTGGCTGCCACCTTGGCTGTGGGAGCCAGGCCAGGACAATCGGCATATTGGGGTCCGGTGCTGGGGTAAAGTGAAAAAAAGGTTCTTTGGAGGATAGAGTGGCCAGGAAAGCCCGCAGCCCCAAAGTCTGGGTGGCAATGCAAGTAGTTCCCAGAGGCGTTCATAAAAAGCAAGAGTTGTTCTGGCTGCCACCTTGGCTGTGGGAGCCAGGCCAGGACGTTCGGCATATTGGGGGCCGGTGCTAGGGAAAAGTGAAAAAAAGGTTCTTTGGAGGCTAGAGTGGCCAGGAAAGCCCGCAGCCCCAAAGTCTGGGTGGCAATGCAAGTAGTTCCCAGAGGCGTTCATAAAAAGCAAGAGTTGTTCTGGCTGCCACCTTGGCTGTGGGAGCCAGGCCAGGACGTTCGGCATATTGGGGGCCGGTGCTGGGGTAAAGTGAAAAAAAGGTGCTTTTGAGGACAGAGTAGCCAGGAAAGCCCGCAGCCCCAAAGTCTGGGTGGCAATGCAAGTAGTTCCCAGAGGCGTTCATAAAAAGCAAGAGCTGTTCTGGCTGCCACCTTGGCTGTGGGAGCCAGGCCAGGACGTTCGGCATATTGGGGTCCGGTGCTGGGGTAAAGTGAAAAAAAGGTTCTTTGGAGGATAGAGTGGCCAGGAAAGCCCGCAGCCCCAAAGTCTGGGTGGCAATGCAAGTAGTTCCCAGAGGCGTTCATAAAAAGCAAGAGTTGTTCTGGCTGCCACCTTGGCTGTGGGTGCCAGGCCAGGACGTTCGGCATATTGGGGTCCGGTGCTGGGGTAAAGTGAAAAAAAGGTTCTTTGGAGGATAGAGTGGCCAGGAAAGCCCGCAGCCCCAAAGTCTGGGTGGCAATGCAAGTAGTTCCCAGAGACCTTGAAAGAAAGCAAGAGTTATTTCTGGCTGCCACCTTGGCTGTGGGAGCCAGGCCAGGACGTTCGGCATATTGGGGTCCGGTGCTGGGGTAAAGTGAAAAAAAGGTTCTTTGGAGGATAGAGTGGCCAGGAAAGCCCGCAGCCCCAAAGTCTGGGTGGCAATGCAAGTAGTTCCCAGAGGCGTTCATAAAAAGCAAGAGTTGTTCTGGCTGCCACCTTGGCTGTGGGAGCCAGGCCAGGACGTTCGGCATATTGGGGGCCAGTGCTAGGGAAAAGTGAAAAAAAGGTTCTTTTGAGGATAGAGTGGCCAGGAAAGCCCGCAGCCCCAAAGTCTGGGTGGCAATGCAAGTAGTTCCCAGAGGCGTTCATAAAAAGCAAGAGCTGTTCTGGCTGCCACCTTGGCTGTGGGAGCCAGGCCAGGACAATCGGCATATTGGGGTCCGGTGCTGGGGTAAAGTGAAAAAAAGGTTCTTTGGAGGATAGAGTGGCCAGGAAAGCCCGCAGCCCCAAAGTCTGGGTGGCAATGCAAGTAGTTCCCAGAGGCGTTCATAAAAAGCAAGAGTTGTTCTGGCTGCCACCTTGGCTGTGGGAGCCAGGCCAGGATGTTCGGCATATTGGAGTCCGGTGCTAAGGAAAAGTGAAAAAAAGGTTCTTTGGAGGATAGAGTGGCCAGGAAAGCCCGCAGCCCCAAAGTCTGGGTGGCAATGCAAGTAGTTCCCAGAGGCGTTCATAAAAAGCAAGAGCTGTTCTAGCTGCCACCTTGGCTGTGGGAGCCAGGCCAGGACGTTCGGCATATTGGGGGCCAGTGCTAGGGAAAAGAGGAAAAAAAGGTTCTTTTGAGGATAGAGTGTCCAGAAAAGCCCGCAGCCCCAAAGTCTGGGTGGCAATGCAAGTAGTTCCCAGAGACCTTGAAAGAAAGCAAGAGTTGTTCTGGCTGCCACCTTGGCTGTGGGAGCCAGGCCAGGACGTTTGGCATATTGGGGGCCGGTGCAAGGGAAAAGTGAAAAAAAGGTGCTTTGGAGGATAGAGTGGCCAGGAAAGCCCGCAGCCCCAAAGTCTGGGTGGCAATGCAAGTAGTTCCCAGAGGCGTTCATAAGAAGCAAGAGTTGTTCTGGCTGCCACCTTGGCTGTGGGAGCCAGGCCAGGACAATCGGCATATTGGGGTCCGGTGCTGGGGTAAAGTGAAAAAAAGGTTCTTTGGAGGATAGAGTGGCCAGGAAAGCCCGCAGCCCCAAAGTCTGGGTGGCAATGCAAGTAGTTCCCAGAGGCGTTCATAAAAAGCAAGAGTTGTTCTGGCTGCCACCTTGGCTGTGGGAGCCAGGCCAGGACGTTCGGCATATTGGGGGCCGGTGCTAGGGAAAAGTGAAAAAAAGGTTCTTTGGAGGCTAGAGTGGCCAGGAAAGCCCGCAGCCCCAAAGTCTGGGTGGCAATGCAAGTAGTTCCCAGAGGCGTTCATAAAAAGCAAGAGTTGTTCTGGCTGCCACCTTGGCTGTGGGAGCCAGGCCAGGACGTTCGGCATATTGGGGGCCGGTGCTGGGGTAAAGTGAAAAAAAGGTGCTTTTGAGGACAGAGTAGCCAGGAAAGCCCGCAGCCCCAAAGTCTGGGTGGCAATGCAAGTAGTTCCCAGAGACCTTGAAAGAAAGCAAGAGTTATTTCTGGCTGCCACCTTGGCTGTGGGAGCCAGGCCAGGACGATTGGCATATTGGGGTCCGGTGCTGGGGTAAAGTGAAAAAAAGGATCTTTGGAGGCTAGAGTGGCCAGGAAAGCCCGCAGCCCCAATGTCTGGGTGGCAATGCAAGTAGTTCCCAGAGACCTTGAAAGAAAGCAAGAGTTGTTCTGGCTGCCACCTTGGCTGTGGGAGCCAGGCCAGGACGTTTGGCATATTGGGGGCCGGTGCAAGGGAAAAGTGAAAAAAAGGTGCTTTGGAGGACAGAGTGGCCAGGAAAGCCCGCAGCCCCAAAGTCTGGGTGGCAATGCAAGTAGTTCCCAGAGGCGTTCATAAGAAGCAAGAGTTGTTCTGGCTGCCACCTTGGCTGTGGGAGCCAGGCCAGGACAATCGGCATATTGGGGTCCGGTGCTGGGGTAAAGTGAAAAAAAGGTTCTTTGGAGGATAGAGTGGCCAGGAAAGCCCGCAGCCCCAAAGTCTGGGTGGCAATGCAAGTAGTTCCCAGAGGCGTTCATAAAAAGCAAGAGTTGTTCTGGCTGCCACCTTGGCTGTGGGAGCCAGGCCAGGACGTTCGGCATATTGGGGGCCGGTGCTAGGGAAAAGTGAAAAAAAGGTTCTTTGGAGGCTAGAGTGGCCAGGAAAGCCCGCAGCCCCAAAGTCTGGGTGGCAATGCAAGTAGTTCCCAGAGGCGTTCATAAAAAGCAAGAGTTGTTCTGGCTGCCACCTTGGCTGTGGGAGCCAGGCCAGGACGTTCGGCATATTGGGGGCCGGTGCTGGGGTAAAGTGAAAAAAAGGTGCTTTTGAGGACAGAGTAGCCAGGAAAGCCCGCAGCCCCAAAGTCTGGGTGGCAATGCAAGTAGTTCCCAGAGGCGTTCATAAAAAGCAAGAGCTGTTCTGGCTGCCACCTTGGCTGTGGGAGCCAGGCCAGGACGTTCGGCATATTGGGGTCCGGTGCTGGGGTAAAGTGAAAAAAAGGTTCTTTGGAGGATAGAGTGGCCAGGAAAGCCCGCAGCCCCAAAGTCTGGGTGGCAATGCAAGTAGTTCCCAGAGGCGTTCATAAAAAGCAAGAGTTGTTCTGGCTGCCACCTTGGCTGTGGGTGCCAGGCCAGGACGTTCGGCATATTGGGGTCCGGTGCTGGGGTAAAGTGAAAAAAAGGTTCTTTGGAGGATAGAGTGGCCAGGAAAGCCCGCAGCCCCAAAGTCTGGGTGGCAATGCAAGTAGTTCCCAGAGACCTTGAAAGAAAGCAAGAGTTATTTCTGGCTGCCACCTTGGCTGTGGGAGCCAGGCCAGGACGATCGGCATATTGGGGTCCGGTGCTGGGATAAAGTGAAAAAAAGGTTCTTTGGAGGATAGAGTGGCCAGGAAAGCCCGCAGCCCCAAAGTCTGGGTGGCAATGCAAGTAGTTCCCAGAGGCGTTCATAAAAAGCAAGAGTTGTTCTGGCTGCCACCTTGGCTGTGGGAGCCAGGCCAGGACGTTCGGCATATTGGGGTCCGGTGCTAGGGTAAAGTGAAAAAAAGGTTCTTTGGAGGCTAGAGTAGCCAGGAAAGCCTGCAGCCCCAAAGTCTGGGTGGCAATGCAAGTAGTTCCCAGAGACCTTGAAAGAAAGCAAGAGTTATTTCTGGCTGCCACCTTGGCTGTGGGAGCCAGGCCAGGACGTTTGGCATATTGGGGGCCGGTGCAAGGGAAAAGTGAAAAAAAGGTGCTTTGGAGGATAGAGTGGCCAGGAAAGCCCGCAGCCCCAAAGTCTGGGTGGCAATGCAAGTAGTTCCCAGAGGCGTTCATAAGAAGCAAGAGTTGTTCTGGCTGCCACCTTGGCTGTGGGAGCCAGGCCAGGACAATCGGCATATTGGGGTCCGGTGCTGGGGTAAAGTGAAAAAAAGGTTCTTTGGAGGATAGAGTGGCCAGGAAAGCCCGCAGCCCCAAAGTCTGGGTGGCAATGCAAGTAGTTCCCAGAGGCGTTCATAAAAAGCAAGAGTTGTTCTGGCTGCCACCTTGGCTGTGGGAGCCAGGCCAGGACGTTCGGCATATTGGGGGCCGGTGCTAGGGAAAAGTGAAAAAAAGGTTCTTTGGAGGCTAGAGTGGCCAGGAAAGCCCGCAGCCCCAAAGTCTGGGTGGCAATGCAAGTAGTTCCCAGAGGCGTTCATAAAAAGCAAGAGTTGTTCTGGCTGCCACCTTGGCTGTGGGAGCCAGGCCAGGACGTTCGGCATATTGGGGGCCGGTGCTGGGGTAAAGTGAAAAAAAGGTGCTTTTGAGGATAGAGTAGCCAGGAAAGCCCGCAGCCCCAAAGTCTGGGTGGCAATGCAAGTAGTTCCCAGAGACCTTGAAAGAAAGCAAGAGTTGTTCTGGCTGCCACCTTGGCTGTGGGAGCCAGGCCAGGACGATTGGCATATTGGGGTCCGGTGCTGGGGTAAAGTGAAAAAAAGGATCTTTGGAGGCTAGAGTGGCCAGGAAAGCCCGCAGCCCCAATGTCTGGGTGGCAATGCAAGTAGTTCCCAGAGACCTTGAAAGAAAGCAAGAGTTGTTCTGGCTGCCACCTTGGCTGTGGGAGCCAGGCCAGGACGTTTGGCATATTGGGGGCCGGTGCAAGGGAAAAGTGAAAAAAAGGTGCTTTGGAGGATAGAGTGGCCAGGAAAGCCCGCAGCCCCAAAGTCTGGGTGGCAATGCAAGTAGTTCCCAGAGGCATTCATAAGAAGCAAGAGTTGTTCTGGCTGCCACCTTGGCTGTGGGAGCCAGGCCAGGACAATCGGCATATTGGGGTCCGGTGCTGGGGTAAAGTGAAAAAAAGGTTCTTTGGAGGATAGAGTGGCCAGGAAAGCCCGCAGCCCCAAAGTCTGGGTGGCAATGCAAGTAGTTCCCAGAGGCGTTCATAAAAAGCAAGAGTTGTTCTGGCTGCCACCTTGGCTGTGGGAGCCAGGCCAGGACGTTCGGCATATTGGGGGCCGGTGCTAGGGAAAAGTGAAAAAAAGGTTCTTTGGAGGATAGAGTGGCCAGGAAAGCCCGCAGCCCCAAAGTCTGGGTGGCAATGCAAGTAGTTCCCAGAGGCGTTCATAAAAAGCAAGAGTTGTTCTGGCTGCCACCTTGGCTGTGGGAGCCAGGCCAGGACGTTCGGCATATTGGGGGCCGGTGCTGGGGTAAAGTGAAAAAAAGGTGCTTTTGAGGACAGAGTAGCCAGGAAAGCCCGCAGCCCCAAAGTCTGGGTGGCAATGCAAGTAGTTCCCAGAGGCGTTCATAAAAAGCAAGAGCTGTTCTGGCTGCCACCTTGGCTGTGGGAGCCAGGCCAGGACGTTCGGCATATTGGGGTCCGGTGCTGGGGTAAAGTGAAAAAAAGGTTCTTTGGAGGCTAGAGTGGCCAGGAAAGCCCGCAGCCCCAAAGTCTGGGTGGCAATGCAAGTAGTTCCCAGAGGCGTTCATAAAAAGCAAGAGTTGTTCTGGCTGCCACCTTGGCTGTGGGTGCCAGGCCAGGACGTTCGGCATATTGGGGTCCGGTGCTGGGGTAAAGTGAAAAAAAGGTTCTTTGGAGGATAGAGTGGCCAGGAAAGCCCGCAGCCCCAAAGTCTGGGTGGCAATGCAAGTAGTTCCCAGAGACCTTGAAAGAAAGCAAGAGTTATTTCTGGCTGCCACCTTGGCTGTGGGAGCCAGGCCAGGACGATCGGCATATTGGGGTCCGGTGCTGGGATAAAGTGAAAAAAAGGTTCTTTGGAGGATAGAGTGGCCAGGAAAGCCCGCAGCCCCAAAGTCTGGGTGGCAATACAAGTAGTTCCCAGAGGCGTTCATAAAAAGCAAGAGTTGTTCTGGCTGCCACCTTGGCTGTGGGAGCCAGGCCAGGACGTTCGGCATATTGGGGTCCGGTGCTAGGGTAAAGTGAAAAAAAGGTTCTTTGGAGGATAGAGTGGCCAGGAAAGCCCGCAGCCCCAAAGTCTGGGTGGCAATGCAAGTAGTTCCCAGAGACCTTGAAAGAAAGCAAGAGTTATTTCTGGCTGCCACCTTGGCTGTGGGAGCCAGGCCAGGACGTTCGGCATATTGGGGTCCGGTGCTGGGGAAAAGTGAAAAAAAGGTTCTTTGGAGGATAGAGTGGCCAGGAAAGCCCGCAGCCCCAAAGTCTGGGTGGCAATGCAAGTAGTTCCCAGAGGAGTTCAAAAAAAGCAAGAGTTGTTCTGGCTGCCAGCTTGGCTGTGGGAGCCAGGCCAGGACGTTCGGCATATTGGGGGCCAGTGCTAGGGAAAAGTGAAAAAAAGGTTCTTTTGAGGATAGAGTGGCCAGGAAAGCCCGCAGCCCCAAAGTCTGGGTGGCAATGCAAGTAGTTCCCAGAGACCTTGAAAGAAAGCAAGAGTTATTTCTGGCTGCCACCTTGGCTGTGGGAGCCAGGCCAGGACGATTGGCATATTGGGGTCCGGTGCTGGGGTAAAGTGAAAAAAAGGATCTTTGGAGGATAGAGTGGCCAGGAAAGCCCGCAGCCCCAATGTCTGGGTGGCAATGCAAGTAGTTCCCAGAGACCTTGAAAGAAAGCAAGAGTTGTTCTGGCTGCCACCTTGGCTGTGGGAGCCAGGCCAGGACGTTTGGCATATTGGGGGCCGGTGCAAGGGAAAAGTGAAAAAAAGGTTCTTTTGAGGATAGAGTGGCCAGGAAAGCCCGCAGCCCCAAAGTCTGGGTGGCAATGCAAGTAGTTCCCAGAGGCGTTCATAAAAAGCAAGAGTTGTTCTGGCTGCCACCTTGGCTGTGGGAGCCAGGCCAGGACAATCGGCATATTGGGGTCCGGTGCTGGGGTAAAGTGAAAAAAAGGTTCTTTGGAGGATAGAGTGGCCAGGAAAGCCCGCAGCCCCAAAGTCTGGGTGGCAATGCAAGTAGTTCCCAGAGGCGTTCATAAAAAGCAAGAGTTGTTCTGGCTGCCACCTTGGCTGTGGGAGCCAGGCCAGGACGTTCGGCATATTGGGGGCCGGTGCTAGGGAAAAGTGAAAAAAAGGTTCTTTTGAGGATAGAGTGGCCAGGAAAGCCCGCAGCCCCAAAGTCTGGGTGGCAATGCAAGTAGTTCCCAGAGGCGTTCATAAAAAGCAAGAGTTGTTCTGGCTGCCACCTTGGCTGTGGGAGCCAGGCCAGGACGTTCGGCATATTGGGGGCCGGTGCTGGGGTAAAGTGAAAAAAAGGTGCTTTTGAGGACAGAGTAGCCAGGAAAGCCCGCAGCCCCAAAGTCTGGGTGGCAATGCAAGTAGTTCCCAGAGGCGTTCATAAAAAGCAAGAGCTGTTCTGGCTGCCACCTTGGCTGTGGGAGCCAGGCCAGGACGTTCGGCATATTGGGGTCCGGTGCTGGGGTAAAGTGAAAAAAAGGTTCTTTGGAGGCTAGAGTGGCCAGGAAAGCCCGCAGCCCCAAAGTCTGGGTGGCAATGCAAGTAGTTCCCAGAGGCGTTCATAAAAAGCAAGAGTTGTTCTGGCTGCCACCTTGGCTGTGGGAGCCAGGCCAGGACGTTCGGCATATTGGGGTCCGGTGCTGGGGTAAAGTGAAAAAAAGGTTCTTTGGAGGATAGAGTGGCCAGGAAAGCCCGCAGCCCCAAAGTCTGGGTGGCAATGCAAGTAGTTCCCAGAGGCGTTCATAAAAAGCAAGAGTTGTTCTGGCTGCCACCTTGGCTGTGGGAGCCAGGCCAGGACGTTCGGCATATTGGGGGCCGGTGCTAGGGAAAAGTGAAAAAAAGGTTCTTTTGAGGATAGAGTGGCCAGGAAAGCCCGCAGCCCCAAAGTCTGGGTGGCAATGCAAGTAGTTCCCAGAGGCGTTCATAAAAAGCAAGAGTTGTTCTGGCTGCCACCTTGGCTGTGGGAGCCAGGCCAGGACGTTCGGCATATTGGGGTCCGGTGCTAGGGAAAAGTGAAAAAAAGGTACTTTGAGGATAGAGTGGCCAGGAAAGCCCGCAGCCCCAAAGTCTGGGTGGCAATGCAAGTAGTTCCCAGAGGCGTTCATAAAAAGCAAGAGCTGTTCTGGCTGCCACCTTGGCTGTGGGAGCCAGGCCAGGACAATCGGCATATTGGGGTCCGGTGCTGGGGTAAAGTGAAAAAAAGGTTCTTTGGAGGATAGAGTGGCCAGGAAAGCCCGCAGCCCCAAAGTCTGGGTGGCAATGCAAGTAGTTCCCAGAGGCGTTCATAAAAAGCAAGAGTTGTTCTGGCTGCCACCTTGGCTGTGGGAGCCAGGCCAGGACGTTCGGCATATTGGAGTCCGGTGCTAAGGAAAAGTGAAAAAAAGGTTCTTTGGAGGATAGAGTGGCCAGGAAAGCCCGCAGCCCCAAAGTCTGGGTGGCAATGCAAGTAGTTCCCAGAGACCTTGAAAGAAAGCAAGAGTTATTTCTGGCTGCCACCTTGGCTGTGGGAGCCAGGCCAGGACGTTCGGCATATTGGGGTCCGGTGCTGGGGTAAAGTGAAAAAAAGGATCTTTGGAGGATAGAGTGGCCAGGAAAGCCCGCAGCCCCAATGTCTGGGTGGCAATGCAAGTAGTTCCCAGAGACCTTGAAAGAAAGCAAGAGTTGTTCTGGCTGCCAGCTTGGCTGTGGGAGCCAGGCCAGGACGTTTGGCATATTGGGGGCCGGTGCAAGGGAAAAGTGAAAAAAAGGTTCTTTTGAGGATAGAGTGGCCAGGAAAGCCCGCAGCCCCAAAGTCTGGGTGGCAATGCAAGTAGTTCCCAGAGGCGTTCATAAAAAGCAAGAGTTGTTCTGGCTGCCACCTTGGCTGTGGGAGCCAGGCCAGGACGTTCGGCATATTGGGGTCCGGTGCTAGGGAAAAGTGAAAAAAAGGTTCTTTGGAGGATAGAGTGGCCAGGAAAGCCCGCAGCCCCAAAGTCTGGGTGGCAATGCAAGTAGTTCCCAGAGGCGTTCATAAAAAGCAAGAGTTGTTCTGGCTGCCACCTTGGCTGTGGGAGCCAGGCCAGGACGTTCGGCATATTGGGGGCCGGTGCTAGGGAAAAGTGAAAAAAAGGTTCTTTGGAGGCTAGAGTGGCCAGGAAAGCCCGCAGCCCCAAAGTCTGGGTGGCAATGCAAGTAGTTCCCAGAGGCGTTCATAAAAAGCAAGAGTTGTTCTGGCTGCCAGCTTGGCTGTGGGAGCCAGGCCAGGACGTTCGGCATATTGGGGGCCAGTGCTAGGGAAAAGTGAAAAAAAGGTTCTTTTGAGGATAGAGTGGCCAGGAAAGCCCGCAGCCCCAAAGTCTGGGTGGCAATGCAAGTAGTTCCCAGAGGCGTTCATAAAAAGCAAGAGTTGTTCTGGCTGCCACCTTGGCTGTGGGAGCCAGGCCAGGACAATCGGCATATTGGGGTCCGGTGCTGGGGTAAAGTGAAAAAAAGGTTCTTTGGAGGATAGAGTGGCCAGGAAAGCCCGCAGCCCCAAAGTCTGGGTGGCAATGCAAGTAGTTCCCAGAGGCGTTCATAAAAAGCAAGAGTTGTTCTGGCTGCCACCTTGGCTGTGGGAGCCAGGCCAGGACGTTCGGCATATTGGGGGCCGGTGCTAGGGAAAAGTGAAAAAAAGGTTCTTTGGAGGCTAGAGTGGCCAGGAAAGCCCGCAGCCCCAAAGTCTGGGTGGCAATGCAAGTAGTTCCCAGAGGCGTTCATAAAAAGCAAGAGTTGTTCTGGCTGCCACCTTGGCTGTGGGAGCCAGGCCAGGACGTTCGGCATATTGGGGGCCGGTGCTGGGGTAAAGTGAAAAAAAGGTGCTTTTGAGGACAGAGTAGCCAGGAAAGCCCGCAGCCCCAAAGTCTGGGTGGCAATGCAAGTAGTTCCCAGAGGCGTTCATAAAAAGCAAGAGCTGTTCTGGCTGCCACCTTGGCTGTGGGAGCCAGGCCAGGACGTTCGGCATATTGGGGTCCGGTGCTGGGGTAAAGTGAAAAAAAGGTTCTTTGGAGGCTAGAGTGGCCAGGAAAGCCCGCAGCCCCAAAGTCTGGGTGGCAATGCAAGTAGTTCCCAGAGGCGTTCATAAAAAGCAAGAGTTGTTCTGGCTGCCACCTTGGCTGTGGGTGCCAGGCCAGGACGTTCGGCATATTGGGGTCCGGTGCTGGGGTAAAGTGAAAAAAAGGTTCTTTGGAGGATAGAGTGGCCAGGAAAGCCCGCAGCCCCAAAGTCTGGGTGGCAATGCAAGTAGTTCCCAGAGACCTTGAAAGAAAGCAAGAGTTATTTCTGGCTGCCACCTTGGCTGTGGGAGCCAGGCCAGGACGATCGGCATATTGGGGTCCGGTGCTGGGATAAAGTGAAAAAAATGTTCTTTGGAGGATAGAGTGGCCAGGAAAGCCCGCAGCCCCAAAGTCTGGGTGGCAATGCAAGTAGTTCCCAGAGGCGTTCATAAAAAGCAAGAGTTGTTCTGGCTGCCACCTTGGCTGTGGGAGCCAGGCCAGGACGTTCGGCATATTGGGGTCCGGTGCTAGGGTAAAGTGAAAAAAAGGTTCTTTGGAGGATAGAGTGGCCAGGAAAGCCCGCAGCCCCAAAGTCTGGGTGGCAATGCAAGTAGTTCCCAGAGACCTTGAAAGAAAGCAAGAGTTATTTCTGGCTGCCACCTTGGCTGTGGGAGCCAGGCCAGGACGTTCGGCATATTGGGGTCCGGTGCTGGGGAAAAGTGAAAAAAAGGTGCTTTGGAGGATAGAGTGGCCAGGAAAGCCCGCAGCCCCAAAGTCTGGGTGGCAATGCAAGTAGTTCCCAGAGGAGTTCAAAAAAAGCAAGAGTTGTTCTGGCTGCCAGCTTGGCTGTGGGAGCCAGGCCAGGATGTTCGGCATATTGGGGGCCAGTGCTAGGGAAAAGTGAAAAAAAGGTTCTTTTGAGGATAGAGTGGCCAGGAAAGCCCGCAGCCCCAAAGTCTGGGTGGCAATGCAAGTAGTTCCCAGAGGCGTTCATAAAAAGCAAGAGTTGTTCTGGCTGCCACCTTGGCTGTGGGAGCCAGGCCAGGACGTTCGGCATATTGGGGTCCGGTGCTAGGGAAAAGTGAAAAAAAGGTACTTTGAGGATAGAGTGGCCAGGAAAGCCCGCAGCCCCAAAGTCTGGGTGGCAATGCAAGTAGTTCCCAGAGGCGTTCATAAAAAGCAAGAGCTGTTCTGGCTGCCACCTTGGCTGTGGGAGCCAGGCCAGGACAATCGGCATATTGGGGTCCGGTGCTGGGGTAAAGTGAAAAAAAGGTTCTTTGGAGGATAGAGTGGCCAGGAAAGCCCGCAGCCCCAAAGTCTGGGTGGCAATGCAAGTAGTTCCCAGAGGCGTTCATAAAAAGCAAGAGTTGTTCTGGCTGCCACCTTGGCTGTGGGAGCCAGGCCAGGACGTTCGGCATATTGGAGTCCGGTGCTAAGGAAAAGTGAAAAAAAGGTTCTTTGGAGGATAGAGTGGCCAGGAAAGCCCGCAGCCCCAAAGTCTGGGTGGCAATGCAAGTAGTTCCCAGAGACCTTGAAAGAAAGCAAGAGTTATTTCTGGCTGCCACCTTGGCTGTGGGAGCCAGGCCAGGACGATTGGCATATTGGGGTCCGGTGCTGGGGTAAAGTGAAAAAAAGGATCTTTGGAGGATAGAGTGGCCAGGAAAGCCCGCAGCCCCAATGTCTGGGTGGCAATGCAAGTAGTTCCCAGAGACCTTGAAAGAAAGCAAGAGTTGTTCTGGCTGCCACCTTGGCTGTGGGAGCCAGGCCAGGACGTTTGGCATATTGGGGGCCGGTGCAAGGGAAAAGTGAAAAAAAGGTGCTTTGGAGGATAGAGTGGCCAGGAAAGCCCGCAGCCCCAAAGTCTGGGTGGCAATGCAAGTAGTTCCCAGAGGCGTTCATAAGAAGCAAGAGTTGTTCTGGCTGCCACCTTGGCTGTGGGAGCCAGGCCAGGACAATCGGCATATTGGGGTCCGGTGCTGGGGTAAAGTGAAAAAAAGGTTCTTTGGAGGCTAGAGTGGCCAGGAAAGCCCGCAGCCCCAAAGTCTGGGTGGCAATGCAAGTAGTTCCCAGAGGCGTTCATAAAAAGCAAGAGTTGTTCTGGCTGCCACCTTGGCTGTGGGAGCCAGGCCAGGACGTTCGGCATATTGGGGGCCGGTGCTAGGGAAAAGTGAAAAAAAGGTTCTTTGGAGGCTAGAGTGGCCAGGAAAGCCCGCAGCCCCAAAGTCTGGGTGGCAATGCAAGTAGTTCCCAGAGGCGTTCATAAAAAGCAAGAGTTGTTCTGGCTGCCACCTTGGCTGTGGGAGCCAGGCCAGGACGTTCGGCATATTGGGGGCCGGTGCTGGGGTAAAGTGAAAAAAAGGTGCTTTTGAGGACAGAGTAGCCAGGAAAGCCCGCAGCCCCAAAGTCTGGGTGGCAATGCAAGTAGTTCCCAGAGGCGTTCATAAAAAGCAAGAGCTGTTCTGGCTGCCACCTTGGCTGTGGGAGCCAGGCCAGGACGTTCGGCATATTGGGGTCCGGTGCTGGGGTAAAGTGAAAAAAAGGTTCTTTGGAGGATAGAGTGGCCAGGAAAGCCCGCAGCCCCAAAGTCTGGGTGGCAATGCAAGTAGTTCCCAGAGGCGTTCATAAAAAGCAAGATTTGTTCTGGCTGCCACCTTGGCTGTGGGTGCCAGGCCAGGACGTTCGGCATATTGGGGTCCGGTGCTGGGGTAAAGTGAAAAAAAGGTTCTTTGGAGGATAGAGTGGCCAGGAAAGCCCGCAGCCCCAAAGTCTGGGTGGCAATGCAAGTAGTTCCCAGAGACCTTGAAAGAAAGCAAGAGTTATTTCTGGCTGCCACCTTGGCTGTGGGAGCCAGGCCAGGACGATCGGCATATTGGGGTCCGGTGCTGGGATAAAGTGAAAAAAAGGTTCTTTGGAGGATAGAGTGGCCAGGAAAGCCCGCAGCCCCAAAGTCTGGGTGGCAATGCAAGTAGTTCCCAGAGGCGTTCATAAAAAGCAAGAGTTGTTCTGGCTGCCACCTTGGCTGTGGGAGCCAGGCCAGGACGTTCGGCATATTGGGGGCCGGTGCTGGGGTAAAGTGAAAAAAAGGTGCTTTTGAGGACAGAGTAGCCAGGAAAGCCCGCAGCCCCAAAGTCTGGGTGGCAATGCAAGTAGTTCCCAGAGACCTTGAAAGAAAGCAAGAGTTATTTCTGGCTGCCACCTTGGCTGTGGGAGCCAGGCCAGGACGATTGGCATATTGGGGTCCGGTGCTGGGGTAAAGTGAAAAAAAGGATCTTTGGAGGATAGAGTGGCCAGGAAAGCCCGCAGCCCCAATGTCTGGGTGGCAATGCAAGTAGTTCCCAGAGACCTTGAAAGAAAGCAAGAGTTGTTCTGGCTGCCACCTTGGCTGTGGGAGCCAGGCCAGGACGTTTGGCATATTGGGGGCCGGTGCAAGGGAAAAGTGAAAAAAAGGTGCTTTGGAGGATAGAGTGGCCAGGAAAGCCTGCAGCCCCAAAGTCTGGGTGGCAATGCAAGTAGTTCCCAGAGGCGTTCATAAGAAGCAAGAGTTGTTCTGGCTGCCACCTTGGCTGTGGGAGCCAGGCCAGGACAATCGGCATATTGGGGTCCGGTGCTGGGGTAAAGTGAAAAAAAGGTTCTTTGGAGGATAGAGTGGCCAGGAAAGCCCGCAGCCCCAAAGTCTGGGTGGCAATGCAAGTAGTTCCCAGAGGCGTTCATAAAAAGCAAGAGTTGTTCTGGCTGCCACCTTGGCTGTGGGAGCCAGGCCAGGACGTTCGGCATATTGGGGGCCGGTGCTAGGGAAAAGTGAAAAAAAGGTTCTTTGGAGGCTAGAGTGGCCAGGAAAGCCCGCAGCCCCAAAGTCTGGGTGGCAATGCAAGTAGTTCCCAGAGGCGTTCATAAAAAGCAAGAGTTGTTCTGGCTGCCACCTTGGCTGTGGGAGCCAGGCCAGGACGTTCGGCATATTGGGGGCCGGTGCTGGGGTAAAGTGAAAAAAAGGTGCTTTTGAGGACAGAGTAGCCAGGAAAGCCCGCAGCCCCAAAGTCTGGGTGGCAATGCAAGTAGTTCCCAGAGGCGTTCATAAAAAGCAAGAGCTGTTCTGGCTGCCACCTTGGCTGTGGGAGCCAGGCCAGGACGTTCGGCATATTGGGGTCCGGTGCTGGGGTAAAGTGAAAAAAAGGTTCTTTGGAGGATAGAGTGGCCAGGAAAGCCCGCAGCCCCAAAGTCTGGGTGGCAATGCAAGTAGTTCCCAGAGGCGTTCATAAAAAGCAAGAGTTGTTCTGGCTGCCACCTTGGCTGTGGGTGCCAGGCCAGGACGTTCGGCATATTGGGGTCCGGTGCTGGGGTAAAGTGAAAAAAAGGTTCTTTGGAGGATAGAGTGGCCAGGAAAGCCCGCAGCCCCAAAGTCTGGGTGGCAATGCAAGTAGTTCCCAGAGACCTTGAAAGAAAGCAAGAGTTATTTCTGGCTGCCACCTTGGCTGTGGGAGCCAGGCCAGGACGATCGGCATATTGGGGTCCGGTGCTGGGATAAAGTGAAAAAAAGGTTCTTTGGAGGATAGAGTGGCCAGGAAAGCCCGCAGCCCCAAAGTCTGGGTGGCAATGCAAGTAGTTCCCAGAGGCGTTCATAAAAAGCAAGAGTTGTTCTGGCTGCCACCTTGGCTGTGGGAGCCAGGCCAGGACGTTCGGCATATTGGGGTCCCGTGCTAGGGTAAAGTGAAAAAAAGGTTCTTTGGAGGATAGAGTGGCCAGGAAAGCCCGCAGCCCCAAAGTCTGGGTGGCAATGCAAGTAGTTCCCAGAGACCTTGAAAGAAAGCAAGAGTTATTTCTGGCTGCCACCTTGGCTGTGGGAGCCAGGCCAGGACGTTCGGCATATTGGGGTCCGGTGCTGGGGAAAAGTGAAAAAAAGGTTCTTTGGAGGATAGAGTGGCCAGGAAAGCCCGCAGCCCCAAAGTCTGGGTGGCAATGCAAGTAGTTCCCAGAGACCTTGAAAGAAAGCAAGAGTTGTTCTGGCTGCCACCTTGGCTGTGGGAGCCAGGCCAGGACGTTCGGCATATTGGGGGCCAGTGCTAGGGAAAAGTGAAAAAAAGGTTCTTTTGAGGATAGAGTGGCCAGGAAAGCCCGCAGCCCCAAAGTCTGGGTGGCAATGCAAGTAGTTCCCAGAGGCGTTCATAAAAAGCAAGAGTTGTTCTGGCTGCCACCTTGGCTGTGGGAGCCAGGCCAGGACGTTCGGCATATTGGGGTCCGGTGCTAGGGAAAAGTGAAAAAAAGGTACTTTGAGGATAGAGTGGCCAGGAAAGCCCGCAGCCCCAAAGTCTGGGTGGCAATGCAAGTAGTTCCCAGAGGCGTTCATAAAAAGCAAGAGCTGTTCTGGCTGCCACCTTGGCTGTGGGAGCCAGGCCAGGACGTTCGGCATATTGGGGGCCGGTGCTAGGGAAAAGTGAAAAAAAGGTTCTTTGGAGGATAGAGTGGCCAGGAAAGCCCGCAGCCCCAAAGTCTGGGTGGCAATGCAAGTAGTTCCCAGAGGCGTTCATAAAAAGCAAGAGCTGTTCTGGCTGCCACCTTGGCTGTGGGAGCCAGGCCAGGACGTTCGGCATATTGGAGTCCGGTGCTAAGGAAAAGTGAAAAAAAGGTTCTTTGGAGGATAGAGTGGCCAGGAAAGCCCGCAGCCCCAAAGTCTGGGTGGCAATGCAAGTAGTTCCCAGAGGCGTTCATAAAAAGCAAGAGCTGTTCTGGCTGCCACCTTGGCTGTGGGAGCCAGGCCAGGACGTTCGGCATATTGGGGGCCAGTGCTAGGGAAAAGAGGAAAAAAAGGTTCTTTTGAGGATAGAGTGGCCAGAAAAGCCCGCAGCCCCAAAGTCTGGGTGGCAATGCAAGTAGTTCCCAGAGACCTTGAAAGAAAGCAAGAGTTGTTCTGGCTGCCACCTTGGCTGTGGGAGCCAGGCCAGGACGTTTGGCATATTGGGGGCCGGTGCAAGGGAAAAGTGAAAAAAAGGTTCTTTGGAGGATAGAGTGGCCAGGAAAGCCCGCAGCCCCAAAGTCTGGGTGGCAATGCAAGTAGTTCCCAGAGGCGTTCATAAAAAGCAAGAGTTGTTCTGGCTGCCACCTTGGCTGTGGGAGCCAGGCCAGGACGTTCGGCATATTGGGGGCCGGTGCTAGGGAAAAGTGAAAAAAAGGTTCTTTGGAGGCTAGAGTGGCCAGGAAAGCCCGCAGCCCCAAAGTCTGGGTGGCAATGCAAGTAGTTCCCAGAGGCGTTCATAAAAAGCAAGAGTTGTTCTGGCTGCCACCTTGGCTGTGGGAGCCAGGCCAGGACGTTCGGCATATTGGGGGCCGGTGCTGGGGTAAAGTGAAAAAAAGGTGCTTTTGAGGACAGAGTAGCCAGGAAAGCCCGCAGCCCCAAAGTCTGGGTGGCAATGCAAGTAGTTCCCAGAGGCGTTCATAAAAAGCAAGAGTTGTTCTGGCTGCCACCTTGGCTGTGGGAGCCAGGCCAGGACGTTCGGCATATTGGGGTCCGGTGCTGGGGTAAAGTGAAAAAAAGGTTCTTTGGAGGATAGAGTGGCCAGGAAAGCCCGCAGCCCCAAAGTCTGGGTGGCAATGCAAGTAGTTCCCAGAGGCGTTCATAAAAAGCAAGAGTTGTTCTGGCTGCCACCTTGGCTGTGGGTGCCAGGCCAGGACGTTCGGCATATTGGGGTCCGGTGCTGGGGTAAAGTGAAAAAAAGGTTCTTTGGAGGATAGAGTGGCCAGGAAAGCCCGCAGCCCCAAAGTCTGGGTGGCAATGCAAGTAGTTCCCAGAGACCTTGAAAGAAAGCAAGAGTTATTTCTGGCTGCCACCTTGGCTGTGGGAGCCAGGCCAGGACGATCGGCATATTGGGGTCCGGTGCTGGGATAAAGTGAAAAAAAGGTTCTTTGGAGGATAGAGTGGCCAGGAAAGCCCGCAGCCCCAAAGTCTGGGTGGCAATGCAAGTAGTTCCCAGAGGCGTTCATAAAAAGCAAGAGTTGTTCTGGCTGCCACCTTGGCTGTGGGTGCCAGGCCAGGACGTTCGGCATATTGGGGTCCGGTGCTAGGGAAAAGTGAAAAAAAGGTTCTTTGGAGGATAGAGTGGCCAGGAAAGCCCGCAGCCCCAAAGTCTGGGTGGCAATGCAAGTAGTTCCCAGAGGCGTTCATAAAAAGCAAGAGTTGTTCTGGCTGCCACCTTGGCTGTGGGAGCCAGGCCAGGACGTTCGGCATATTGGGGGCCGGTGCTGGGGTAAAGTGAAAAAAAGGTGCTTTTGAGGACAGAGTAGCCAGGAAAGCCCGCAGCCCCAAAGTCTGGGTGGCAATGCAAGTAGTTCCCAGAGGCGTTCATAAAAAGCAAGAGCTGTTCTGGCTGCCACCTTGGCTGTGGGAGCCAGGCCAGGACGTTCGGCATATTGGGGTCCGGTGCTGGGGTAAAGTGAAAAAAAGGTTCTTTGGAGGATAGAGTGGCCAGGAAAGCCCGCAGCCCCAAAGTCTGGGTGGCAATGCAAGTAGTTCCCAGAGACCTTGAAAGAAAGCAAGAGTTATTTCTGGCTGCCACCTTGGCTGTGGGAGCCAGGCCAGGACGATTGGCATATTGGGGTCCGGTGCTGGGGTAAAGTGAAAAAAAGGATCTTTGGAGGATAGAGTGGCCAGGAAAGCCCGCAGCCCCAATGTCTGGGTGGCAATGCAAGTAGTTCCCAGAGACCTTGAAAGAAAGCAAGAGTTGTTCTGGCTGCCACCTTGGCTGTGGGAGCCAGGCCAGGACGTTCGGCATATTGGGGGCCGGTGCTGGGGTAAAGTGAAAAAAAGGTGCTTTTGAGGACAGAGTAGCCAGGAAAGCCCGCAGCCCCAAAGTCTGGGTGGCAATGCAAGTAGTTCCCAGAGGCGTTCATAAAAAGCAAGAGCTGTTCTGGCTGCCACCTTGGCTGTGGGAGCCAGGCCAGGACGTTCGGCATATTGGGGTCCGGTGCTGGGGTAAAGTGAAAAAAAGGTTCTTTGGAGGATAGAGTGGCCAGGAAAGCCCGCAGCCCCAAAGTCTGGGTGGCAATGCAAGTAGTTCCCAGAGGCGTTCATAAAAAGCAAGAGTTGTTCTGGCTGCCACCTTGGCTGTGGGAGCCAGGCCAGGACGTTCGGCATATTGGGGTCCGGTGCTGGGGTAAAGTGAAAAAAAGGTGCTTTTGAGGACAGAGTAGCCAGGAAAGCCCGCAGCCCCAAAGTCTGGGTGGCAATGCAAGTAGTTCCCAGAGGCGTTCATAAAAAGCAAGAGTTGTTCTGGCTGCCACCTTGGCTGTGGGAGCCAGGCCAGGACGTTCGGCATATTGGGGGCCGGTGCTAGGGAAAAGTGAAAAAAAGGTTCTTTGGAGGCTAGAGTGGCCAGGAAAGCCCGCAGCCCCAAAGTCTGGGTGGCAATGCAAGTAGTTCCCAGAGGCGTTCATAAAAAGCAAGAGTTGTTCTGGCTGCCACCTTGGCTGTGGGAGCCAGGCCAGGACGTTCGGCATATTGGGGTCCGGTGCTGGGGTAAAGTGAAAAAAAGGTGCTTTTGAGGACAGAGTAGCCAGGAAAGCCCGCAGCCCCAAAGTCTGGGTGGCAATGCAAGTAGTTCCCAGAGGCGTTCATAAAAAGCAAGAGTTGTTCTGGCTGCCACCTTGGCTGTGGGAGCCAGGCCAGGACGTTCGGCATATTGGGGTCCGGTGCTGGGGTAAAGTGAAAAAAAGGTTCTTTGGAGGATAGAGTGGCCAGGAAAGCCCGCAGCCCCAAAGTCTGGGTGGCAATGCAAGTAGTTCCCAGAGGCGTTCATAAAAAGCAAGAGTTGTTCTGGCTGCCACCTTGGCTGTGGGTGCCAGGCCAGGACGTTCGGCATATTGGGGTCCGGTGCTGGGGTAAAGTGAAAAAAAGGTTCTTTGGAGGATAGAGTGGCCAGGAAAGCCCGCAGCCCCAAAGTCTGGGTGGCAATGCAAGTAGTTCCCAGAGGCGTTCATAAAAAGCAAGAGTTGTTCTGGCTGCCACCTTGGCTGTGGGTGCCAGGCCAGGACGTTCGGCATATTGGGGTCCGGTGCTGGGGTAAAGTGAAAAAAAGGTTCTTTGGAGGATAGAGTGGCCAGGAAAGCCCGCAGCCCCAAAGTCTGGGTGGCAATGCAAGTAGTTCCCAGAGACCTTGAAAGAAAGCAAGAGTTATTTCTGGCTGCCACCTTGGCTGTGGGAGCCAGGCCAGGACGATCGGCATATTGGGGTCCGGTGCTGGGATAAAGTGAAAAAAAGGTTCTTTGGAGGATAGAGTGGCCAGGAAAGCCCGCAGCCCCAAAGTCTGGGTGGCAATGCAAGTAGTTCCCAGAGGCGTTCATAAAAAGCAAGAGTTGTTCTGGCTGCCACCTTGGCTGTGGGTGCCAGGCCAGGACGTTCGGCATATTGGGGTCCGGTGCTGGGGTAAAGTGAAAAAAAGGTTCTTTGGAGGATAGAGTGGCCAGGAAAGCCCGCAGCCCCAAAGTCTGGGTGGCAATGCAAGTAGTTCCCAGAGACCTTGAAAGAAAGCAAGAGTTATTTCTGGCTGCCACCTTGGCTGTGGGAGCCAGGCCAGGACGATCGGCATATTGGGGTCCGGTGCTGGGATAAAGTGAAAAAAAGGTTCTTTGGAGGATAGAGTGGCCAGGAAAGCCCGCAGCCCCAAAGTCTGGGTGGCAATGCAAGTAGTTCCCAGAGGCGTTCATAAAAAGCAAGAGTTGTTCTGGCTGCCACCTTGGCTGTGGGTGCCAGGCCAGGACGTTCGGCATATTGGGGTCCGGTGCTAGGGAAAAGTGAAAAAAAGGTTCTTTGGAGGATAGAGTGGCCAGGAAAGCCCGCAGCCCCAAAGTCTGGGTGGCAATGCAAGTAGTTCCCAGAGGCGTTCATAAAAAGCAAGAGTTGTTCTGGCTGCCACCTTGGCTGTGGGAGCCAGGCCAGGACGTTCGGCATATTGGGGGCCGGTGCTGGGGTAAAGTGAAAAAAAGGTGCTTTTGAGGACAGAGTAGCCAGGAAAGCCCGCAGCCCCAAAGTCTGGGTGGCAATGCAAGTAGTTCCCAGAGGCGTTCATAAAAAGCAAGAGCTGTTCTGGCTGCCACCTTGGCTGTGGGAGCCAGGCCAGGACGTTCGGCATATTGGGGTCCGGTGCTGGGGTAAAGTGAAAAAAAGGTTCTTTGGAGGATAGAGTGGCCAGGAAAGCCCGCAGCCCCAAAGTCTGGGTGGCAATGCAAGTAGTTCCCAGAGACCTTGAAAGAAAGCAAGAGTTATTTCTGGCTGCCACCTTGGCTGTGGGAGCCAGGCCAGGACGATTGGCATATTGGGGTCCGGTGCTGGGGTAAAGTGAAAAAAAGGATCTTTGGAGGATAGAGTGGCCAGGAAAGCCCGCAGCCCCAATGTCTGGGTGGCAATGCAAGTAGTTCCCAGAGACCTTGAAAGAAAGCAAGAGTTGTTCTGGCTGCCACCTTGGCTGTGGGAGCCAGGCCAGGACGTTCGGCATATTGGGGGCCGGTGCTGGGGTAAAGTGAAAAAAAGGTGCTTTTGAGGACAGAGTAGCCAGGAAAGCCCGCAGCCCCAAAGTCTGGGTGGCAATGCAAGTAGTTCCCAGAGGCGTTCATAAAAAGCAAGAGCTGTTCTGGCTGCCACCTTGGCTGTGGGAGCCAGGCCAGGACGTTCGGCATATTGGGGTCCGGTGCTGGGGTAAAGTGAAAAAAAGGTTCTTTGGAGGATAGAGTGGCCAGGAAAGCCCGCAGCCCCAAAGTCTGGGTGGCAATGCAAGTAGTTCCCAGAGGCGTTCATAAAAAGCAAGAGTTGTTCTGGCTGCCACCTTGGCTGTGGGAGCCAGGCCAGGACGTTCGGCATATTGGGGTCCGGTGCTGGGGTAAAGTGAAAAAAAGGTGCTTTTGAGGACAGAGTAGCCAGGAAAGCCCGCAGCCCCAAAGTCTGGGTGGCAATGCAAGTAGTTCCCAGAGGCGTTCATAAAAAGCAAGAGTTGTTCTGGCTGCCACCTTGGCTGTGGGAGCCAGGCCAGGACGTTCGGCATATTGGGGGCCGGTGCTAGGGAAAAGTGAAAAAAAGGTTCTTTGGAGGCTAGAGTGGCCAGGAAAGCCCGCAGCCCCAAAGTCTGGGTGGCAATGCAAGTAGTTCCCAGAGGCGTTCATAAAAAGCAAGAGTTGTTCTGGCTGCCACCTTGGCTGTGGGAGCCAGGCCAGGACGTTCGGCATATTGGGGTCCGGTGCTGGGGTAAAGTGAAAAAAAGGTGCTTTTGAGGACAGAGTAGCCAGGAAAGCCCGCAGCCCCAAAGTCTGGGTGGCAATGCAAGTAGTTCCCAGAGGCGTTCATAAAAAGCAAGAGTTGTTCTGGCTGCCACCTTGGCTGTGGGAGCCAGGCCAGGACGTTCGGCATATTGGGGTCCGGTGCTGGGGTAAAGTGAAAAAAAGGTTCTTTGGAGGATAGAGTGGCCAGGAAAGCCCGCAGCCCCAAAGTCTGGGTGGCAATGCAAGTAGTTCCCAGAGGCGTTCATAAAAAGCAAGAGTTGTTCTGGCTGCCACCTTGGCTGTGGGTGCCAGGCCAGGACGTTCGGCATATTGGGGTCCGGTGCTGGGGTAAAGTGAAAAAAAGGTTCTTTGGAGGATAGAGTGGCCAGGAAAGCCCGCAGCCCCAAAGTCTGGGTGGCAATGCAAGTAGTTCCCAGAGACCTTGAAAGAAAGCAAGAGTTATTTCTGGCTGCCACCTTGGCTGTGGGAGCCAGGCCAGGACGATCGGCATATTGGGGTCCGGTGCTGGGATAAAGTGAAAAAAAGGTTCTTTGGAGGATAGAGTGGCCAGGAAAGCCCGCAGCCCCAAAGTCTGGGTGGCAATGCAAGTAGTTCCCAGAGGCGTTCATAAAAAGCAAGAGTTGTTCTGGCTGCCACCTTGGCTGTGGGTGCCAGGCCAGGACGTTCGGCATATTGGGGTCCGGTGCTAGGGTAAAGTGAAAAAAAGGTTCTTTGGAGGATAGAGTGGCCAGGAAAGCCCGCAGCCCCAAAGTCTGGGTGGCAATGCAAGTAGTTCCCAGAGGCGTTCATAAAAAGCAAGAGTTGTTCTGGCTGCCACCTTGGCTGTGGGAGCCAGGCCAGGACGTTCGGCATATTGGGGGCCAGTGCTAGGGAAAAGTGAAAAAAAGGTTCTTTTGAGGATAGAGTGGCCAGGAAAGCCCGCAGCCCCAAAGTCTGGGTGGCAATGCAAGTAGTTCCCAGAGGCGTTCATAAAAAGCAAGAGTTGTTCTGGCTGCCACCTTGGCTGTGGGAGCCAGGCCAGGACGTTCGGCATATTGGGGGCCGGTGCTAGGGAAAAGTGAAAAAAAGGTACTTTGAGGATAGAGTGGCCAGGAAAGCCCGCAGCCCCAAAGTCTGGGTGGCAATGCAAGTAGTTCCCAGAGGCGTTCATAAAAAGCAAGAGCTGTTCTGGCTGCCACCTTGGCTGTGGGAGCCAGGCCAGGACAATCGGCATATTGGGGTCCGGTGCTGGGGTAAAGTGAAAAAAAGGTGCTTTGGAGGATAGAGTGGCCAGGAAAGCCCGCAGCCCCAAAGTCTGGGTGGCAATGCAAGTAGTTCCCAGAGGCGTTCATAAAAAGCAAGAGTTGTTCTGGCTGCCACCTTGGCTGTGGGAGCCAGGCCAGGACGTTCGGCATATTGGAGTCCGGTGCTAAGGAAAAGTGAAAAAAAGGTTCTTTGGAGGATAGAGTGGCCAGGAAAGCCCGCAGCCCCAAAGTCTGGGTGGCAATGCAAGTAGTTCCCAGAGGCGTTCATAAAAAGCAAGAGCTGTTCTGGCTGCCACCTTGGCTGTGGGAGCCAGGCCAGGACGTTCGGCATATTGGGGTCCGGTGCTGGGGTAAAGTGAAAAAAAGGTTCTTTTGAGGATAGAGTGGCCAGAAAAGCCCGCAGCCCCAAAGTCTGGGTGGCAATGCAAGTAGTTCCCAGAGACCTTGAAAGAAAGCAAGAGTTGTTCTGGCTTCCACCTTGGCTGTGGGAGCCAGGCCAGGACGTTCGGCATATTGGGGGCCAGTGCTAGGGAAAAGTGAAAAAAAGGTTCTTTGGAGGATAGAGTGGCCAGGAAAGCCTGCAGCCCCAAAGTCTGGGTGGCAATGCAAGCAGTTCCCAGAGGCGTTCATAAAAAGCAAGAGTTGTTCTGGCTGCCAGCTTGGCTGTGGGAGCCAGGCCAGGACGTTCGGCATATTGGGGTCCGGTGCTGGGGTAAAGTGAAAAAAAGGTTCTTTTGAGGATAGAGTGGCCAGGAAAGCCCGCAGCCCCAAAGTCTGGGTGGCAATGCAAGTAGTTCCCAGAGACCTTGAAAGAAAGCAAGAGTTATTTCTGGCTGCCAGCTTGGCTGTGGGAGCCAGGCCAGGACGTTCGGCATATTGGGGGCCAGTGCTAGGGAAAAGTGAAAAAAAGGTTCTTTTGAGGATAGAGTGGCCAGGAAAGCCCGCAGCCCCAAAGTCTGGGTGGCAATGCAAGTAGTTCCCAGAGGCGTTCATAAAAAGCAAGAGCTGTTCTGGCTGCCACCTTGGCTGTGGGAGCCAGGCCAGGACGTTCGGCATATTGGGGTCCGGTGCTGGGGTAAAGTGAAAAAAAGGTTCTTTGGAGGCTAGAGTGGCCAGGAAAGCCCGCAGCCCCAAAGTCTGGGTGGCAATGCAAGTAGTTCCCAGAGGCGTTCATAAAAAGCAAGAGTTGTTCTGGCTGCCACCTTGGCTGTGGGAGCCAGGCCAGGACGTTCGGCATATTGGGGTCCGGTGCTAGGGAAAAGTGAAAAAAAGGTACTTTGAGGATAGAGTGGCCAGGAAAGCCCGCAGCCCCAAAGTCTGGGTGGCAATGCAAGTAGTTCCCAGAGGCGTTCATAAAAAGCAAGAGCTGTTCTGGCTGCCACCTTGGCTGTGGGAGCCAGGCCAGGACGTTCGGCATATTGGGGTCCGGTGCTGGGGTAAAGTGAAAAAAAGGTTCTTTGGAGGATAGAGTGGCCAGGAAAGCCCGCAGCCCCAAAGTCTGGGTGGCAATGCAAGTAGTTCCCAGAGGCGTTCATAAAAAGCAAGAGTTGTTCTGGCTGCCACCTTGGCTGTGGGAGCCAGGCCAGGACGTTCGGCATATTGGAGTCCGGTGCTAAGGAAAAGTGAAAAAAAGGTTCTTTGGAGGATAGAGTGGCCAGGAAAGCCCGCAGCCCCAAAGTCTGGGTGGCAATGCAAGTAGTTCCCAGAGGCGTTCATAAAAAGCAAGAGCTGTTCTGGCTGCCACCTTGGCTGTGGGAGCCAGGCCAGGACGTTCGGCATATTGGGGGCCAGTGCTAGGGAAAAGAGGAAAAAAAGGTTCTTTTGAGGATAGAGTGGCCAGAAAAGCCCGCAGCCCCAAAGTCTGGGTGGCAATGCAAGTAGTTCCCAGAGACCTTGAAAGAAAGCAAGAGTTGTTCTGGCTGCCACCTTGGCTGTGGGAGCCAGGCCAGGACGTTCGGCATATTGGGGGCCAGTGCTAGGGAAAAGTGAAAAAAAGGTTCTTTGGAGGATAGAGTGGCCAGGAAAGCCTGCAGCCCCAAAGTCTGGGTGGCAATGCAAGCAGTTCCCAGAGGCGTTCATAAAAAGCAAGAGTTGTTCTGGCTGCCAGCTTGGCTGTGGGAGCCAAGCCAGGACGTTCGGCATATTGGGGTCTGGTGCTGGGGTAAAGTGAAAAAAAGGTTCTTTTGAGGATAGAGTGGCCAGGAAAGCCCGCAGCCCCAAAGTCTGGGTGGCAATGCAAGTAGTTCCCAGAGACCTTGAAAGAAAGCAAGAGTTATTTCTGGCTGCCACGTTAGCTGTGGGAGCCAGGCCAGGACGTTCGGCATATTGGGGGCCAGTGCTAGGGAAAAGTGAAAAAAAGGTTCTTTTGAGGATAGAGTGGCCAGGAAAGCCCGCAGCCCCAAAGTCTGGGTGGCAATGCAAGTAGTTCCCAGAGGCGTTCATAAAAAGCAAGAGCTGTTCTGGCTGCCACCTTGGCTGTGGGAGCCAGGCCAGGACGTTCGGCATATTGGGGTCCGGTGCTGGGGTAAAGTGAAAAAAAGGTTCTTTGGAGGCTAGAGTGGCCAGGAAAGCCCGCAGCCCCAAAGTCTGGGTGGCAATGCAAGTAGTTCCCAGAGGCGTTCATAAAAAGCAAGAGTTGTTCTGGCTGCCACCTTGGCTGTGGGAGCCAGGCCAGGACGTTCGGCATATTGGGGGCCGGTGCTAGGGAAAAGTGAAAAAAAGGTTCTTTTGAGGATAGAGTGGCCAGGAAAGCCCGCAGCCCCAATGTCTGGGTGGCAATGCAAGTAGTTCCCAGAGACCTTGAAAGAAAGCAAGAGTTGTTCTGGCTGCCACCTTGGCTGTGGGAGCCAGGCCAGGACGTTCGGCATATTGGAGGCCGGTGCTAGGGAAAAGTGAAAAAAAGGTGCTTTGAGGATAGAGTGGCCAGGAAAGCCTGCAGCCCCAAAGTCTGGGTGGCAATGCAAGTAGTTCCCAGAGGCGTTCATAAAAAGCAAGAGTTGTTCTGGCTGCCACCTTGGCTGTGGGAGCCAGGCCAGGACGTTCGGCATATTGGGGTCTGGTGCTAGGGAAAAGTGAAAAAAAGGTTCTTTGGAGGATAGAGTGGCCATGAAAGCCCGCAGCCCCAAAGTCTGGGTAGCAATGCAAGTAGTTCCCAGAGACCTTGAAAGAAAGCAAGAGTTATTTCTGGCTGCCAGCTTGGCTGTGGGAGCCAGGCCAGGACGTTCGGCATATTGGGGGCCAGTGCTAGGGAAAAGTGAAAAAAAGGTTCTTTGGAGGATAGAGTGGCCAGGAAAGCCCGCAGCCCCAAAGTCTGGGTGGCAATGCAAGTAGTTCCCAGAGGCGTTCATAAAAAGCAAGAGTTGTTCTGGCTGCCACCTTGGCTGTGGGTGCCAGGCCAGGACGTTCGGCATATTGGGGTCCGGTGCTAGGGAAAAGTGAAAAAAAGGTTCTTTGGAGGATAGAGTGGCCAGGAAAGCCCGCAGCCCCAAAGTCTGGGTGGCAATGCAAGTAGTTCCCAGAGGCGTTCATAAAAAGCAAGAGTTGTTCTGGCTGCCACCTTGGCTGTGGGAGCCAGGCCAGGACGTTTGGCATATTGGGGGCCGGTGCAAGGGAAAAGTGAAAAAAAGGTGCTTTGGAGGATAGAGTGGCCAGGAAAGCCCGCAGCCCCAAAGTCTGGGTGGCAATGCAAGTAGTTCCCAGAGGCGTTCATAAGAAGCAAGAGTTGTTCTGGCTGCCACCTTGGCTGTGGGAGCCAGGCCAGGACAATCGGCATATTGGGGTCCGGTGCTGGGGTAAAGTGAAAAAAAGGTTCTTTGGAGGATAGAGTGGCCAGGAAAGCCCGCAGCCCCAAAGTCTGGGTGGCAATGCAAGTAGTTCCCAGAGGCGTTCATAAAAAGCAAGAGTTGTTCTGGCTGCCACCTTGGCTGTGGGAGCCAGGCCAGGACGTTCGGCATATTGGGGGCCGGTGCTAGGGAAAAGTGAAAAAAAGGTTCTTTGGAGGCTAGAGTGGCCAGGAAAGCCCGCAGCCCCAAAGTCTGGGTGGCAATGCAAGTAGTTCCCAGAGGCGTTCATAAAAAGCAAGAGTTGTTCTGGCTGCCACCTTGGCTGTGGGAGCCAGGCCAGGACGTTCGGCATATTGGGGTCCGGTGCTGGGGTAAAGTGAAAAAAAGGTGCTTTTGAGGACAGAGTAGCCAGGAAAGCCCGCAGCCCCAAAGTCTGGGTGGCAATGCAAGTAGTTCCCAGAGGCGTTCATAAAAAGCAAGAGTTGTTCTGGCTGCCACCTTGGCTGTGGGAGCCAGGCCAGGACGTTCGGCATATTGGGGTCCGGTGCTGGGGTAAAGTGAAAAAAAGGTTCTTTGGAGGATAGAGTGGCCAGGAAAGCCCGCAGCCCCAAAGTCTGGGTGGCAATGCAAGTAGTTCCCAGAGGCGTTCATAAAAAGCAAGAGTTGTTCTGGCTGCCACCTTGGCTGTGGGAGCCAGGCCAGGACGTTCGGCATATTGGGGTCCGGTGCTGGGGTAAAGTGAAAAAAAGGTGCTTTTGAGGACAGAGTAGCCAGGAAAGCCCGCAGCCCCAAAGTCTGGGTGGCAATGCAAGTAGTTCCCAGAGGCGTTCATAAAAAGCAAGAGTTGTTCTGGCTGCCACCTTGGCTGTGGGAGCCAGGCCAGGACGTTCGGCATATTGGGGGCCGGTGCTAGGGAAAAGTGAAAAAAAGGTTCTTTGGAGGCTAGAGTGGCCAGGAAAGCCCGCAGCCCCAAAGTCTGGGTGGCAATGCAAGTAGTTCCCAGAGGCGTTCATAAAAAGCAAGAGTTGTTCTGGCTGCCACCTTGGCTGTGGGAGCCAGGCCAGGACGTTCGGCATATTGGGGTCCGGTGCTGGGGTAAAGTGAAAAAAAGGTGCTTTTGAGGACAGAGTAGCCAGGAAAGCCCGCAGCCCCAAAGTCTGGGTGGCAATGCAAGTAGTTCCCAGAGGCGTTCATAAAAAGCAAGAGTTGTTCTGGCTGCCACCTTGGCTGTGGGAGCCAGGCCAGGACGTTCGGCATATTGGGGTCCGGTGCTGGGGTAAAGTGAAAAAAAGGTTCTTTGGAGGATAGAGTGGCCAGGAAAGCCCGCAGCCCCAAAGTCTGGGTGGCAATGCAAGTAGTTCCCAGAGGCGTTCATAAAAAGCAAGAGTTGTTCTGGCTGCCACCTTGGCTGTGGGTGCCAGGCCAGGACGTTCGGCATATTGGGGTCCGGTGCTGGGGTAAAGTGAAAAAAAGGATCTTTGGAGGATAGAGTGGCCAGGAAAGCCCGCAGCCCCAATGTCTGGGTGGCAATGCAAGTAGTTCCCAGAGACCTTGAAAGAAAGCAAGAGTTGTTCTGGCTGCCACCTTGGCTGTGGGAGCCAGGCCAGGACGTTTGGCATATTGGGGGCCGGTGCAAGGGAAAAGTGAAAAAAAGGTGCTTTGGAGGATAGAGTGGCCAGGAAAGCCCGCAGCCCCAAAGTCTGGGTGGCAATGCAAGTAGTTCCCAGAGGCGTTCATAAGAAGCAAGAGTTGTTCTGGCTGCCACCTTGGCTGTGGGAGCCAGGCCAGGACAATCGGCATATTGGGGTCCGGTGCTGGGGTAAAGTGAAAAAAAGGTTCTTTGGAGGATAGAGTGGCCAGGAAAGCCCGCAGCCCCAAAGTCTGGGTGGCAATGCAAGTAGTTCCCAGAGGCGTTCATAAAAAGCAAGAGTTGTTCTGGCTGCCACCTTGGCTGTGGGAGCCAGGCCAGGACGTTCGGCATATTGGGGGCCGGTGCTAGGGAAAAGTGAAAAAAAGGTTCTTTGGAGGCTAGAGTGGCCAGGAAAGCCCGCAGCCCCAAAGTCTGGGTGGCAATGCAAGTAGTTCCCAGAGGCGTTCATAAAAAGCAAGAGTTGTTCTGGCTGCCACCTTGGCTGTGGGAGCCAGGCCAGGACGTTCGGCATATTGGGGGCCGGTGCTGGGGTAAAGTGAAAAAAAGGTGCTTTTGAGGACAGAGTAGCCAGGAAAGCCCGCAGCCCCAAAGTCTGGGTGGCAATGCAAGTAGTTCCCAGAGGCGTTCATAAAAAGCAAGAGTTGTTCTGGCTGCCACCTTGGCTGTGGGAGCCAGGCCAGGACGTTCGGCATATTGGGGTCCGGTGCTGGGGTAAAGTGAAAAAAAGGTTCTTTGGAGGATAGAGTGGCCAGGAAAGCCCGCAGCCCCAAAGTCTGGGTGGCAATGCAAGTAGTTCCCAGAGGCGTTCATAAAAAGCAAGAGTTGTTCTGGCTGCCACCTTGGCTGTGGGAGCCAGGCCAGGACGTTCGGCATATTGGGGTCCGGTGCTGGGGTAAAGTGAAAAAAAGGTGCTTTTGAGGACAGAGTAGCCAGGAAAGCCCGCAGCCCCAAAGTCTGGGTGGCAATGCAAGTAGTTCCCAGAGGCGTTCATAAAAAGCAAGAGTTGTTCTGGCTGCCACCTTGGCTGTGGGAGCCAGGCCAGGACGTTCGGCATATTGGGGGCCGGTGCTAGGGAAAAGTGAAAAAAAGGTTCTTTGGAGGCTAGAGTGGCCAGGAAAGCCCGCAGCCCCAAAGTCTGGGTGGCAATGCAAGTAGTTCCCAGAGGCGTTCATAAAAAGCAAGAGTTGTTCTGGCTGCCACCTTGGCTGTGGGAGCCAGGCCAGGACGTTCGGCATATTGGGGTCCGGTGCTGGGGTAAAGTGAAAAAAAGGTGCTTTTGAGGACAGAGTAGCCAGGAAAGCCCGCAGCCCCAAAGTCTGGGTGGCAATGCAAGTAGTTCCCAGAGGCGTTCATAAAAAGCAAGAGTTGTTCTGGCTGCCACCTTGGCTGTGGGAGCCAGGCCAGGACAATCGGCATATTGGGGTCCGGTGCTGGGGTAAAGTGAAAAAAAGGTTCTTTGGAGGATAGAGTGGCCAGGAAAGCCCGCAGCCCCAAAGTCTGGGTGGCAATGCAAGTAGTTCCCAGAGGCGTTCATAAAAAGCAAGAGTTGTTCTGGCTGCCACCTTGGCTGTGGGAGCCAGGCCAGGACGTTCGGCATATTGGGGGCCGGTGCTAGGGAAAAGTGAAAAAAAGGTTCTTTGGAGGCTAGAGTGGCCAGGAAAGCCCGCAGCCCCAAAGTCTGGGTGGCAATGCAAGTAGTTCCCAGAGGCGTTCATAAAAAGCAAGAGTTGTTCTGGCTGCCACCTTGGCTGTGGGAGCCAGGCCAGGACGTTCGGCATATTGGGGTCCGGTGCTGGGGTAAAGTGAAAAAAAGGTGCTTTTGAGGACAGAGTAGCCAGGAAAGCCCGCAGCCCCAAAGTCTGGGTGGCAATGCAAGTAGTTCCCAGAGGCGTTCATAAAAAGCAAGAGTTGTTCTGGCTGCCACCTTGGCTGTGGGAGCCAGGCCAGGACGTTCGGCATATTGGGGTCCGGTGCTGGGGTAAAGTGAAAAAAAGGTTCTTTGGAGGATAGAGTGGCCAGGAAAGCCCGCAGCCCCAAAGTCTGGGTGGCAATGCAAGTAGTTCCCAGAGGCGTTCATAAAAAGCAAGAGTTGTTCTGGCTGCCACCTTGGCTGTGGGAGCCAGGCCAGGACGTTCGGCATATTGGGGTCCGGTGCTGGGGTAAAGTGAAAAAAAGGTGCTTTTGAGGACAGAGTAGCCAGGAAAGCCCGCAGCCCCAAAGTCTGGGTGGCAATGCAAGTAGTTCCCAGAGGCGTTCATAAAAAGCAAGAGTTGTTCTGGCTGCCACCTTGGCTGTGGGAGCCAGGCCAGGACGTTCGGCATATTGGGGTCCGGTGCTGGGGTAAAGTGAAAAAAAGGTTCTTTGGAGGATAGAGTGGCCAGGAAAGCCCGCAGCCCCAAAGTCTGGGTGGCAATGCAAGTAGTTCCCAGAGGCGTTCATAAAAAGCAAGAGTTGTTCTGGCTGCCACCTTGGCTGTGGGTGCCAGGCCAGGACGTTCGGCATATTGGGGTCCGGTGCTGGGGTAAAGTGAAAAAAAGGTTCTTTGGAGGATAGAGTGGCCAGGAAAGCCCGCAGCCCCAAAGTCTGGGTGGCAATGCAAGTAGTTCCCAGAGACCTTGAAAGAAAGCAAGAGTTATTTCTGGCTGCCACCTTGGCTGTGGGAGCCAGGCCAGGACGATCGGCATATTGGGGTCCGGTGCTGGGATAAAGTGAAAAAAAGGTTCTTTGGAGGATAGAGTGGCCAGGAAAGCCCGCAGCCCCAAAGTCTGGGTGGCAATGCAAGTAGTTCCCAGAGGCGTTCATAAAAAGCAAGAGTTGTTCTGGCTGCCACCTTGGCTGTGGGTGCCAGGCCAGGACGTTCGGCATATTGGGGTCCGGTGCTAGGGTAAAGTGAAAAAAAGGTTCTTTGGAGGATAGAGTGGCCAGGAAAGCCCGCAGCCCCAAAGTCTGGGTGGCAATGCAAGTAGTTCCCAGAGGCGTTCATAAAAAGCAAGAGTTGTTCTGGCTGCCACCTTGGCTGTGGGAGCCAGGCCAGGACGTTCGGCATATTGGGGGCCAGTGCTAGGGAAAAGTGAAAAAAAGGTTCTTTTGAGGATAGAGTGGCCAGGAAAGCCCGCAGCCCCAAAGTCTGGGTGGCAATGCAAGTAGTTCCCAGAGGCGTTCATAAAAAGCAAGAGTTGTTCTGGCTGCCACCTTGGCTGTGGGAGCCAGGCCAGGACGTTCGGCATATTGGGGGCCGGTGCTAGGGAAAAGTGAAAAAAAGGTACTTTGAGGATAGAGTGGCCAGGAAAGCCCGCAGCCCCAAAGTCTGGGTGGCAATGCAAGTAGTTCCCAGAGGCGTTCATAAAAAGCAAGAGCTGTTCTGGCTGCCACCTTGGCTGTGGGAGCCAGGCCAGGACAATCGGCATATTGGGGTCCGGTGCTGGGGTAAAGTGAAAAAAAGGTGCTTTGGAGGATAGAGTGGCCAGGAAAGCCCGCAGCCCCAAAGTCTGGGTGGCAATGCAAGTAGTTCCCAGAGGCGTTCATAAAAAGCAAGAGTTGTTCTGGCTGCCACCTTGGCTGTGGGAGCCAGGCCAGGACGTTCGGCATATTGGAGTCCGGTGCTAAGGAAAAGTGAAAAAAAGGTTCTTTGGAGGATAGAGTGGCCAGGAAAGCCCGCAGCCCCAAAGTCTGGGTGGCAATGCAAGTAGTTCCCAGAGGCGTTCATAAAAAGCAAGAGCTGTTCTGGCTGCCACCTTGGCTGTGGGAGCCAGGCCAGGACGTTCGGCATATTGGGGGCCAGTGCTAGGGAAAAGAGGAAAAAAAGGTTCTTTTGAGGATAGAGTGGCCAGAAAAGCCCGCAGCCCCAAAGTCTGGGTGGCAATGCAAGTAGTTCCCAGAGACCTTGAAAGAAAGCAAGAGTTGTTCTGGCTTCCACCTTGGCTGTGGGAGCCAGGCCAGGACGTTCGGCATATTGGGGGCCAGTGCTAGGGAAAAGTGAAAAAAAGGTTCTTTGGAGGATAGAGTGGCCAGGAAAGCCTGCAGCCCCAAAGTCTGGGTGGCAATGCAAGCAGTTCCCAGAGGCGTTCATAAAAAGCAAGAGTTGTTCTGGCTGCCAGCTTGGCTGTGGGAGCCAGGCCAGGACGTTCGGCATATTAGGGTCTGGTGCTGGGGTAAAGTGAAAAAAAGGTTCTTTTGAGGATAGAGTGGCCAGGAAAGCCCGCAGCCCCAAAGTCTGGGTGGCAATGCAAGTAGTTCCCAGAGACCTTGAAAGAAAGCAAGAGTTATTTCTGGCTGCCACCTTGGCTGTGGGAGCCAGGCCAGGACGTTCGGCATATTGGGGGCCAGTGCTAGGGAAAAGTGAAAAAAAGGTTCTTTTGAGGATAGAGTGGCCAGGAAAGCCCGCAGCCCCAAAGTCTGGGTGGCAATGCAAGTAGTTCCCAGAGGCGTTCATAAAAAGCAAGAGCTGTTCTGGCTGCCACCTTGGCTGTGGGAGCCAGGCCAGGACGTTCGGCATATTGGGGTCCGGTGCTGGGGTAAAGTGAAAAAAAGGTTCTTTTGAGGCTAGAGTGGCCAGGAAAGCCCGCAGCCCCAAAGTCTGGGTGGCAATGCAAGTAGTTCCCAGAGGCGTTCATAAAAAGCAAGAGTTGTTCTGGCTGCCACCTTGGCTGTGGGAGCCAGGCCAGGACGTTCAGCATATTGGGGTCCGGTGCTAGGGAAAAGTGAAAAAAAGGTACTTTGAGGATAGAGTGGCCAGGAAAGCCCGCAGCCCCAAAGTCTGGGTGGCAATGCAAGTAGTTCCCAGAGGCGTTCATAAAAAGCAAGAGCTGTTCTGGCTGCCACCTTGGCTGTGGGAGCCAGGCCAGGACGTTCGGCATATTGGGGTCCGGTGCTGGGGTAAAGTGAAAAAAAGGTTCTTTGGAGGATAGAGTGGCCAGGAAAGCCCGCAGCCCCAAAGTCTGGGTGGCAATGCAAGTAGTTCCCAGAGGCGTTCATAAAAAGCAAGAGTTGTTCTGGCTGCCACCTTGGCTGTGGGAGCCAGGCCAGGACGTTCGGCATATTGGGGGCCGGTGCTAGGGAAAAGTGAAAAAAAGGTTCTTTTGAGGATAGAGTGGCCAGGAAAGCCCGCAGCCCCAATGTCTGGGTGGCAATGCAAGTAGTTCCCAGAGACCTTGAAAGAAAGCAAGAGTTGTTCTGGCTGCCACCTTGGCTGTGGGAGCCAGGCCAGGACGTTCGGCATATTGGAGGCCGGTGCTAGGGAAAAGTGAAAAAAAGGTGCTTTGAGGATAGAGTGGCCAGGAAAGCCTGCAGCCCCAAAGTCTGGGTGGCAATGCAAGTAGTTCCCAGAGGCGTTCATAAAAAGCAAGAGTTGTTCTGGCTGCCACCTTGGCTGTGGGAGCCAGGCCAGGACGTTCGGCATATTGGGGTCTGGTGCTGGGGTAAAGTGAAAAAAAGGTTCTTTGGAGGATAGAGTGGCCATGAAAGCCCGCAGCCCCAAAGTCTGGGTAGCAATGCAAGTAGTTCCCAGAGACCTTGAAAGAAAGCAAGAGTTATTTCTGGCTGCCAGCTTGGCTGTGGGAGCCAGGCCAGGACGTTCGGCATATTGGGGGCCAGTGCTAGGGAAAAGTGAAAAAAAGGTTCTTTGGAGGATAGAGTGGCCAGGAAAGCCCGCAGCCCCAAAGTCTGGGTGGCAATGCAAGTAGTTCCCAGAGGCGTTCATAAAAAGCAAGAGTTGTTCTGGCTGCCACCTTGGCTGTGGGTGCCAGGCCAGGACGTTCGGCATATTGGGGTCCGGTGCTAGGGAAAAGTGAAAAAAAGGTTCTTTGGAGGATAGAGTGGCCAGGAAAGCCCGCAGCCCCAAAGTCTGGGTGGCAATGCAAGTAGTTCCCAGAGGCGTTCATAAAAAGCAAGAGTTGTTCTGGCTGCCACCTTGGCTGTGGGAGCCAGGCCAGGACGTTCGGCATATTGGGGGCCGGTGCTAGGGAAAAGTGAAAAAAAGGTTCTTTGGAGGATAGAGTGGCCAGGAAAGCCCGCAGCCCCAAAGTCTGGGTGGCAATGCAAGTAGTTCCCAGAGACCTTGAAAGAAAGCAAGAGTTGTTCTGGCTGCCACCTTGGCTGTGGGAGCCAGGCCAGGACGTTCGGCATATTGGGGTCCGGTGCTGGGGTAAAGTGAAAAAAAGGTTCTTTTGAGGATAGAGTGGCCAGGAAAGCCCGCAGCCCCAAAGTCTGGGTGGCAATGCAAGTAGTTCCCAGAGACCTTGAAAGAAAGCAAGAGTTATTTCTGGCTGCCACCTTGGCTGTGGGAGCCAGGCCAGGACGTTCGGCATATTGGGGGCCAGTGCTAGGGAAAAGTGAAAAAAAGGTTCTTTTGAGGATAGAGTGGCCAGGAAAGCCCGCAGCCCCAAAGTCTGGGTGGCAATGCAAGTAGTTCCCAGAGGCGTTCATAAAAAGCAAGAGCTGTTCTGGCTGCCACCTTGGCTGTGGGAGCCAGGCCAGGACGTTCGGCATATTGGGGTCCGGTGCTGGGGTAAAGTGAAAAAAAGGTTCTTTGGAGGCTAGAGTGGCCAGGAAAGCCCGCAGCCCCAAAGTCTGGGTGGCAATGCAAGTAGTTCCCAGAGGCGTTCATAAAAAGCAAGAGTTGTTCTGGCTGCCACCTTGGCTGTGGGAGCCAGGCCAGGACGTTCAGCATATTGGGGTCCGGTGCTAGGGAAAAGTGAAAAAAAGGTACTTTGAGGATAGAGTGGCCAGGAAAGCCCGCAGCCCCAAAGTCTGGGTGGCAATGCAAGTAGTTCCCAGAGGCGTTCATAAAAAGCAAGAGCTGTTCTGGCTGCCACCTTGGCTGTGGGAGCCAGGCCAGGACAATCGGCATATTGGGGTCCGGTGCTGGGGTAAAGTGAAAAAAAGGTTCTTTGGAGGATAGAGTGGCCAGGAAAGCCCGCAGCCCCAAAGTCTGGGTGGCAATGCAAGTAGTTCCCAGAGGCGTTCATAAAAAGCAAGAGTTGTTCTGGCTGCCACCTTGGCTGTGGGAGCCAGGCCAGGACGTTCGGCATATTGGAGTCCGGTGCTAAGGAAAAGTGAAAAAAAGGTTCTTTGGAGGATAGAGTGGCCAGGAAAGCCCGCAGCCCCAAAGTCTGGGTGGCAATGCAAGTAGTTCCCAGAGGCGTTCATAAAAAGCAAGAGCTGTTCTGGCTGCCACCTTGGCTGTGGGAGCCAGGCCAGGACGTTCGGCATATTGGGGGCCAGTGCTAGGGAAAAGAGGAAAAAAAGGTTCTTTTGAGGATAGAGTGGCCAGAAAAGCCCGCAGCCCCAAAGTCTGGGTGGCAATGCAAGTAGTTCCCAGAGACCTTGAAAGAAAGCAAGAGTTGTTCTGGCTGCCACCTTGGCTGTGGGAGCCAGGCCAGGACGTTCGGCATATTGGGGGCCAGTGCTAGGGAAAAGTGAAAAAAAGGTTCTTTGGAGGATAGAGTGGCCAGGAAAGCCTGCAGCCCCAAAGTCTGGGTGGCAATGCAAGCAGTTCCCAGAGGCGTTCATAAAAAGCAAGAGTTGTTCTGGCTGCCAGCTTGGCTGTGGGAGCCAAGCCAGGACGTTCGGCATATTGGGGTCTGGTGCTGGGGTAAAGTGAAAAAAAGGTTCTTTGGAGGATAGAGTGGCCAGGAAAGCCCGCAGCCCCAAAGTCTGGGTGGCAATGCAAGTAGTTCCCAGAGACCTTGAAAGAAAGCAAGAGTTATTTCTGGCTGCCACGTTAGCTGTGGGAGCCAGGCCAGGACGTTCGGCATATTGGGGGCCAGTGCTAGGGAAAAGTGAAAAAAAGGTTCTTTTGAGGATAGAGTGGCCAGGAAAGCCCGCAGCCCCAAAGTCTGGGTGGCAATGCAAGTAGTTCCCAGAGGCGTTCATAAAAAGCAAGAGCTGTTCTGGCTGCCACCTTGGCTGTGGGAGCCAGGCCAGGACGTTCGGCATATTGGGGTCCGGTGCTGGGGTAAAGTGAAAAAAAGGTTCTTTGGAGGCTAGAGTGGCCAGGAAAGCCCGCAGCCCCAAAGTCTGGGTGGCAATGCAAGTAGTTCCCAGAGGCGTTCATAAAAAGCAAGAGTTGTTCTGGCTGCCACCTTGGCTGTGGGAGCCAGGCCAGGACGTTCGGCATATTGGGGGCCGGTGCTAGGGAAAAGTGAAAAAAAGGTTCTTTTGAGGATAGAGTGGCCAGGAAAGCCCGCAGCCCCAAAGTCTGGGTGGCAATGCAAGTAGTTCCCAGAGACCTTGAAAGAAAGCAAGAGTTGTTCTGGCTGCCACCTTGGCTGTGGGAGCCAGGCCAGGACGTTCGGCATATTGGAGGCCGGTGCTAGGGAAAAGTGAAAAAAAGGTGCTTTGAGGATAGAGTGGCCAGGAAAGCCTGCAGCCCCAAAGTCTGGGTGGCAATGCAAGTAGTTCCCAGAGGCGTTCATAAAAAGCAAGAGTTGTTCTGGCTGCCACCTTGGCTGTGGGAGCCAGGCCAGGACGTTCGGCATATTGGGGTCTGGTGCTGGGGTAAAGTGAAAAAAAGGTTCTTTGGAGGATAGAGTGGCCATGAAAGCCCGCAGCCCCAAAGTCTGGGTAGCAATGCAAGTAGTTCCCAGAGACCTTGAAAGAAAGCAAGAGTTATTTCTGGCTGCCAGCTTGGCTGTGGGAGCCAGGCCAGGACGTTCGGCATATTGGGGGCCAGTGCTAGGGAAAAGTGAAAAAAAGGTTCTTTGGAGGCTAGAGTGGCCAGGAAAGCCCGCAGCCCCAAAGTCTGGGTGGCAATGCAAGCAGTTCCCAGAGGCGTTCATAAAAAGCAAGAGTTGTTCTGGCTGCCAGCTTGGCTGTGGGAGCCAAGCCAGGACGTTCGGCATATTGGGGTCTGGTGCTGGGGTAAAGTGAAAAAAAGGTTCTTTGGAGGATAGAGTGGCCAGGAAAGCCCGCAGCCCCAAAGTCTGGGTGGCAATGCAAGTAGTTCCCAGAGACCTTGAAAGAAAGCAAGAGTTATTTCTGGCTGCCACGTTAGCTGTGGGAGCCAGGCCAGGACGTTCGGCATATTGGGGGCCAGTGCTAGGGAAAAGTGAAAAAAAGGTTCTTTTGAGGATAGAGTGGCCAGGAAAGCCCGCAGCCCCAAAGTCTGGGTGGCAATGCAAGTAGTTCCCAGAGGCGTTCATAAAAAGCAAGAGCTGTTCTGGCTGCCACCTTGGCTGTGGGAGCCAGGCCAGGACGTTCGGCATATTGGGGTCCGGTGCTGGGGTAAAGTGAAAAAAAGGTTCTTTGGAGGCTAGAGTGGCCAGGAAAGCCCGCAGCCCCAAAGTCTGGGTGGCAATGCAAGTAGTTCCCAGAGGCGTTCATAAAAAGCAAGAGTTGTTCTGGCTGCCACCTTGGCTGTGGGAGCCAGGCCAGGACGTTCGGCATATTGGGGGCCGGTGCTAGGGAAAAGTGAAAAAAAGGTTCTTTTGAGGATAGAGTGGCCAGGAAAGCCCGCAGCCCCAATGTCTGGGTGGCAATGCAAGTAGTTCCCAGAGACCTTGAAAGAAAGCAAGAGTTGTTCTGGCTGCCACCTTGGCTGTGGGAGCCAGGCCAGGACGTTCGGCATATTGGAGGCCGGTGCTAGGGAAAAGTGAAAAAAAGGTGCTTTGAGGATAGAGTGGCCAGGAAAGCCTGCAGCCCCAAAGTCTGGGTGGCAATGCAAGTAGTTCCCAGAGGCGTTCATAAAAAGCAAGAGTTGTTCTGGCTGCCACCTTGGCTGTGGGAGCCAGGCCAGGACGTTCGGCATATTGGGGTCTGGTGCTAGGGAAAAGTGAAAAAAAGGTTCTTTGGAGGATAGAGTGGCCATGAAAGCCCGCAGCCCCAAAGTCTGGGTAGCAATGCAAGTAGTTCCCAGAGACCTTGAAAGAAAGCAAGAGTTATTTCTGGCTGCCAGCTTGGCTGTGGGAGCCAGGCCAGGACGTTCGGCATATTGGGGGCCAGTGCTAGGGAAAAGTGAAAAAAAGGTTCTTTGGAGGATAGAGTGGCCAGGAAAGCCCGCAGCCCCAAAGTCTGGGTGGCAATGCAAGTAGTTCCCAGAGGCGTTCATAAAAAGCAAGAGTTGTTCTGGCTGCCACCTTGGCTGTGGGTGCCAGGCCAGGACGTTCGGCATATTGGGGTCCGGTGCTAGGGAAAAGTGAAAAAAAGGTTCTTTGGAGGATAGAGTGGCCAGGAAAGCCCGCAGCCCCAAAGTCTGGGTGGCAATGCAAGTAGTTCCCAGAGGCGTTCATAAAAAGCAAGAGTTGTTCTGGCTGCCACCTTGGCTGTGGGAGCCAGGCCAGGACGTTTGGCATATTGGGGGCCGGTGCAAGGGAAAAGTGAAAAAAAGGTGCTTTGGAGGATAGAGTGGCCAGGAAAGCCCGCAGCCCCAAAGTCTGGGTGGCAATGCAAGTAGTTCCCAGAGGCGTTCATAAGAAGCAAGAGTTGTTCTGGCTGCCACCTTGGCTGTGGGAGCCAGGCCAGGACAATCGGCATATTGGGGTCCGGTGCTGGGGTAAAGTGAAAAAAAGGTTCTTTGGAGGATAGAGTGGCCAGGAAAGCCCGCAGCCCCAAAGTCTGGGTGGCAATGCAAGTAGTTCCCAGAGGCGTTCATAAAAAGCAAGAGTTGTTCTGGCTGCCACCTTGGCTGTGGGAGCCAGGCCAGGACGTTCGGCATATTGGGGGCCGGTGCTAGGGAAAAGTGAAAAAAAGGTTCTTTGGAGGCTAGAGTGGCCAGGAAAGCCTGCAGCCCCAAAGTCTGGGTGGCAATGCAAGTAGTTCCCAGAGGCGTTCATAAAAAGCAAGAGTTGTTCTGGCTGCCACCTTGGCTGTGGGAGCCAGGCCAGGACGTTCGGCATATTGGGGTCCGGTGCTGGGGTAAAGTGAAAAAAAGGTGCTTTTGAGGACAGAGTAGCCAGGAAAGCCCGCAGCCCCAAAGTCTGGGTGGCAATGCAAGTAGTTCCCAGAGGCGTTCATAAAAAGCAAGAGTTGTTCTGGCTGCCACCTTGGCTGTGGGAGCCAGGCCAGGACGTTCGGCATATTGGGGTCCGGTGCTGGGGTAAAGTGAAAAAAAGGTTCTTTGGAGGATAGAGTGGCCAGGAAAGCCCGCAGCCCCAAAGTCTGGGTGGCAATGCAAGTAGTTCCCAGAGGCGTTCATAAAAAGCAAGAGTTGTTCTGGCTGCCACCTTGGCTGTGGGAGCCAGGCCAGGACGTTCGGCATATTGGGGTCCGGTGCTGGGGTAAAGTGAAAAAAAGGTGCTTTTGAGGACAGAGTAGCCAGGAAAGCCCGCAGCCCCAAAGTCTGGGTGGCAATGCAAGTAGTTCCCAGAGGCGTTCATAAAAAGCAAGAGTTGTTCTGGCTGCCACCTTGGCTGTGGGAGCCAGGCCAGGACGTTCGGCATATTGGGGGCCGGTGCTAGGGAAAAGTGAAAAAAAGGTTCTTTGGAGGCTAGAGTGGCCAGGAAAGCCCGCAGCCCCAAAGTCTGGGTGGCAATGCAAGTAGTTCCCAGAGGCGTTCATAAAAAGCAAGAGTTGTTCTGGCTGCCACCTTGGCTGTGGGAGCCAGGCCAGGACGTTCGGCATATTGGGGTCCGGTGCTGGGGTAAAGTGAAAAAAAGGTGCTTTTGAGGACAGAGTAGCCAGGAAAGCCCGCAGCCCCAAAGTCTGGGTGGCAATGCAAGTAGTTCCCAGAGGCGTTCATAAAAAGCAAGAGTTGTTCTGGCTGCCACCTTGGCTGTGGGAGCCAGGCCAGGACGTTCGGCATATTGGGGTCCGGTGCTGGGGTAAAGTGAAAAAAAGGTTCTTTGGAGGATAGAGTGGCCAGGAAAGCCCGCAGCCCCAAAGTCTGGGTGGCAATGCAAGTAGTTCCCAGAGGCGTTCATAAAAAGCAAGAGTTGTTCTGGCTGCCACCTTGGCTGTGGGTGCCAGGCCAGGACGTTCGGCATATTGGGGTCCGGTGCTGGGGTAAAGTGAAAAAAAGGATCTTTGGAGGATAGAGTGGCCAGGAAAGCCCGCAGCCCCAATGTCTGGGTGGCAATGCAAGTAGTTCCCAGAGACCTTGAAAGAAAGCAAGAGTTGTTCTGGCTGCCACCTTGGCTGTGGGAGCCAGGCCAGGACGTTTGGCATATTGGGGGCCGGTGCAAGGGAAAAGTGAAAAAAAGGTGCTTTGGAGGATAGAGTGGCCAGGAAAGCCCGCAGCCCCAAAGTCTGGGTGGCAATGCAAGTAGTTCCCAGAGGCGTTCATAAGAAGCAAGAGTTGTTCTGGCTGCCACCTTGGCTGTGGGAGCCAGGCCAGGACAATCGGCATATTGGGGTCCGGTGCTGGGGTAAAGTGAAAAAAAGGTTCTTTGGAGGATAGAGTGGCCAGGAAAGCCCGCAGCCCCAAAGTCTGGGTGGCAATGCAAGTAGTTCCCAGAGGCGTTCATAAAAAGCAAGAGTTGTTCTGGCTGCCACCTTGGCTGTGGGAGCCAGGCCAGGACGTTCGGCATATTGGGGGCCGGTGCTAGGGAAAAGTGAAAAAAAGGTTCTTTGGAGGCTAGAGTGGCCAGGAAAGCCCGCAGCCCCAAAGTCTGGGTGGCAATGCAAGTAGTTCCCAGAGGCGTTCATAAAAAGCAAGAGTTGTTCTGGCTGCCACCTTGGCTGTGGGAGCCAGGCCAGGACGTTCGGCATATTGGGGTCCGGTGCTGGGGTAAAGTGAAAAAAAGGTGCTTTTGAGGACAGAGTAGCCAGGAAAGCCCGCAGCCCCAAAGTCTGGGTGGCAATGCAAGTAGTTCCCAGAGGCGTTCATAAAAAGCAAGAGTTGTTCTGGCTGCCACCTTGGCTGTGGGAGCCAGGCCAGGACGTTCGGCATATTGGGGTCCGGTGCTGGGGTAAAGTGAAAAAAAGGTTCTTTGGAGGATAGAGTGGCCAGGAAAGCCCGCAGCCCCAAAGTCTGGGTGGCAATGCAAGTAGTTCCCAGAGGCGTTCATAAAAAGCAAGAGTTGTTCTGGCTGCCACCTTGGCTGTGGGAGCCAGGCCAGGACGTTCGGCATATTGGGGTCCGGTGCTGGGGTAAAGTGAAAAAAAGGTGCTTTTGAGGACAGAGTAGCCAGGAAAGCCCGCAGCCCCAAAGTCTGGGTGGCAATGCAAGTAGTTCCCAGAGGCGTTCATAAAAAGCAAGAGTTGTTCTGGCTGCCACCTTGGCTGTGGGAGCCAGGCCAGGACGTTCGGCATATTGGGGGCCGGTGCTAGGGAAAAGTGAAAAAAAGGTTCTTTGGAGGCTAGAGTGGCCAGGAAAGCCCGCAGCCCCAAAGTCTGGGTGGCAATGCAAGTAGTTCCCAGAGGCGTTCATAAAAAGCAAGAGTTGTTCTGGCTGCCACCTTGGCTGTGGGAGCCAGGCCAGGACGTTCGGCATATTGGGGTCCGGTGCTGGGGTAAAGTGAAAAAAAGGTGCTTTTGAGGACAGAGTAGCCAGGAAAGCCCGCAGCCCCAAAGTCTGGGTGGCAATGCAAGTAGTTCCCAGAGGCGTTCATAAAAAGCAAGAGTTGTTCTGGCTGCCACCTTGGCTGTGGGAGCCAGGCCAGGACAATCGGCATATTGGGGTCCGGTGCTGGGGTAAAGTGAAAAAAAGGTTCTTTGGAGGATAGAGTGGCCAGGAAAGCCCGCAGCCCCAAAGTCTGGGTGGCAATGCAAGTAGTTCCCAGAGGCGTTCATAAAAAGCAAGAGTTGTTCTGGCTGCCACCTTGGCTGTGGGAGCCAGGCCAGGACGTTCGGCATATTGGGGGCCGGTGCTAGGGAAAAGTGAAAAAAAGGTTCTTTGGAGGCTAGAGTGGCCAGGAAAGCCCGCAGCCCCAAAGTCTGGGTGGCAATGCAAGTAGTTCCCAGAGGCGTTCATAAAAAGCAAGAGTTGTTCTGGCTGCCACCTTGGCTGTGGGAGCCAGGCCAGGACGTTCGGCATATTGGGGTCCGGTGCTGGGGTAAAGTGAAAAAAAGGTGCTTTTGAGGACAGAGTAGCCAGGAAAGCCCGCAGCCCCAAAGTCTGGGTGGCAATGCAAGTAGTTCCCAGAGGCGTTCATAAAAAGCAAGAGTTGTTCTGGCTGCCACCTTGGCTGTGGGAGCCAGGCCAGGACGTTCGGCATATTGGGGTCCGGTGCTGGGGTAAAGTGAAAAAAAGGTTCTTTGGAGGATAGAGTGGCCAGGAAAGCCCGCAGCCCCAAAGTCTGGGTGGCAATGCAAGTAGTTCCCAGAGGCGTTCATAAAAAGCAAGAGTTGTTCTGGCTGCCACCTTGGCTGTGGGAGCCAGGCCAGGACGTTCGGCATATTGGGGTCCGGTGCTGGGGTAAAGTGAAAAAAAGGTGCTTTTGAGGACAGAGTAGCCAGGAAAGCCCGCAGCCCCAAAGTCTGGGTGGCAATGCAAGTAGTTCCCAGAGGCGTTCATAAAAAGCAAGAGTTGTTCTGGCTGCCACCTTGGCTGTGGGAGCCAGGCCAGGACGTTCGGCATATTGGGGGCCGGTGCTAGGGAAAAGTGAAAAAAAGGTTCTTTGGAGGATAGAGTGGCCAGGAAAGCCCGCAGCCCCAAAGTCTGGGTGGCAATGCAAGTAGTTCCCAGAGGCGTTCATAAAAAGCAAGAGTTGTTCTGGCTGCCACCTTGGCTGTGGGAGCCAGGCCAGGACGTTCGGCATATTGGGGTCCGGTGCTGGGGTAAAGTGAAAAAAAGGTGCTTTTGAGGACAGAGTAGCCAGGAAAGCCCGCAGCCCCAAAGTCTGGGTGGCAATGCAAGTAGTTCCCAGAGGCGTTCATAAAAAGCAAGAGTTGTTCTGGCTGCCACCTTGGCTGTGGGAGCCAGGCCAGGACGTTCGGCATATTGGGGTCCGGTGCTGGGGTAAAGTGAAAAAAAGGTTCTTTGGAGGATAGAGTGGCCAGGAAAGCCCGCAGCCCCAAAGTCTGGGTGGCAATGCAAGTAGTTCCCAGAGGCGTTCATAAAAAGCAAGAGTTGTTCTGGCTGCCACCTTGGCTGTGGGTGCCAGGCCAGGACGTTCGGCATATTGGGGTCCGGTGCTGGGGTAAAGTGAAAAAAAGGTTCTTTGGAGGATAGAGTGGCCAGGAAAGCCCGCAGCCCCAAAGTCTGGGTGGCAATGCAAGTAGTTCCCAGAGACCTTGAAAGAAAGCAAGAGTTATTTCTGGCTGCCACCTTGGGTGTGGGAGCCAGGCCAGGACGATCGGCATATTGGGGTCCGGTGCTGGGATAAAGTGAAAAAAAGGTTCTTTGGAGGATAGAGTGGCCAGGAAAGCCCGCAGCCCCAAAGTCTGGGTGGCAATGCAAGTAGTTCCCAGAGGCGTTCATAAAAAGCAAGAGTTGTTCTGGCTGCCACCTTGGCTGTGGGAGCCAGGCCAGGACGTTCGGCATATTGGGGTCCGGTGCTGGGGTAAAGTGAAAAAAAGGTGCTTTTGAGGACAGAGTAGCCAGGAAAGCCCGCAGCCCCAAAGTCTGGGTGGCAATGCAAGTAGTTCCCAGAGGCGTTCATAAAAAGCAAGAGTTGTTCTGGCTGCCACCTTGGCTGTGGGAGCCAGGCCAGGACGTTCGGCATATTGGGGGCCGGTGCTAGGGAAAAGTGAAAAAAAGGTTCTTTGGAGGCTAGAGTGGCCAGGAAAGCCCGCAGCCCCAAAGTCTGGGTGGCAATGCAAGTAGTTCCCAGAGGCGTTCATAAAAAGCAAGAGTTGTTCTGGCTGCCACCTTGGCTGTGGGAGCCAGGCCAGGACGTTCGGCATATTGGGGTCCGGTGCTGGGGTAAAGTGAAAAAAAGGTGCTTTTGAGGACAGAGTAGCCAGGAAAGCCCGCAGCCCCAAAGTCTGGGTGGCAATGCAAGTAGTTCCCAGAGGCGTTCATAAAAAGCAAGAGTTGTTCTGGCTGCCACCTTGGCTGTGGGAGCCAGGCCAGGACGTTCGGCATATTGGGGTCCGGTGCTGGGGTAAAGTGAAAAAAAGGTTCTTTGGAGGATAGAGTGGCCAGGAAAGCCCGCAGCCCCAAAGTCTGGGTGGCAATGCAAGTAGTTCCCAGAGGCGTTCATAAAAAGCAAGAGTTGTTCTGGCTGCCACCTTGGCTGTGGGAGCCAGGCCAGGACGTTCGGCATATTGGGGGCCGGTGCTAGGGAAAAGTGAAAAAAAGGTTCTTTGGAGGCTAGAGTGGCCAGGAAAGCCCGCAGCCCCAAAGTCTGGGTGGCAATGCAAGTAGTTCCCAGAGGCGTTCATAAAAAGCAAGAGTTGTTCTGGCTGCCACCTTGGCTGTGGGAGCCAGGCCAGGACGTTCGGCATATTGGGGTCCGGTGCTGGGGTAAAGTGAAAAAAAGGTGCTTTTGAGGACAGAGTAGCCAGGAAAGCCCGCAGCCCCAAAGTCTGGGTGGCAATGCAAGTAGTTCCCAGAGGCGTTCATAAAAAGCAAGAGTTGTTCTGGCTGCCACCTTGGCTGTGGGAGCCAGGCCAGGACGTTCGGCATATTGGGGTCCGGTGCTGGGGTAAAGTGAAAAAAAGGTTCTTTGGAGGATAGAGTGGCCAGGAAAGCCCGCAGCCCCAAAGTCTGGGTGGCAATGCAAGTAGTTCCCAGAGGCGTTCATAAAAAGCAAGAGTTGTTCTGGCTGCCACCTTGGCTGTGGGAGCCAGGCCAGGACGTTCGGCATATTGGGGTCCGGTGCTGGGGTAAAGTGAAAAAAAGGTGCTTTTGAGGACAGAGTAGCCAGGAAAGCCCGCAGCCCCAAAGTCTGGGTGGCAATGCAAGTAGTTCCCAGAGGCGTTCATAAAAAGCAAGAGTTGTTCTGGCTGCCACCTTGGCTGTGGGAGCCAGGCCAGGACGTTCGGCATATTGGGGGCCGGTGCTAGGGAAAAGTGAAAAAAAGGTTCTTTGGAGGATAGAGTGGCCAGGAAAGCCCGCAGCCCCAAAGTCTGGGTGGCAATGCAAGTAGTTCCCAGAGGCGTTCATAAAAAGCAAGAGTTGTTCTGGCTGCCACCTTGGCTGTGGGAGCCAGGCCAGGACGTTCGGCATATTGGGGTCCGGTGCTGGGGTAAAGTGAAAAAAAGGTGCTTTTGAGGACAGAGTAGCCAGGAAAGCCCGCAGCCCCAAAGTCTGGGTGGCAATGCAAGTAGTTCCCAGAGGCGTTCATAAAAAGCAAGAGTTGTTCTGGCTGCCACCTTGGCTGTGGGAGCCAGGCCAGGACGTTCGGCATATTGGGGTCCGGTGCTGGGGTAAAGTGAAAAAAAGGTTCTTTGGAGGATAGAGTGGCCAGGAAAGCCCGCAGCCCCAAAGTCTGGGTGGCAATGCAAGTAGTTCCCAGAGGCGTTCATAAAAAGCAAGAGTTGTTCTGGCTGCCACCTTGGCTGTGGGTGCCAGGCCAGGACGTTCGGCATATTGGGGTCCGGTGCTGGGGTAAAGTGAAAAAAAGGTTCTTTGGAGGATAGAGTGGCCAGGAAAGCCCGCAGCCCCAAAGTCTGGGTGGCAATGCAAGTAGTTCCCAGAGACCTTGAAAGAAAGCAAGAGTTATTTCTGGCTGCCACCTTGGGTGTGGGAGCCAGGCCAGGACGATCGGCATATTGGGGTCCGGTGCTGGGATAAAGTGAAAAAAAGGTTCTTTGGAGGATAGAGTGGCCAGGAAAGCCCGCAGCCCCAAAGTCTGGGTGGCAATGCAAGTAGTTCCCAGAGGCGTTCATAAAAAGCAAGAGTTGTTCTGGCTGCCACCTTGGCTGTGGGTGCCAGGCCAGGACGTTCGGCATATTGGGGTCCGGTGCTGGGGTAAAGTGAAAAAAAGGTTCTTTGGAGGATAGAGTGGCCAGGAAAGCCCGCAGCCCCAAAGTCTGGGTGGCAATGCAAGTAGTTCCCAGAGACCTTGAAAGAAAGCAAGAGTTATTTCTGGCTGCCACCTTGGCTGTGGGAGCCAGGCCAGGACGATCGGCATATTGGGGTCCGGTGCTGGGATAAAGTGAAAAGAAGGTTCTTTGGAGGATAGAGTGGCCAGGAAAGCCCGCAGCCCCAAAGTCTGGGTGGCAATGCAAGTAGTTCCCAGAGGCGTTCATAAAAAGCAAGAGTTGTTCTGGCTGCCACCTTGGCTGTGGGTGCCAGGCCAGGACGTTCGGCATATTGGGGTCCGGTGCTAGGGTAAAGTGAAAAAAAGGTTCTTTGGAGGATAGAGTGGCCAGGAAAGCCCGCAGCCCCAAAGTCTGGGTGGCAATGCAAGTAGTTCCCAGAGGCGTTCATAAAAAGCAAGAGTTGTTCTGGCTGCCACCTTGGCTGTGGGAGCCAGGCCAGGACGTTCGGCATATTGGGGGCCAGTGCTAGGGAAAAGTGAAAAAAAGGTTCTTTTGAGGATAGAGTGGCCAGGAAAGCCCGCAGCCCCAAAGTCTGGGTGGCAATGCAAGTAGTTCCCAGAGGCGTTCATAAAAAGCAAGAGTTGTTCTGGCTGCCACCTTGGCTGTGGGAGCCAGGCCAGGACGTTCGGCATATTGGGGGCCGGTGCTAGGGAAAAGTGAAAAAAAGGTACTTTGAGGATAGAGTGGCCAGGAAAGCCCGCAGCCCCAAAGTCTGGGTGGCAATGCAAGTAGTTCCCAGAGGCGTTCATAAAAAGCAAGAGCTGTTCTGGCTGCCACCTTGGCTGTGGGAGCCAGGCCAGGACAATCGGCATATTGGGGTCCGGTGCTGGGGTAAAGTGAAAAAAAGGTGCTTTGGAGGATAGAGTGGCCAGGAAAGCCCGCAGCCCCAAAGTCTGGGTGGCAATGCAAGTAGTTCCCAGAGGCGTTCATAAAAAGCAAGAGTTGTTCTGGCTGCCACCTTGGCTGTGGGAGCCAGGCCAGGACGTTCGGCATATTGGAGTCCGGTGCTAAGGAAAAGTGAAAAAAAGGTTCTTTGGAGGATAGAGTGGCCAGGAAAGCCCGCAGCCCCAAAGTCTGGGTGGCAATGCAAGTAGTTCCCAGAGGCGTTCATAAAAAGCAAGAGCTGTTCTGGCTGCCACCTTGGCTGTGGGAGCCAGGCCAGGACGTTCGGCATATTGGGGGCCAGTGCTAGGGAAAAGAGGAAAAAAAGGTTCTTTTGAGGATAGAGTGGCCAGAAAAGCCCGCAGCCCCAAAGTCTGGGTGGCAATGCAAGTAGTTCCCAGAGACCTTGAAAGAAAGCAAGAGTTGTTCTGGCTTCCACCTTGGCTGTGGGAGCCAGGCCAGGACGTTCGGCATATTGGGGGCCAGTGCTAGGGAAAAGTGAAAAAAAGGTTCTTTGGAGGATAGAGTGGCCAGGAAAGCCTGCAGCCCCAAAGTCTGGGTGGCAATGCAAGCAGTTCCCAGAGGCGTTCATAAAAAGCAAGAGTTGTTCTGGCTGCCAGCTTGGCTGTGGGAGCCAGGCCAGGACGTTCGGCATATTGGGGTCTGGTGCTGGGGTAAAGTGAAAAAAAGGTTCTTTTGAGGATAGAGTGGCCAGGAAAGCCCGCAGCCCCAAAGTCTGGGTGGCAATGCAAGTAGTTCCCAGAGACCTTGAAAGAAAGCAAGAGTTATTTCTGGCTGCCACCTTGGCTGTGGGAGCCAGGCCAGGACGTTCGGCATATTGGGGGCCAGTGCTAGGGAAAAGTGAAAAAAAGGTTCTTTTGAGGATAGAGTGGCCAGGAAAGCCCGCAGCCCCAAAGTCTGGGTGGCAATGCAAGTAGTTCCCAGAGGCGTTCATAAAAAGCAAGAGCTGTTCTGGCTGCCACCTTGGCTGTGGGAGCCAGGCCAGGACGTTCGGCATATTGGGGTCCGGTGCTGGGGTAAAGTGAAAAAAAGGTTCTTTTGAGGCTAGAGTGGCCAGGAAAGCCCGCAGCCCCAAAGTCTGGGTGGCAATGCAAGTAGTTCCCAGAGGCGTTCATAAAAAGCAAGAGTTGTTCTGGCTGCCACCTTGGCTGTGGGAGCCAGGCCAGGACGTTCAGCATATTGGGGTCCGGTGCTAGGGAAAAGTGAAAAAAAGGTACTTTGAGGATAGAGTGGCCAGGAAAGCCCGCAGCCCCAAAGTCTGGGTGGCAATGCAAGTAGTTCCCAGAGGCGTTCATAAAAAGCAAGAGCTGTTCTGGCTGCCACCTTGGCTGTGGGAGCCAGGCCAGGACGTTCGGCATATTGGGGTCCGGTGCTGGGGTAAAGTGAAAAAAAGGTTCTTTGGAGGATAGAGTGGCCAGGAAAGCCCGCAGCCCCAAAGTCTGGGTGGCAATGCAAGTAGTTCCCAGAGGCGTTCATAAAAAGCAAGAGTTGTTCTGGCTGCCACCTTGGCTGTGGGAGCCAGGCCAGGACGTTCGGCATATTGGGGGCCGGTGCTAGGGAAAAGTGAAAAAAAGGTTCTTTTGAGGATAGAGTGGCCAGGAAAGCCCGCAGCCCCAATGTCTGGGTGGCAATGCAAGTAGTTCCCAGAGACCTTGAAAGAAAGCAAGAGTTGTTCTGGCTGCCACCTTGGCTGTGGGAGCCAGGCCAGGACGTTCGGCATATTGGAGGCCGGTGCTAGGGAAAAGTGAAAAAAAGGTGCTTTGAGGATAGAGTGGCCAGGAAAGCCTGCAGCCCCAAAGTCTGGGTGGCAATGCAAGTAGTTCCCAGAGGCGTTCATAAAAAGCAAGAGTTGTTCTGGCTGCCACCTTGGCTGTGGGAGCCAGGCCAGGACGTTCGGCATATTGGGGTCTGGTGCTGGGGTAAAGTGAAAAAAAGGTTCTTTGGAGGATAGAGTGGCCATGAAAGCCCGCAGCCCCAAAGTCTGGGTAGCAATGCAAGTAGTTCCCAGAGACCTTGAAAGAAAGCAAGAGTTATTTCTGGCTGCCAGCTTGGCTGTGGGAGCCAGGCCAGGACGTTCGGCATATTGGGGGCCAGTGCTAGGGAAAAGTGAAAAAAAGGTTCTTTGGAGGATAGAGTGGCCAGGAAAGCCCGCAGCCCCAAAGTCTGGGTGGCAATGCAAGTAGTTCCCAGAGGCGTTCATAAAAAGCAAGAGTTGTTCTGGCTGCCACCTTGGCTGTGGGTGCCAGGCCAGGACGTTCGGCATATTGGGGTCCGGTGCTAGGGAAAAGTGAAAAAAAGGTTCTTTGGAGGATAGAGTGGCCAGGAAAGCCCGCAGCCCCAAAGTCTGGGTGGCAATGCAAGTAGTTCCCAGAGGCGTTCATAAAAAGCAAGAGTTGTTCTGGCTGCCACCTTGGCTGTGGGAGCCAGGCCAGGACGTTCGGCATATTGGGGGCCGGTGCTAGGGAAAAGTGAAAAAAAGGTTCTTTGGAGGATAGAGTGGCCAGGAAAGCCCGCAGCCCCAAAGTCTGGGTGGCAATGCAAGTAGTTCCCAGAGACCTTGAAAGAAAGCAAGAGTTGTTCTGGCTGCCACCTTGGCTGTGGGAGCCAGGCCAGGACGTTCGGCATATTGGGGTCCGGTGCTGGGGTAAAGTGAAAAAAAGGTTCTTTTGAGGATAGAGTGGCCAGGAAAGCCCGCAGCCCCAAAGTCTGGGTGGCAATGCAAGTAGTTCCCAGAGACCTTGAAAGAAAGCAAGAGTTATTTCTGGCTGCCACCTTGGCTGTGGGAGCCAGGCCAGGACGTTCGGCATATTGGGGGCCAGTGCTAGGGAAAAGTGAAAAAAAGGTTCTTTTGAGGATAGAGTGGCCAGGAAAGCCCGCAGCCCCAAAGTCTGGGTGGCAATGCAAGTAGTTCCCAGAGGCGTTCATAAAAAGCAAGAGCTGTTCTGGCTGCCACCTTGGCTGTGGGAGCCAGGCCAGGACGTTCGGCATATTGGGGTCCGGTGCTGGGGTAAAGTGAAAAAAAGGTTCTTTGGAGGCTAGAGTGGCCAGGAAAGCCCGCAGCCCCAAAGTCTGGGTGGCAATGCAAGTAGTTCCCAGAGGCGTTCATAAAAAGCAAGAGTTGTTCTGGCTGCCACCTTGGCTGTGGGAGCCAGGCCAGGACGTTCGGCATATTGGGGTCCGGTGCTAGGGAAAAGTGAAAAAAAGGTACTTTGAGGATAGAGTGGCCAGGAAAGCCCGCAGCCCCAAAGTCTGGGTGGCAATGCAAGTAGTTCCCAGAGGCGTTCATAAAAAGCAAGAGCTGTTCTGGCTGCCACCTTGGCTGTGGGAGCCAGGCCAGGACGTTCGGCATATTGGGGGCCAGTGCTAGGGAAAAGAGGAAAAAAAGGTTCTTTTGAGGATAGAGTGGCCAGAAAAGCCCGCAGCCCCAAAGTCTGGGTGGCAATGCAAGTAGTTCCCAGAGACCTTGAAAGAAAGCAAGAGTTGTTCTGGCTTCCACCTTGGCTGTGGGAGCCAGGCCAGGACGTTCGGCATATTGGGGGCCAGTGCTAGGGAAAAGTGAAAAAAAGGTTCTTTGGAGGATAGAGTGGCCAGGAAAGCCTGCAGCCCCAAAGTCTGGGTGGCAATGCAAGCAGTTCCCAGAGGCGTTCATAAAAAGCAAGAGTTGTTCTGGCTGCCAGCTTGGCTGTGGGAGCCAGGCCAGGACGTTCGGCATATTGGGGTCTGGTGCTGGGGTAAAGTGAAAAAAAGGTTCTTTTGAGGATAGAGTGGCCAGGAAAGCCCGCAGCCCCAAAGTCTGGGTGGCAATGCAAGTAGTTCCCAGAGACCTTGAAAGAAAGCAAGAGTTATTTCTGGCTGCCACCTTGGCTGTGGGAGCCAGGCCAGGACGTTCGGCATATTGGGGGCCAGTGCTAGGGAAAAGTGAAAAAAAGGTTCTTTTGAGGATAGAGTGGCCAGGAAAGCCCGCAGCCCCAAAGTCTGGGTGGCAATGCAAGTAGTTCCCAGAGGCGTTCATAAAAAGCAAGAGCTGTTCTGGCTGCCACCTTGGCTGTGGGAGCCAGGCCAGGACGTTCGGCATATTGGGGTCCGGTGCTGGGGTAAAGTGAAAAAAAGGTTCTTTTGAGGCTAGAGTGGCCAGGAAAGCCCGCAGCCCCAAAGTCTGGGTGGCAATGCAAGTAGTTCCCAGAGGCGTTCATAAAAAGCAAGAGTTGTTCTGGCTGCCACCTTGGCTGTGGGAGCCAGGCCAGGACGTTCAGCATATTGGGGTCCGGTGCTAGGGAAAAGTGAAAAAAAGGTACTTTGAGGATAGAGTGGCCAGGAAAGCCCGCAGCCCCAAAGTCTGGGTGGCAATGCAAGTAGTTCCCAGAGGCGTTCATAAAAAGCAAGAGCTGTTCTGGCTGCCACCTTGGCTGTGGGAGCCAGGCCAGGACGTTCGGCATATTGGGGTCCGGTGCTGGGGTAAAGTGAAAAAAAGGTTCTTTGGAGGATAGAGTGGCCAGGAAAGCCCGCAGCCCCAAAGTCTGGGTGGCAATGCAAGTAGTTCCCAGAGGCGTTCATAAAAAGCAAGAGTTGTTCTGGCTGCCACCTTGGCTGTGGGAGCCAGGCCAGGACGTTCGGCATATTGGGGGCCGGTGCTAGGGAAAAGTGAAAAAAAGGTTCTTTTGAGGATAGAGTGGCCAGGAAAGCCCGCAGCCCCAATGTCTGGGTGGCAATGCAAGTAGTTCCCAGAGACCTTGAAAGAAAGCAAGAGTTGTTCTGGCTGCCACCTTGGCTGTGGGAGCCAGGCCAGGACGTTCGGCATATTGGAGGCCGGTGCTAGGGAAAAGTGAAAAAAAGGTGCTTTGAGGATAGAGTGGCCAGGAAAGCCTGCAGCCCCAAAGTCTGGGTGGCAATGCAAGTAGTTCCCAGAGGCGTTCATAAAAAGCAAGAGTTGTTCTGGCTGCCACCTTGGCTGTGGGAGCCAGGCCAGGACGTTCGGCATATTGGGGTCTGGTGCTGGGGTAAAGTGAAAAAAAGGTTCTTTGGAGGATAGAGTGGCCATGAAAGCCCGCAGCCCCAAAGTCTGGGTAGCAATGCAAGTAGTTCCCAGAGACCTTGAAAGAAAGCAAGAGTTATTTCTGGCTGCCAGCTTGGCTGTGGGAGCCAGGCCAGGACGTTCGGCATATTGGGGGCCAGTGCTAGGGAAAAGTGAAAAAAAGGTTCTTTGGAGGATAGAGTGGCCAGGAAAGCCCGCAGCCCCAAAGTCTGGGTGGCAATGCAAGTAGTTCCCAGAGGCGTTCATAAAAAGCAAGAGTTGTTCTGGCTGCCACCTTGGCTGTGGGTGCCAGGCCAGGACGTTCGGCATATTGGGGTCCGGTGCTAGGGAAAAGTGAAAAAAAGGTTCTTTGGAGGATAGAGTGGCCAGGAAAGCCCGCAGCCCCAAAGTCTGGGTGGCAATGCAAGTAGTTCCCAGAGGCGTTCATAAAAAGCAAGAGTTGTTCTGGCTGCCACCTTGGCTGTGGGAGCCAGGCCAGGACGTTCGGCATATTGGGGGCCGGTGCTAGGGAAAAGTGAAAAAAAGGTTCTTTGGAGGATAGAGTGGCCAGGAAAGCCCGCAGCCCCAAAGTCTGGGTGGCAATGCAAGTAGTTCCCAGAGACCTTGAAAGAAAGCAAGAGTTGTTCTGGCTGCCACCTTGGCTGTGGGAGCCAGGCCAGGACGTTCGGCATATTGGGGTCCGGTGCTGGGGTAAAGTGAAAAAAAGGTTCTTTTGAGGATAGAGTGGCCAGGAAAGCCCGCAGCCCCAAAGTCTGGGTGGCAATGCAAGTAGTTCCCAGAGACCTTGAAAGAAAGCAAGAGTTATTTCTGGCTGCCACCTTGGCTGTGGGAGCCAGGCCAGGACGTTCGGCATATTGGGGGCCAGTGCTAGGGAAAAGTGAAAAAAAGGTTCTTTTGAGGATAGAGTGGCCAGGAAAGCCCGCAGCCCCAAAGTCTGGGTGGCAATGCAAGTAGTTCCCAGAGGCGTTCATAAAAAGCAAGAGCTGTTCTGGCTGCCACCTTGGCTGTGGGAGCCAGGCCAGGACGTTCGGCATATTGGGGTCCGGTGCTGGGGTAAAGTGAAAAAAAGGTTCTTTGGAGGCTAGAGTGGCCAGGAAAGCCCGCAGCCCCAAAGTCTGGGTGGCAATGCAAGTAGTTCCCAGAGGCGTTCATAAAAAGCAAGAGTTGTTCTGGCTGCCACCTTGGCTGTGGGAGCCAGGCCAGGACGTTCAGCATATTGGGGTCCGGTGCTAGGGAAAAGTGAAAAAAAGGTACTTTGAGGATAGAGTGGCCAGGAAAGCCCGCAGCCCCAAAGTCTGGGTGGCAATGCAAGTAGTTCCCAGAGGCGTTCATAAAAAGCAAGAGCTGTTCTGGCTGCCACCTTGGCTGTGGGAGCCAGGCCAGGACAATCGGCATATTGGGGTCCGGTGCTGGGGTAAAGTGAAAAAAAGGTTCTTTGGAGGATAGAGTGGCCAGGAAAGCCCGCAGCCCCAAAGTCTGGGTGGCAATGCAAGTAGTTCCCAGAGGCGTTCATAAAAAGCAAGAGTTGTTCTGGCTGCCACCTTGGCTGTGGGAGCCAGGCCAGGACGTTCGGCATATTGGAGTCCGGTGCTAAGGAAAAGTGAAAAAAAGGTTCTTTGGAGGATAGAGTGGCCAGGAAAGCCCGCAGCCCCAAAGTCTGGGTGGCAATGCAAGTAGTTCCCAGAGGCGTTCATAAAAAGCAAGAGCTGTTCTGGCTGCCACCTTGGCTGTGGGAGCCAGGCCAGGACGTTCGGCATATTGGGGGCCAGTGCTAGGGAAAAGAGGAAAAAAAGGTTCTTTTGAGGATAGAGTGGCCAGAAAAGCCCGCAGCCCCAAAGTCTGGGTGGCAATGCAAGTAGTTCCCAGAGACCTTGAAAGAAAGCAAGAGTTGTTCTGGCTGCCACCTTGGCTGTGGGAGCCAGGCCAGGACGTTCGGCATATTGGGGGCCAGTGCTAGGGAAAAGTGAAAAAAAGGTTCTTTGGAGGATAGAGTGGCCAGGAAAGCCTGCAGCCCCAAAGTCTGGGTGGCAATGCAAGCAGTTCCCAGAGGCGTTCATAAAAAGCAAGAGTTGTTCTGGCTGCCAGCTTGGCTGTGGGAGCCAAGCCAGGACGTTCGGCATATTGGGGTCTGGTGCTGGGGTAAAGTGAAAAAAAGGTTCTTTGGAGGATAGAGTGGCCAGGAAAGCCCGCAGCCCCAAAGTCTGGGTGGCAATGCAAGTAGTTCCCAGAGACCTTGAAAGAAAGCAAGAGTTATTTCTGGCTGCCACGTTAGCTGTGGGAGCCAGGCCAGGACGTTCGGCATATTGGGGGCCAGTGCTAGGGAAAAGTGAAAAAAAGGTTCTTTTGAGGATAGAGTGGCCAGGAAAGCCCGCAGCCCCAAAGTCTGGGTGGCAATGCAAGTAGTTCCCAGAGGCGTTCATAAAAAGCAAGAGCTGTTCTGGCTGCCACCTTGGCTGTGGGAGCCAGGCCAGGACGTTCGGCATATTGGGGTCCGGTGCTGGGGTAAAGTGAAAAAAAGGTTCTTTGGAGGCTAGAGTGGCCAGGAAAGCCCGCAGCCCCAAAGTCTGGGTGGCAATGCAAGTAGTTCCCAGAGGCGTTCATAAAAAGCAAGAGTTGTTCTGGCTGCCACCTTGGCTGTGGGAGCCAGGCCAGGACGTTCGGCATATTGGGGGCCGGTGCTAGGGAAAAGTGAAAAAAAGGTTCTTTTGAGGATAGAGTGGCCAGGAAAGCCCGCAGCCCCAAAGTCTGGGTGGCAATGCAAGTAGTTCCCAGAGACCTTGAAAGAAAGCAAGAGTTGTTCTGGCTGCCACCTTGGCTGTGGGAGCCAGGCCAGGACGTTCGGCATATTGGAGGCCGGTGCTAGGGTAAAGTGAAAAAAAGGTGCTTTGAGGATAGAGTGGCCAGGAAAGCCTGCAGCCCCAAAGTCTGGGTGGCAATGCAAGTAGTTCCCAGAGGCGTTCATAAAAAGCAAGAGTTGTTCTGGCTGCCACCTTGGCTGTGGGAGCCAGGCCAGGACGTTCGGCATATTGGGGTCTGGTGCTGGGGTAAAGTGAAAAAAAGGTTCTTTGGAGGATAGAGTGGCCATGAAAGCCCGCAGCCCCAAAGTCTGGGTAGCAATGCAAGTAGTTCCCAGAGACCTTGAAAGAAAGCAAGAGTTATTTCTGGCTGCCAGCTTGGCTGTGGGAGCCAGGCCAGGACGTTCGGCATATTGGGGGCCAGTGCTAGGGAAAAGTGAAAAAAAGGTTCTTTGGAGGCTAGAGTGGCCAGGAAAGCCCGCAGCCCCAAAGTCTGGGTGGCAATGCAAGTAGTTCCCAGAGGCGTTCATAAAAAGCAAGAGTTGTTCTGGCTGCCACCTTGGCTATGGGTGCCAGGCCAGGACGTTCGGCATATTGGGGTCCGGTGCTAGGGAAAAGTGAAAAAAAGGTTCTTTGGAGGATAGAGTGGCCAGGAAAGCCCGCAGCCCCAAAGTCTGGGTGGCAATGCAAGTAGTTCCCAGAGGCGTTCATAAAAAGCAAGAGTTGTTCTGGCTGCCACCTTGGCTGTGGGAGCCAGGCCAGGACGTTCGGCATATTGGGGGCCGGTGCTAGGGAAAAGTGAAAAAAAGGTTCTTTGGAGGATAGAGTGGCCAGGAAAGCCCGCAGCCCCAAAGTCTGGGTGGCAATGCAAGTAGTTCCCAGAGACCTTGAAAGAAAGCAAGAGTTGTTCTGGCTGCCACCTTGGCTGTGGGAGCCAGGCCAGGACGTTCGGCATATTGGGGTCCGGTGCTGGGGTAAAGTGAAAAAAAGGTGCTTTTGAGGATAGAGTGGCCAGGAAAGCCCGCAGCCCCAAAGTCTGGGTGGCAATGCAAGTAGTTCCCAGAGACCTTGAAAGAAAGCAAGAGCTGTTCTGGCTGCCACCTTGGCTGTGGGAGCCAGGCCAGGACGTTCGGCATATTGGGGGCCGGTGCTAGGGAAAAGTGAAAAAAAGGTGCTTTGGAGGATAGAGTGGCCAGGAAAGCCCGCAGCCCCAAAGTCTGGGTAGCAATGCAAGTAGTTCCCAGAGACCTTGAAAGAAAGCAAGAGTTATTTCTGGCTGCCAGCTTGGCTGTGGGAGCCAGGCCAGGATGTTCGGCATATTGGGGGCCAGTGCTAGGGAAAAGTGAAAAAAAGGTTCTTTGGAGGATAGAGTGGCCAGGAAAGCCCGCAGCCCCAAAGTCTGGGTGGCAATGCAAGTAGTTCCCAGAGGCGTTCATAAAAAGCAAGAGTTGTTCTGGCTGCCACCTTGGCTGTGGGTGCCAGGCCAGGACGTTCGGCATATTGGGGTCCGGTGCTAGGGAAAAGTGAAAAAAAGGTTCTTTGGAGGATAGAGTGGCCAGGAAAGCCCGCAGCCCCAAAGTCTGGGTGGCAATGCAAGTAGTTCCCAGAGACCTTGAAAGAAAGCAAGAGTTATTTCTGGCTGCCACCTTGGGTGTGGGAGCCAGGCCAGGACGATCGGCATATTGGGGTCCGGTGCTGGGATAAAGTGAAAAAAAGGTTCTTTGGAGGCTAGAGTGGCCAGGAAAGCCCGCAGCCCCAAAGTCTGGGTGGCAATGCAAGTAGTTCCCAGAGGCGTTCATAAAAAGCAAGAGTTGTTCTGGCTGCCACCTTGGCTGTGGGTGCCAGGCCAGGACGTTCGGCATATTGGGGTCCGGTGCTAGAGTAAAGTGAAAAAAAGGTTCTTTGGAGGATAGAGTGGCCAGGAAAGCCCGCAGCCCCAAAGTCTGGGTGGCAATGCAAGTAGTTCCCAGAGACCTTGAAAGAAAGCAAGAGTTATTTCTGGCTGCCAGCTTGGCTGTGGGAGCCAGGCCAGGACGTTCGGCATATTGGGGTCCGGTGCTGGGGAAAAGTGAAAAAAAGGTTCTTTGGAGGATAGAGTGGCCAGGAAAGCCCGCAGCCCCAAAGTCTGGGTGGCAATGCAAGTAGTTCCCAGAGGCGTTCATAAAAAGCAAGAGTTGTTCTGGCTGCCACCTTGGCTGTGGGAGCCAGGCCAGGACGTTCGGCATATTGGGGGCCAGTGCTAGGGAAAAGTGAAAAAAAGGTTCTTTTGAGGATAGAGTGGCCAGGAAAGCCCGCAGCCCCAAAGTCTGGGTGGCAATGCAAGTAGTTCCCAGAGGCGTTCATAAAAAGCAAGAGTTGTTCTGGCTGCCACCTTGGCTGTGGGAGCCAGGCCAGGACGTTCGGCATATTGGGGTCCGGTGCTAGGGAAAAGTGAAAAAAAGGTACTTTGAGGATAGAGTGGCCAGGAAAGCCCGCAGCCCCAAAGTCTGGGTGGCAATGCAAGTAGTTCCCAGAGGCGTTCATAAAAAGCAAGAGCTGTTCTGGCTGCCACCTTGGCTGTGGGAGCCAGGCCAGGACGTTCGGCATATTGGGGTCCGGTGCTGGGGTAAAGTGAAAAAAAGGTTCTTTGGAGGATAGAGTGGCCAGGAAAGCCCGCAGCCCCAAAGTCTGGGTGGCAATGCAAGTAGTTCCCAGAGGCGTTCATAAAAAGCAAGAGTTGTTCTGGCTGCCACCTTGGCTGTGGGAGCCAGGCCAGGACGTTCGGCATATTGGAGTCCGGTGCTAAGGAAAAGTGAAAAAAAGGTGCTTTGGAGGATAGAGTGGCCAGGAAAGCCCGCAGCCCCAAAGTCTGGGTGGCAATGCAAGTAGTTCCCAGAGACCTTGAAAGAAAGCAAGAGTTATTTCTTGCTGCCACCTTAGCTGTGGGAGCCAGGCCAGGACGTTCGGCATATTGGGGGCCAGTGCTAGGGAAAAGTGAAAAAAAGGTTCTTTTGAGGATAGAGTGGCCAGGAAAGCCCGCAGCCCCAAAGTCTGGGTGGCAATGCAAGTAGTTCCCAGAGGCGTTCATAAAAAGCAAGAGCTGTTCTGGCTGCCACCTTGGCTGTGGGAGCCAGGCCAGGACGTTCGGCATATTGGGGTCCGGTGCTGGGGTAAAGTGAAAAAAAGGTTCTTTGGAGGCTAGAGTGGCCAGGAAAGCCCGCAGCCCCAAAGTCTGGGTGGCAATGCAAGTAGTTCCCAGAGGCGTTCATAAAAAGCAAGAGTTGTTCTGGCTGCCACCTTGGCTGTGGGAGCCAGGCCAGGACGTTCGGCATATTGGGGGCCGGTGCTAGGGAAAAGTGAAAAAAAGGTTCTTTTGAGGATAGAGTGGCCAGGAAAGCCCGCAGCCCCAATGTCTGGGTAGCAATGCAAGTAGTTCCCAGAGACCTTGAAAGAAAGCAAGAGTTGTTCTGGCTGCCACCTTGGCTGTGGGAGCCAGGCCAGGACGTTCGGCATATTGGAGGCCGGTGCTAGGGAAAAGTGAAAAAAAGGTGCTTTGAGGATAGAGTGGCCAGGAAAGCCTGCAGCCCCAAAGTCTGGGTGGCAATGCAAGTAGTTCCCAGAGGCGTTCATAAAAAGCAAGAGTTGTTCTGGCTGCCACCTTGGCTGTGGGAGCCAGGCCAGGACGTTCGGCATATTGGGGTCTGGTGCTAGGGTAAAGTGAAAAAAAGGTTCTTTGGAGGATAGAGTGGCCAGGAAAGCCCGCAGCCCCAAAGTCTGGGTAGCAATGCAAGTAGTTCCCAGAGACCTTGAAAGAAACCAAGAGTTATTTCTGGCTGCCAGCTTGGCTGTGGGAGCCAGGCCAGGACGTTCGGCATATTGGGGGCCGGTGCTAGGGAAAAGTGAAAAAAAGGTTCTTTGGAGGATAGAGTGGCCAGGAAAGCCCGCAGCCCCAAAGTCTGGGTGGCAATGCAAGTAGTTCCCAGAGGCGTTCATAAAAAGCAAGAGTTGTTCTGGCTGCCACCTTGGCTGTGGGAGCCAGGCCAGGACGTTCGGCATATTGGGGTCCGGTGCTAGGGAAAAGTGAAAAAAAGGTTCTTTGGAGGATAGAGTGGCCAGGAAAGCCCGCAGCCCCAAAGTCTGGGTGGCAATGCAAGTAGTTCCCAGAGGCGTTCATAAAAAGCAAGAGTTGTTCTGGCTGCCACCTTGGCTGTGGGAGCCAGGCCAGGACGTTCGGCATATTGGGGGCCGGTGCAAGGGAAAAGTGAAAAAAAGGTTCTTTGGAGGATAGAGTGGCCAGGAAAGCCCGCAGCCCCAAAGTCTGGGTGGCAATGCAAGTAGTTCCCAGAGACCTTGAAAGAAAGCAAGAGTTGTTCTGGCTGCCACCTTGGCTGTGGGAGCCAGGCCAGGACGTTCGGCATATTGGGGTCCGGTGCTGGGGTAAAGTGAAAAAAAGGTGCTTTTGAGGATAGAGTGGCCAGGAAAGCCCGCAGCCCCAAAGTCTGGGTGGCAATGCAAGTAGTTCTCAGAGACCTTGAAAGAAAGCAAGAGCTGTTCTGGCTGCCACCTTGGCTGTGGGAGCCAGGCCAGGACGTTCGGCATATTGGGGGCCGGTGCTAGGGAAAAGTGAAAAAAAGGTGCTTTGAGGATAGAGTGGCCAGGAAAGCCCGCAGCCCCAAAGTCTGGGTAGCAATGCAAGTAGTTCCCAGAGACCTTGAAAGAAAGCAAGAGTTGTTCTGGCTGCCAGCTTGGCTGTGGGAGCCAGGCCAGGACGTTCGGCATATTGGGGGCCAGTGCTAGGGAAAAGTGAAAAAAAGGTTCTTTGGAGGATAGAGTGGCCAGGAAAGCCCGCAGCCCCAAAGTCTGGGTGGCAATGCAAGTAGTTCCCAGAGACCTTGAAAGAAAGCAAGAGTTGTTCTGGCTGCCACCTTGGCTGTGGGAGCCAGGCCAGGACGTTCGGCATATTGGGGTCCGGTGCTGGGGTAAAGTGAAAAAAAGGTGCTTTTGAGGATAGAGTGGCCAGGAAAGCCCGCAGCCCCAAAGTCTGGGTGGCAATGCAAGTAGTTCTCAGAGACCTTGAAAGAAAGCAAGAGCTGTTCTGGCTGCCACCTTGGCTGTGGGAGCCAGGCCAGGACGTTCGGCATATTGGGGGCCGGTGCTAGGGAAAAGTGAAAAAAAGGTGCTTTGAGGATAGAGTGGCCAGGAAAGCCCGCAGCCCCAAAGTCTGGGTAGCAATGCAAGTAGTTCCCAGAGACCTTGAAAGAAAGCAAGAGTTATTTCTGGCTGCCAGCTTGGCTGTGGGAGCCAGGCCAGGACGTTCGGCATATTGGGGTCCGGTGCTAGGGAAAAGTGAAAAAAAGGTTCTTTGGAGGCTAGAGTGGCCAGGAAAGCCCGCAGCCCCAAAGTCTGGGTGGCAATGCAAGTAGTTCCCAGAGGCGTTCATAAAAAGCAAGAGTTGTTCTGGCTGCCACCTTGGCTGTGGGTGCCAGGCCAGGACGTTCGGCATATTGGGGTCCGGTGCTAGGGAAAAGTGAAAAAAAGGTTCTTTGGAGGATAGAGTGGCCAGGAAAGCCCGCAGCCCCAAAGTCTGGGTGGCAATGCAAGTAGTTCCCAGAGACCTTGAAAGAAAGCAAGAGTTATTTCTGGCTGCCACCTTGGCTGTGGGAGCCAGGCCAGGACGTTCGGCATATTTGGGTCCGGTGCTGGGGTAAAGTGAAAAAAAGGTGCTTTGGAGGATAGAGTGGCCAGGAAAGCCCGCAGCCCCAAAGTCTGGGTGGCAATGCAAGTAGTTCCCAGAGGCGTTCATAAAAAGCAAGAGTTGTTCTGGCTGCCAGCTTGGCTGTGGGAGCCAGGCCAGGACGTTCGGCATATTGGGGGCCAGTGCTAGGGAAAAGTGAAAAAAAGGTTCTTTTGAGGATAGAGTGGCCAGGAAAGCCCGCAGCCCCAAAGTCTGGGTGGCAATGCAAGTAGTTCCCAGAGGCGTTCATAAAAAGCAAGAGTTGTTCTAGCTGCCACCTTGGCTGTGGGAGCCAGGCCAGGACGTTCGGCATATTGGGGGCCGGTGCTAGGGAAAAGTGAAAAAAAGGTTCTTTGGAGGATAGAGTTACCAGGAAAGCCCGCAGCCCCAAAGTCTGGGTGGCAATGCAAGTAGTTCCCAGAGGCGTTCATAAAAAGCAAGAGTTGTTCTGGCTGCCACCTTGGCTGTGGGAGCCAGGCCAGGACGTTCGGCATATTGGGGGCCGGTGCTGGGGTAAAGTGAAAAAAAGGTTCTTTGGAGGATAGAGTAGCCAGGAAAGCCCGCAGCCCCAAAGTCTGGGTGGCAATGCAAGTAGTTCCCAGAGACCTTGAAAGAAAGCAAGAGTTGTTCTGGCTGCCACCTTGACTGTGGGAGCCAGGCCAGGACAATCGGCATATTGGGGTCCGGTGCTGGGGTAAAGTGAAAAAAAGGTTCTTTGGAGGATAGAGTGGCCAGGAAAGCCCGCAGCCCCAAAGTCTGGGTGGCAATGCAAGTAGTTCCCAGAGGCGTTCATAAAAAGCAAGAGTTGTTCTGGCTGCCACCTTGGCTGTGGGAGCCAGGCCAGGACGTTCGGCATATTGGGGGCCGGTGCTGGGGAAAAGTGAAAAAAAGGTTCTTTTGAGGATAGAGTGGCCAGGAAAGCCCACAGCCCCAAAGTCTGGGTGGCAATGCAAGTAGTTCCCAGAGGCGTTCATAAAAAGCAAGAGTTGTTCTGGCTGCCACCTTGGCTGTGGGAGCCAGGCCAGGACGTTTGGCATATTGGGGGCCGGTGCTGGGGAAAAGTGAAAAAAAGGTTCTTTGGAGGATAGAGTGGCCAGGAAAGCCCGCAGCCCCAAAGTCTGGGTGGCAATGCAAGTAGTTCCCAGAGGCGTTCATAAAAAGCAAGAGTTGTTCTGGCTGCCACCTTGGCTGTGGGAGCCAGGCCAGGACGATCGGCATATTGGGGGCCGGTGCTAGGGAAAAGTGAAAAAAAGGTTCTTTTGAGGATAGAGTGGCCAGGAAAGCCCGCAGCCCCAATGTCTGGGTGGCAATGCAAGTAGTTCCCAGAGACCTTGAAAGAAAGCAAGAGTTGTTCTGGCTGCCACCTTGGCTGTGGGAGCCAGGCCAGGACGTTCGGCATATTGGAGGCCGGTGCTAGGGAAAAGTGAAAAAAAGGTGCTTTGAGGATAGAGTGGCCAGGAAAGCCTGCAGCCCCAAAGTCTGGGTGGCAATGCAAGTAGTTCCCAGAGGCGTTCATAAAAAGCAAGAGTTGTTCTGGCTGCCACCTTGGCTGTGGGAGCCAGGCCAGGACGTTCGGCATATTGGGGTCTGGTGCTAGGGTAAAGTGAAAAAAAGGTTCTTTGGAGGATAGAGTGGCCAGGAAAGCCCGCAGCCCCAAAGTCTGGGTAGCAATGCAAGTAGTTCCCAGAGACCTTGAAAGAAACCAAGAGTTATTTCTGGCTGCCAGCTTGGCTGTGGGAGCCAGGCCAGGACGTTCGGCATATTGGGGGCCGGTGCTAGGGAAAAGTGAAAAAAAGGTTCTTTGGAGGATAGAGTGGCCAGGAAAGCCCGCAGCCCCAAAGTCTGGGTGGCAATGCAAGTAGTTCCCAGAGGCGTTCATAAAAAGCAAGAGTTGTTCTGGCTGCCACCTTGGCTGTGGGAGCCAGGCCAGGACGTTCGGCATATTGGGGTCCGGTGCTAGGGAAAAGTGAAAAAAAGGTTCTTTGGAGGATAGAGTGGCCAGGAAAGCCCGCAGCCCCAAAGTCTGGGTGGCAATGCAAGTAGTTCCCAGAGGCGTTCATAAAAAGCAAGAGTTGTTCTGGCTGCCACCTTGGCTGTGGGAGCCAGGCCAGGACGTTCGGCATATTGGGGGCCGGTGCAAGGGAAAAGTGAAAAAAAGGTTCTTTGGAGGATAGAGTGGCCAGGAAAGCCCGCAGCCCCAAAGTCTGGGTGGCAATGCAAGTAGTTCCCAGAGACCTTGAAAGAAAGCAAGAGTTGTTCTGGCTGCCACCTTGGCTGTGGGAGCCAGGCCAGGACGTTCGGCATATTGGGGTCCGGTGCTGGGGTAAAGTGAAAAAAAGGTGCTTTTGAGGATAGAGTGGCCAGGAAAGCCCGCAGCCCCAAAGTCTGGGTGGCAATGCAAGTAGTTCTCAGAGACCTTGAAAGAAAGCAAGAGCTGTTCTGGCTGCCACCTTGGCTGTGGGAGCCAGGCCAGGACGTTCGGCATATTGGGGGCCGGTGCTAGGGAAAAGTGAAAAAAAGGTGCTTTGAGGATAGAGTGGCCAGGAAAGCCCGCAGCCCCAAAGTCTGGGTAGCAATGCAAGTAGTTCCCAGAGACCTTGAAAGAAAGCAAGAGTTGTTCTGGCTGCCAGCTTGGCTGTGGGAGCCAGGCCAGGACGTTCGGCATATTGGGGGCCAGTGCTAGGGAAAAGTGAAAAAAAGGTTCTTTGGAGGATAGAGTGGCCAGGAAAGCCCGCAGCCCCAAAGTCTGGGTGGCAATGCAAGTAGTTCCCAGAGACCTTGAAAGAAAGCAAGAGTTGTTCTGGCTGCCACCTTGGCTGTGGGAGCCAGGCCAGGACGTTCGGCATATTGGGGTCCGGTGCTGGGGTAAAGTGAAAAAAAGGTGCTTTTGAGGATAGAGTGGCCAGGAAAGCCCGCAGCCCCAAAGTCTGGGTGGCAATGCAAGTAGTTCTCAGAGACCTTGAAAGAAAGCAAGAGCTGTTCTGGCTGCCACCTTGGCTGTGGGAGCCAGGCCAGGACGTTCGGCATATTGGGGGCCGGTGCTAGGGAAAAGTGAAAAAAAGGTGCTTTGAGGATAGAGTGGCCAGGAAAGCCCGCAGCCCCAAAGTCTGGGTAGCAATGCAAGTAGTTCCCAGAGACCTTGAAAGAAAGCAAGAGTTATTTCTGGCTGCCAGCTTGGCTGTGGGAGCCAGGCCAGGACGTTCGGCATATTGGGGTCCGGTGCTAGGGAAAAGTGAAAAAAAGGTTCTTTGGAGGATAGAGTGGCCAGGAAAGCCCGCAGCCCCAAAGTCTGGGTGGCAATGCAAGTAGTTCCCAGAGGCGTTCATAAAAAGCAAGAGTTGTTCTGGCTGCCACCTTGGCTGTGGGTGCCAGGCCAGGACGTTCGGCATATTGGGGTCCGGTGCTAGGGAAAAGTGAAAAAAAGGTTCTTTGGAGGATAGAGTGGCCAGGAAAGCCCGCAGCCCCAAAGTCTGGGTGGCAATGCAAGTAGTTCCCAGAGACCTTGAAAGAAAGCAAGAGTTATTTCTGGCTGCCACCTTGGCTGTGGGAGCCAGGCCAGGACGTTCGGCATATTGGGGTCCGGTGCTGGGGTAAAGTGAAAAAAAGGTGCTTTGGAGGATAGAGTGGCCAGGAAAGCCCGCAGCCCCAAAGTCTGGGTGGCAATGCAAGTAGTTCCCAGAGGCGTTCATAAAAAGCAAGAGTTGTTCTGGCTGCCAGCTTGGCTGTGGGAGCCAGGCCAGGACGTTCGGCATATTGGGGGCCAGTGCTAGGGAAAAGTGAAAAAAAGGTTCTTTTGAGGATAGAGTGGCCAGGAAAGCCCGCAGCCCCAAAGTCTGGGTGGCAATGCAAGTAGTTCCCAGAGGCGTTCATAAAAAGCAAGAGTTGTTCTAGCTGCCACCTTGGCTGTGGGAGCCAGGCCAGGACGTTCGGCATATTGGGGGCCGGTGCTAGGGAAAAGTGAAAAAAAGGTTCTTTGGAGGATAGAGTTACCAGGAAAGCCCGCAGCCCCAAAGTCTGGGTGGCAATGCAAGTAGTTCCCAGAGGCGTTCATAAAAAGCAAGAGTTGTTCTGGCTGCCACCTTGGCTGTGGGAGCCAGGCCAGGACGTTCGGCATATTGGGGTCCGGTGCTGGGGTAAAGTGAAAAAAAGGTTCTTTGGAGGATAGAGTAGCCAGGAAAGCCCGCAGCCCCAAAGTCTGGGTGGCAATGCAAGTAGTTCCCAGAGACCTTGAAAGAAAGCAAGAGTTGTTCTGGCTGCCACCTTGACTGTGGGAGCCAGGCCAGGACAATCGGCATATTGGGGTCCGGTGCTGGGGTAAAGTGAAAAAAAGGTTCTTTGGAGGATAGAGTGGCCAGGAAAGCCCGCAGCCCCAAAGTCTGGGTGGCAATGCAAGTAGTTCCCAGAGGCGTTCATAAAAAGCAAGAGTTGTTCTGGCTGCCACCTTGGCTGTGGGAGCCAGGCCAGGACGTTCGGCATATTGGGGGCCGGTGCTGGGGAAAAGTGAAAAAAAGGTTCTTTTGAGGATAGAGTGGCCAGGAAAGCCCACAGCCCCAAAGTCTGGGTGGCAATGCAAGTAGTTCCCAGAGGCGTTCATAAAAAGCAAGAGTTGTTCTGGCTGCCACCTTGGCTGTGGGAGCCAGGCCAGGACGTTTGGCATATTGGGGGCCGGTGCTGGGGAAAAGTGAAAAAAAGGTTCTTTGGAGGATAGAGTGGCCAGGAAAGCCCGCAGCCCCAAAGTCTGGGTGGCAATGCAAGTAGTTCCCAGAGGCGTTCATAAAAAGCAAGAGTTGTTCTGGCTGCCACCTTGGCTGTGGGAGCCAGGCCAGGACGATCGGCATATTGGGGGCCGGTGCTAGGGAAAAGTGAAAAAAAGGTTCTTTTGAGGATAGAGTGGCCAGGAAAGCCCGCAGCCCCAATGTCTGGGTGGCAATGCAAGTAGTTCCCAGAGACCTTGAAAGAAAGCAAGAGTTGTTCTGGCTGCCACCTTGGCTGTGGGAGCCAGGCCAGGACGTTCGGCATATTGGAGGCCGGTGCTAGGGAAAAGTGAAAAAAAGGTTCTTTGGAGGATAGAGTGGCCAGGAAAGCCTGCAGCCCCAAAGTCTGGGTGGCAATGCAAGTAGTTCCCAGAGGCGTTCATAAAAAGCAAGAGTTGTTCTGGCTGCCACCTTGGCTGTGGGAGCCAGGCCAGGACGTTCGGCATATTGGGGTCTGGTGCTGGGGAAAAGTGAAAAAAAGGTTCTTTGGAGGATAGAGTGGCCATGAAAGCCCGCAGCCCCAAAGTCTGGGTGGCAATGCAAGTAGTTCCCAGAGACCTTGAAAGAAAGCAAGAGTTATTTCTGGCTGCCAGCTTGGCTGTGGGAGCCAGGCCAGGACGTTCGGCATATTGGGGGCCAGTGCTAGGGAAAAGTGAAAAAAAGGTTCTTTGGAGGATAGAGTGGCCAGGAAAGCCCGCAGCCCCAAAGTCTGGGTGGCAATGCAAGTAGTTCCCAGAGGCGTTCATAAAAAGCAAGAGTTGTTCTGGCTGCCACCTTGGCTGTGGGTGCCAGGCCAGGACGTTCGGCATATTGGGGTCCGGTGCTAGGGAAAAGTGAAAAAAAGGTTCTTTGGAGGATAGAGTGGCCAGGAAAGCCCGCAGCCCCAAAGTCTGGGTGGCAATGCAAGTAGTTCCCAGAGACCTTGAAAGAAAGCAAGAGTTATTTCTGGCTGCCACCTTGACTGTGGGAGCCAGGCCAGGACAATCGGCATATTGGGGTCCGGTGCTGGGGTAAAGTGAAAAAAAGGTTCTTTGGAGGATAGAGTGGCCAGGAAAGCCCGCAGCCCCAAAGTCTGGGTGGCAATGCAAGTAGTTCCCAGAGGCGTTCATAAGAAGCAAGAGTTGTTCTGGCTGCCACCTTGGCTGTGGGAGCCAGGCCAGGACAATCGGCATATTGGGGTCCGGTGCTGGGGTAAAGTGAAAAAAAGGTTCTTTTGAGGATAGAGTGGCCAGGAAAGCCCGCAGCCCCAAAGTCTGGGTGGCAATGCAAGTAGTTCCCAGAGGCGTTCATAAAAAGCAAGAGTTGTTCTGGCTGCCACCTTGGCTGTGGGAGCCAGGCCAGGACGTTCGGCATATTGGGGGCCGGTGCTAGGCAAAAGTGAAAAAAAGGTTCTTTGGAGGATAGAGTGGCCAGGAAAGCCCGCAGCCCCAAAGTCTGGGTGGCAATGCAAGTAGTTCCCAGAGGCGTTCATAAAAAGCAAGAGTTGTTCTGGCTGCCACCTTGGCTGTGGGAGCCAGGCCAGGACGATCGGCATATTGGGGTCCGGTGCTAGGGAAAAGTGAAAAAAAGGTTCTTTTGAGGATAGAGTGGCCAGGAAAGCCCGCAGCCCCAATGTCTGGGTGGCAATGCAAGTAGTTCCCAGAGACCTTGAAAGAAAGCAAGAGTTGTTCTGGCTGCCACCTTGGCTGTGGGAGCCAGGCCAGGACGTTCGGCATATTGGAGGCCGGTGCTAGGGAAAAGTGAAAAAAAGGTGCTTTGAGGATAGAGTGGCCAGGAAAGCCTGCAGCCCCAAAGTCTGGGTGGCAATGCAAGTAGTTCCCAGAGGCGTTCATAAAAAGCAAGAGTTGTTCTGGCTGCCACCTTGGCTGTGGGAGCCAGGCCAGGACGTTCGGCATATTGGGGTCTGGTGCTGGGGTAAAGTGAAAAAAAGGTTCTTTGGAGGATAGAGTGGCCAGGAAAGCCCGCAGCCCCAAAGTCTGGGTGGCAATGCAAGTAGTTCCCAGAGACCTTGAAAGAAAGCAAGAGTTATTTCTGGCTGCCAGCTTGGCTGTGGGAGCCAGGCCAGGACGTTCGGCATATTGGGGGCCAGTGCTAGGGAAAAGTGAAAAAAAGGTTCTTTGGAGGATAGAGTGGCCAGGAAAGCCCGCAGCCCCAAAGTCTGGGTGGCAATGCAAGTAGTTCCCAGAGGCGTTCATAAAAAGCAAGAGTTGTTCTGGCTGCCACCTTGGCTGTGGGTGCCAGGCCAGGACGTTCGGCATATTGGGGTCCGGTGCTAGGGAAAAGTGAAAAAAAGGTTCTTTGGAGGATAGAGTGGCCAGGAAAGCCCGCAGCCCCAAAGTCTGGGTGGCAATGCAAGTAGTTCCCAGAGACCTTGAAAGAAAGCAAGAGTTATTTCTGGCTGCCACCTTGACTGTGGGAGCCAGGCCAGGACAATCGGCATATTGGGGTCCGGTGCTGGGGTAAAGTGAAAAAAAGGTTCTTTGGAGGATAGAGTGGCCAGGAAAGCCCGCAGCCCCAAAGTCTGGGTGGCAATGCAAGTAGTTCCCAGAGGCGTTCATAAGAAGCAAGAGTTGTTCTGGCTGCCACCTTGGCTGTGGGAGCCAGGCCAGGACAATCGGCATATTGGGGTCCGGTGCTGGGGTAAAGTGAAAAAAAGGTTCTTTTGAGGATAGAGTGGCCAGGAAAGCCCGCAGCCCCAAAGTCTGGGTGGCAATGCAAGTAGTTCCCAGAGGCGTTCATAAAAAGCAAGAGTTGTTCTGGCTGCCACCTTGGCTGTGGGAGCCAGGCCAGGACGTTCGGCATATTGGGGGCCGGTGCTAGGCAAAAGTGAAAAAAAGGTTCTTTGGAGGATAGAGTGGCCAGGAAAGCCCGCAGCCCCAAAGTCTGGGTGGCAATGCAAGTAGTTCCCAGAGGCGTTCATAAAAAGCAAGAGTTGTTCTGGCTGCCACCTTGGCTGTGGGAGCCAGGCCAGGACGATCGGCATATTGGGGTCCGGTGCTAGGGAAAAGTGAAAAAAAGGTTCTTTTGAGGATAGAGTGGCCAGGAAAGCCCGCAGCCCCAATGTCTGGGTGGCAATGCAAGTAGTTCCCAGAGACCTTGAAAGAAAGCAAGAGTTGTTCTGGCTGCCACCTTGGCTGTGGGAGCCAGGCCAGGACGTTCGGCATATTGGAGGCCGGTGCTAGGGAAAAGTGAAAAAAAGGTGCTTTGAGGATAGAGTGGCCAGGAAAGCCTGCAGCCCCAAAGTCTGGGTGGCAATGCAAGTAGTTCCCAGAGGCGTTCATAAAAAGCAAGAGTTGTTCTGGCTGCCACCTTGGCTGTGGGAGCCAGGCCAGGACGTTCGGCATATTGGGGTCTGGTGCTGGGGTAAAGTGAAAAAAAGGTTCTTTGGAGGATAGAGTGGCCAGGAAAGCCCGCAGCCCCAAAGTCTGGGTAGCAATGCAAGTAGTTCCCAGAGACCTTGAAAGAAAGCAAGAGTTATTTCTGGCTGCCAGCTTGGCTGTGGGAGCCAGGCCAGGACGTTCGGCATATTGGGGGCCAGTGCTAGGGAAAAGTGAAAAAAAGGTTCTTTGGAGGATAGAGTGGCCAGGAAAGCCCGCAGCCCCAAAGTCTGGGTGGCAATGCAAGTAGTTCCCAGAGGCGTTCATAAAAAGCAAGAGTTGTTCTGGCTGCCACCTTGGCTGTGGGTGCCAGGCCAGGACGTTCGGCATATTGGGGTCCGGTGCTAGGGAAAAGTGAAAAAAAGGTTCTTTGGAGGATAGAGTGGCCAGGAAAGCCCGCAGCCCCAAAGTCTGGGTGGCAATGCAAGTAGTTCCCAGAGACCTTGAAAGAAAGCAAGAGTTATTTCTGGCTGCCACCTTGGCTGTGGGAGCCAGGCCAGGACGTTCGGCATATTGGGGTCCGGTGCTGGGGTAAAGTGAAAAAACGGTTCTTTGGAGGATAGAGTGGCCAGGAAAGCCCGCAGCCCCAAAGTCTGGGTGGCAATGCAAGTAGTTCCCAGAGGCGTTCATAAAAAGCAAGAGCTGTTCTAGCTGCCACCTTGGCTGTGGGAGCCCCGCCAGGACGTTAGGCATATTGGGGGCCAGTGCTAGGGAAAAGTGAAAAAAAGGTTCTTTTGAGGATAGAGTGGCCAGGAAAGCCCGCAGCCCCAAAGTCTGGGTGGCAATGCAAGTAGTTCCCAGAGGCGTTCATAAAAAGCAAGAGCTGTTCTGGCTGCCACCTTGGCTGTGGGAGCCAGGCCAGGACGTTCGGCATATTGGGGTCCGGTGCTAGGGAAAAGTGAAAAAAAGGTTCTTTGGAGGATAGAGTGGCCAGGAAAGCCCGCAGCCCCAAAGTCTGGGTGGCAATGCAAGTAGTTCCCAGAGGCGTTCATAAAAAGCAAGAGTTGTTCTGGCTGCCACCTTGGCTGTGGGAGCCAGGCCAGGACGTTCGGCATATTGGGGTCCGGTGCTGGGGTAAAGTGAAAAAAAGGTTCTTTGGAGGATAGAGTAGCCAGGAAAGCCCGCAGCCCCAAAGTCTGGGTGGCAATGCAAGTAGTTCCCAGAGACCTTGAAAGAAAGCAAGAGTTGTTCTGGCTGCCACCTTGACTGTGGGAGCCAGGCCAGGACAATCGGCATATTGGGGTCTGGTGCTGGGGTAAAGTGAAAAAAGGTTCTTTGGAGGATAGAGTGGCCAGGAAAGCCCGCAGCTCCAAAGTCTGGGTGGCAATGCAAGTAGTTCCCAGAGACCTTGAAAGAAAGCAAGAGTTGTTCTGGCTGCCACCTTGGCTGTGGGAGCCAGGCCAGGACGTTCGGCATATTGGAGGCCAGTGCTAGGGAAAAGTGAAAACAAGGTTCTTTTGAGGATAGAGTGGCCAGGAAAGCCCGCAGCCCCAAAGTCTGGGTGGCAATGCAAGTAGTTCCCAGAGAACTTGAAAGAAAGCAAGAGTTGTTCTGGCTGCCACCTTGACTGTGGGAGCCAGGCCAGGACAATCGGCATATTGGGGTCCGGTGCTGGTGTAAAGTGAAAAAAAGGTTCTTTGGAGGATAGAGTGGCCAGGAAAGCCCGCAGCCCCAAAGTCTGGGTGGCAATGCAAGTAGTTCCCAGAGGCGTTCATAAAAAGCAAGAGTTGTTCTGGCTGCCACCTTGGCTGTGGGAGCCAGGCCAGGACGTTTGGCATATTGGGGGCCGGTGCTAGGGAAAAGTGAAAAAAAGGTTCTTTGGAGGATAGAGTGGCCAGGAAAGCCCGCAGCCCCAAAGTCTGGGTGGCAATGCAAGTAGTTCCCAGAGGCGTTCATAAAAAGCAAGAGTTGTTCTGGCTGCCACCTTGGCTGTGGGAGCCAGGCCAGGACGTTCGGCATATTGGGGTCCGGTGCTAGGGAAAAGTGAAAAAAAGGTTCTTTGGAGGATAGAGTGGCCAGGAAAGCCCGCAGCCCCAATGTCTGGGTGGCAATGCAAGTAGTTCCCAGAGACCTTGAAAGAAAGCAAGAGTTGTTCTGGCTGCCACCTTGGCTGTGGGAGCCAGGCCAGGACGTTCGGCATATTGGAGGCCGGTGCTAGGGAAAAGTGAAAAAAAGGTGCTTTGAGGATAGAGTGGCCAGGAAAGCCTGCAGCCCCAAAGTCTGGGTGGCAATGCAAGTAGTTCCCAGAGGCGTTCATAAAAAGCAAGAGTTGTTCTGGCTGCCACCTTGGCTGTGGGAGCCAGGCCAGGACGTTCGGCATATTGGGGGCCAGTGCTAGGGAAAAGTGAAAAAAAGGTTCTTTGGAGGATAGAGTGGCCAGGAAAGCCCGCAGCCCCAAAGTCTGGGTGGCAATGCAAGTAGTTCCCAGAGGCGTTCATAAAAAGCAAGAGTTGTTCTGGCTGCCACCTTGGCTGTGGGAGCCAGGCCAGGACCTTCGGCATATTGGGGGCCAGTGCTAGGGAAAAGTGAAAAAAAGGTTCTTTTGAGGATAGAGTGGCCAGGAAAGCCCGCAGCCCCAAAGTCTGGGTGGCAATGCAAGTAGTTCCCAGAGACCTTGAAAGAAAGCAAGAGTTATTTCTGGCTGCCACCTTGGCTGTGGGAGCCAGGCCAGGACGTTCGGCATATTGGGGTCCGGTGCTGGGGTAAAGTGAAAAAAAGGTTCTTTGGAGGATAGAGTGGCCAGGAAAGCCCGCAGCCCCAAAGTCTGGGTGGCAATGCAAGTAGTTCCCAGAGACCTTGAAAGAAAGCAAGAGTTGTTCTGGCTGCCAGCTTGGCTGTGGGAGCCAGGCCAGGACGTTCGGCATATTGGGGTCCGGTGCTGGGGTAAAGTGAAAAAAAGGTGCTTTGGAGGATAGAGTGGCCAGGAAAGCCCGCAGCCCCAAAGTCTGGGTGGCAATGCAAGTAGTTCCCAGAGGCGTTCATAAAAAGCAAGAGTTGTTCTGGCTGCCAGCTTGGCTGTGGGAGCCAGGCCAGGACGTTCGGCATATTGGGGGCCAGTGCTGGGGAAAAGTGAAAAAAAGGTTCTTTTGAGGATAGAGTGGCCAGGAAAGCCCGCAGCCCCAAAGTCTGGGTGGCAATGCAAGTAGTTCCCAGAGGCGTTCATAAAAAGCAAGAGTTGTTCTAGCTGCCACCTTGGCTGTGGGAGCCCCGCCAGGACGTTAGGCATATTGGGGGCCAGTGCTAGGGAAAAGTGAAAAAAAGGTTCTTTTGAGGATAGAGTGGCCAGGAAAGCCCGCAGCCCCAAAGTCTGGGTGGCAATGCAAGTAGTTCCCAGAGGCGTTCATAAAAAGCAAGAGCTGTTCTGGCTGCCACCTTGGCTGTGGGAGCCAGGCCAGGACGTTCGGCATATTGGGGGCCGGTGCTAGGGAGAAGTGAAAAAAAGGTTCTTTGGAGGATAGAGTTACCAGGAAAGCCCGCAGCCCCAAAGTCTGGGTGGCAATGCAAGTAGTTCCCAGAGACCTTGAAAGAAAGCAAGAGTTGTTCTGGCTGCCACCTTGGCTGTGGGAGCCAGGCCAGGACGTTCGGCATATTGGGGGCCGGTGCTGGGGTAAAGTGAAAAAAAGGTTCTTTGGAGGATAGAGTGGCCAGGAAAGCCCGCAGCCCCAAAGTCTGGGTGGCAATGCAAGTAGTTCCCAGAGACCTTGAAAGAAAGCAAGAGTTGTTCTGGCTGCCACCTTGGCTGTGGGAGCCAGGCCAGGACGTTCGGCATATTGGAGGCCGGTGCTGGGGAAAAGTGAAAACAAGGTTCTTTTGAGGATAGAGTGGCCAGGAAAGCCCGCAGCCCCAAAGTTTGGGTGGCAATGCAAGTAGTTCCCAGAGACCTTGAAAGAAAGCAAGAGTTGTTCTGGCTGCCACCTTGGCTGTGGGAGCCAGGCCAGGACGTTCGGCATATTGGAGGCCAGTGCTAGGGAAAAGTGAAAAAAAGGTTCTTTTGAGGATAGAGTGGCCAGGAAAGCCCGCAGCCCCAAAGTCTGGGTGGCAATGCAAGTAGTTCCCAGAGACCTTGAAAGAAAGCAAGAGTTGTTCTGGCTGCCACCTTGACTGTGGGAGCCAGGCCAGGACAATCGGCATATTGGGGTCCGGTGCTGGGGTAAAGTGAAAAAAAGGTTCTTTTGAGGATAGAGTGGCCAGGAAAGCCCGCAGCCCCAAAGTCTGGGTGGCAATGCAAGTAGTTCCCAGAGACCTTGAAAGAAAGCAAGAGTTGTTCTGGCTGCCACCTTGGCTGTGGGAGCCAGGCCAGGACGTTCGGCATATTGGAGGCCAGTGCTAGGGAAAAGTGAAAAAAAGGTTCTTTTGAGGATAGAGTGGCCAGAAAAGCCCGCAGCCCCAAAGTCTGGGTGGCAATGCAAGTAGTTCCCAGAGACCTTGAAAGAAAGCAAGAGTTGTTCTGGCTGCCACCTTGGCTGTGGGAGCCAGGCCAGGACGTTCGGCATATTGGAGGCCAGTGCTAGGGAAAAGTGAAAAAAAGGTTCTTTTGAGGATAGAGTGGCCAGGAAAGCCCGCAGCCCCAAAGTCTGGGTGGCAATGCAAGTAGTTCCCAGAGACCTTGAAAGAAAGCAAGAGTTGTTCTGGCTGCCACCTTGACTGTGGGAGCCAGGCCAGGACAATCGGCATATTGGGGTCCGGTGCTGGGGTAAAGTGAAAAAAAGGTTCTTTGGAGGATAGAGTGGCCAGGAAAGCCCGCAGCCCCAAAGTCTGGGTGGCAATGCAAGTAGTTCCCAGAGGCATTCATAAAAAGCAAGAGTTGTTCTGGCTGCCACCTTGGCTGTGGGAGCCAGGCCAGGACGTTTGGCATATTTGGGGCCGGTGCTGGGGAAAAGTGAAAAAAAGGTTCTTTTGAGGATAGAGTGGCCAGGAAAGCCCGCAGCCCCAAAGTCTGGGTGGCAATGCAAGTAGTTCCCAGAGGCGTTCATAAAAAGCAAGAGTTGTTCTGGCTGCCAGCTTGGCTGTGGGAGCCAGGCCAGGACAATCGGCATATTGGGGGCCAGTGCTGGGGAAAAGTGAAAAAAAGGTTCTTTGGAGGATAGAGTGGCCAGGAAAGCCCGCAGCCCCAAAGTCTGGGTGGCAATGCAAGTAGTTCCCAGAGGCGTTCATAAAAAGCAAGAGCTGTTCTAGCTGCCACCTTGGCTGTGGGAGCCAGGCCAGGACGTTCGGCATATTGGGGGCCAGTGCTAGGGAAAAGAGGAAAAAAAGGTTCTTTTGAGGATAGAGTGGCCAGGAAAGCCCGCAGCCCCAAAGTCTGGGTGGCAATGCAAGTAGTTCCCAGAGACCTTGAAAGAAAGCAAGAGTTGTTCTGGCTGCCACCTTGGCTGTGGGAGCCAGGCCACGACGTTCGGCATATTGGGGGCCAGTGCTAGGGAAAAGTGAAAAAAAGGTTCTTTGGAGGATAGAGTGGCCAGGAAAGCCTGCAGCCCCAAAGTCTGGGTGGCAATGCAAGCAGTTCCCAGAGGCGTTCATAAAAAGCAAAAGCTGTTCTGGCTGCCACCTTGGCTGTGGGAGCCAGGCCAGGACGTTCGGCATATTGGGGTCTGGTGCTGGGGTAAAGTGAAAAAAAGGTTCTTTGGAGGATAGAGTGGCCAGGAAAGCCCGCAGCCCCAAAGTCTGGGTGGCAATGCAAGTAGTTCCCAGAGACCTTGAAAGAAAGCAAGAGTTATTTCTGGCTGCCACCATGGCTGTGGGAGCCAGGCCAGGACGTTCGGCATATTGGGGGCCAGTGCTAGGGAAAAGTGAAAAAAAGGTTCTTTTGAGGATAGAGTGGCCAGGAAAGCCCGCAGCCCCAAAGTCTGGGTGGCAATGCAAGTAGTTCCCAGAGGCGTTCATAAAAAGCAAGAGCTGTTCTGGCTGCCACCTTGGCTGTGGGAGCCAGGCCAGGACGTTCGGCATATTGGGGTCCGGTGCTGGGGTAAAGTGAAAAAAAGGTTCTTTTGAGGATAGAGTGGCCAGGAAAGCCCGCAGCCCCAAAGTCTGGGTGGCAATGCAAGTAGTTCCCAGAGGCGTTCATAAAAAGCAAGAGTTGTTCTGGCTGCCAGCTTGGCTGTGGGAGCCAGGCCAGGACGTTCGGCATATTGGGGGCCGGTGCTGGGGTAAAGTGAAAAAAAGGTTCTTTGGAGGATAGAGTGGCCAGGAAAGCCCGCAGCCCCAATGTCTGGGTGGCAATGCAAGTAGTTCCCAGAGACCTTGAAAGAAAGCAAGAGTTGTTCTGGCTGCCACCTTGGCTGTGGGAGCCAGGCCAGGACCTTCGGCATATTGGAGGCCGGTGCTAGGGAAAAGTGAAAAAAAGGTGCTTTGAGGATAGAGTGGCCAGGAAAGCCTGCAGCCCCAAAGTCTGGGTGGCAATGCAAGTAGTTCCCAGAGGCGTTCATAAAAAGCAAGAGTTGTTCTGGCTGCCACCTTGGCTGTGGGAGCCAGGCCAGGACGTTCGGCATATTGGGGGCCGGTGCTAGGCAAAAGTGAAAAAAAGGTTCTTTGGAGGATAGAGTGGCCAGGAAAGCCCGCAGCCCCAAAGTCTGGGTGGCAATGCAAGTAGTTCCCAGAGGCGTTCATAAAAAGCAAGAGTTGTTCTGGCTGCCACCTTGGCTGTGGGAGCCAGGCCAGGACGTTCGGCATATTGGGGGCCGGTGCAAGGGAAAAGTGAAAAAAAGGTTCTTTGGAGGATAGAGTGGCCAGGAAAGCCCGCAGCCCCAATGTCTGGGTGGCAATGCAAGTAGTTCCCAGAGACCTTGAAAGAAAGCAAGAGTTGTTCTGGCTGCCACCTTGGCTGTGGGAGCCAGGCCAGGACGTTCGGCATATTGGAGGCCGGTGCTAGGGAAAAGTGAAAAAAAGGTGCTTTGAGGATAGAGTGGCCAGGAAAGCCTGCAGCCCCAAAGTCTGGGTGGCAATGCAAGTAGTTCCCAGAGGCGTTCATAAAAAGCAAGAGTTGTTCTGGCTGCCACCTTGGCTGTGGGAGCCAGGCCAGGACGTTCGGCATATTGGGGTCTGGTGCTGGGGTAAAGTGAAAAAAAGGTTCTTTGGAGGATAGAGTGGCCAGGAAAGCCCGCAGCCCCAAAGTCTGGGTAGCAATGCAAGTAGTTCCCAGAGACCTTGAAAGAAAGCAAGAGTTATTTCTGGCTGCCAGCTTGGCTGTGGGAGCCAGGCCAGGACGTTCGGCATATTGGGGGCCAGTGCTAGGGAAAAGTGAAAAAAAGGTTCTTTGGAGGATAGAGTGGCCAGGAAAGCCCGCAGCCCCAAAGTCTGGGTGGCAATGCAAGTAGTTCCCAGAGGCGTTCATAAAAAGCAAGAGTTGTTCTGGCTGCCACCTTGGCTGTGGGTGCCAGGCCAGGACGTTCGGCATATTGGGGTCCGGTGCTAGGGAAAAGTGAAAAAAAGGTTCTTTGGAGGATAGAGTGGCCAGGAAAGCCCGCAGCCCCAAAGTCTGGGTGGCAATGCAAGTAGTTCCCAGAGACCTTGAAAGAAAGCAAGAGTTATTTCTGGCTGCCACCTTGGCTGTGGGAGCCAGGCCAGGACGTTCGGCATATTGGGGTCCGGTGCTGGGGTAAAGTGAAAAAAAGGTTCTTTGGAGGATAGAGTGGCCAGGAAAGCCCGCAGCCCCAAAGTCTGGGTGGCAATGCAAGTAGTTCCCAGAGGCGTTCATAAAAAGCAAGAGCTGTTCTAGCTGCCACCTTGGCTGTGGGAGCCCCGCCAGGACGTTAGGCATATTGGGGGCCAGTGCTGGGGTAAAGTGAAAAAAAGATTCTTTTGAGGATACAGTGGCCAGGAAAGCCCGCAGCCCCAAAGTCTGGGTGGCAATGCAAGTAGTTCCCAGAGGCGTTCATAAAAAGCAAGAGCTGTTCTGGCTGCCACCTTGGCTGTGGGAGCCAGGCCAGGACGTTTGGCATATTGGAGGCCGGTGCTAGGGAAAAGTTAAAAAAAAGGTTCTTTGGAGGCTAGAGTGGCCAGGAAAGCCCGCAGCCCCAAAGTCTGGGTGGCAATGCAAGTAGTTCCCAGAGGCGTTCATAAAAAGCAAGAGTTGTTCTGGCTGCCACCTTGGCTGTGGGAGCCAGGCCAGGACCTTCGGCATATTGGGGTCCGGTGCTAGGGAAAAGTGAAAAAAAGGTTCTTTTGAGGATAGAGTGGCCAGGAAAGCCCGCAGCCCCAAAGTCTGGGTGGCAATGCAAGTAGTTCCCAGAGACCTTGAAAGAAAGCAAGAGTTGTTCTGGCTGCCACCTTGACTGTGGGAGCCAGGCCAGGACAATCGGCATATTGGGGTCCGGTGCTGGGGTAAAGTGAAAAAAAGGTTCTTTGGAGGATAGAGTGGCCAGGAAAGCCCGCAGCCCCAAAGTCTGGGTGGCAATGCAAGTAGTTCCCAGAGACCTTGAAAGAAAGCAAGAGTTGTTCTGGCTGCCACCTTGACTGTGGGAGCCAGGCCAGGACGTTCGGCATATTGGGGTCCGGTGCTGGGGTAAAGTGAAAAAAAGGTTCTTTGGAGGATAGAGTGGCCAGGAAAGCCCGCAGCCCCAAAGTCTGGGTGGCAATGCAAGTAGTTCCCAGAGACCTTGAAAGAAAGCAAGAGTTGTTCTGGCTGCCACCTTGGCTGTGGGAGCCAGGCCAGGACGTTCGGCATATTGGAGGCCAGTGCTAGGGAAAAGTGAAAAAAAGGTTCTTTTGAGGATAGAGTGGCCAGGAAAGCCCGCAGCCCCAAAGTCTGGGTGGCAATGCAAGTAGTTCCCAGAGACCTTGAAAGAAAGCAAGAGTTGTTCTGGCTGCCACCTTGACTGTGGGAGCCAGGCCAGGACAATCGGCATATTGGGGTCCGGTGCTGGTGTAAAGTGAAAAAAAGGTTCTTTGGAGGATAGAGTGGCCAGGAAAGCCCGCAGCCCCAAAGTCTGGGTGGCAATGCAAGTAGTTCCCAGAGGCGTTCATAAAAAGCAAGAGTTGTTCTGGCTGCCAGCTTGGCTGTGGGAGCCAGGCCAGGACGTTCGGCATATTGGGGGCCGGTGCTGGGGAAAAGTGAAAAAAAGGTTCTTTTGAGGATAGAGTGGCCAGGAAAGCCCGCAGCCCCAAAGTCTGGGTGGCAATGCAAGTAGTTCCCAGAGGCGTTCATAAAAAGCAAGAGTTGTTCTGGCTGCCACCTTGGCTGTGGGAGCCAGGCCAGGACGTTTGGCATATTGGGGGCCGGTGCTAGGGAAAAGTGAAAAAAAGGTTCTTTGGAGGATAGAGTGGCCAGGAAAGCCCGCAGCCCCAAAGTCTGGGTGGCAATGCAAGTAGTTCCCAGAGGCGTTCATAAAAAGCAAGAGTTGTTCTGGCTGCCACCTTGGCTGTGGGAGCCAGGCCAGGACGTTTGGCATATTGGGGGCCGGTGCTAGGGAAAAGTGAAAAAAAGGTTCTTTGGAGGATAGAGTGGCCAGGAAAGCCCGCAGCCCCAATGTCTGGGTGGCAATGCAAGTAGTTCCCAGAGACCTTGAAAGAAAGCAAGAGTTGTTCTGGCTGCCACCTTGGCTGTGTGAGCCAGGCCATGACGCGCGGAAACAAACCTTACAACTCGCAGAGAGTTATAAAGCAGGTATGTTTATTGCAGCGCTGGGTGCAAGGGGGATTTCTCCGCCAAACTTGCACACCGGTTTGTGAAGCAAGCGTCCATTTATGGTGAAAAGCATACATATTCATTAAGGTTATTATAATTAAAGGCGTTACTATTCTAATTATTTCTAAGAACTCGTTATCAAAAATCTCCTCCCCTGTCCTGACCAGATGGACACCTTTCCCAGACAGTTGGGTTCCTCCTCAGCACCTCCTTAACATGCAGCTGTTCCCACTATCTTATACACAAGGCCATTTCTTTATCTTGGAATGCTGGGGCCCCGAGCTTTTGCTCTTTCCCAGACTGTAATACATCCGCACTAACAACCTGTAACCGTTCGTTTTCTGAATCAAGTCCCCCCTTTTCTTTCAACTTTGTAAATTCTTTTACAGTCACCTATAACACATTTCCCCTCTCCATCTGATTTCTAAAATACTTCCCAGATTCCACTTGTTCACGGAGCTGATGCTTCTTCCATTGAATGTATTCGTCTTTGGCCCCCCTGGTACAACACATAAGACATCTAATTAATGCACACACTAAAGTTCCTAACATAAGTATTGCTACTAGAAGGATAAACAGTCGCTTAAGCCAAGCAAAGTTAGGTAACCACGAGGTTAACTTTTCCCAAAGATCAGAAAACCCGAATGTGGTGTCATCTTGCGCAGTCAAATGCAAAATCTGAGTTTTAGCTATGAGATTTTGTAAGTCTTTCTCTATTCTCCCATTTTGGTTTACATATGAACAACAGCTTTGATTAATCACTGCACATAAGCCTCCTTCTTTCCAGGTTAATAAGTCTAATGCCATTCTGTTTTGTCCCACCACATTTGCTAATGACTGGACTTCTTGTTGAAGTGCCTGTATAGCATCGATTGTAGATTTCTCAAGCACTTCTATAGTGGCTGATATGTTCACAATTGCTTTCTCCAATTCACTGACGCCCAGGAACGGTATAAACCATCTTACAAAGCTGTGGAACCTTGTTCCCCTCGTCACTAGAGGGTTTTCCACTCCCCGAATTCTCCTCCAAGGTGTTCTCAACATTCCTGAGGGGATTTCAGACTGATTAAACACCGTATCCTGGCTAGTTAGATAGCCTATTGTGCAAGTTCCCTTCCATCCTCCGGGCAGCTGTTTTCTACTATATCCATCTCCACACAACCACCAATATCCTTTAGGTAACTTACAGGGTCCAACAGTTGCTGTCAAATTCGCACCTAAAAATTTCCCCGCCTGGTACCATCCATACTCCCAGGAATATCCTTCTCCTTCGGAAATACCACTACTTTCGTATGCAACTAGTTGTGTTTTGTCGCAAAAATCAATATACGTTACCCTTATCCCTGTTAGATCCCAACTTCCCACATCAACAGTTGTCTTATTAATCCAGTACTTGCTCCATCCCCAAGTTGTTGTCTTATTCACCGGCCCCCTGTGTCTATGTTCCCCGTGTTCCCATGCGCAATTGTTATTGCTAATTAATACCACAACTTCTTCTTTCAACAGTTGTAAATCAAATCTGGGTCCTAAGGGGTAGATATTATCATCGTACTCACAATACCCATTCGACTCATCCCCCCCTTTTGCCCAAAATTTAGGCCAGGTTCCGTTGGCATTGTTCCAATTGCTTGCTGCCACCCCATATAAAGGTAATTTCATTTCCCCTTTAGGTAGGGTAGTACATACCCAACAATCTGACAGATTAGTAGCATTTACCAATGTTTCCAGACTTCGTATATACGTATTCACATCCCATGTCCCTCCCCCCGAAATACAAAGTCCCGGCATGTTGACGATTATCAGAGTCACTAATGTCCATCTTTTCGTTGGAGGCGAAGCTTCAGGGGTTCGGTCTGTGTTGAGGTCCATTGGGGTTCTGGAGCCCTCTTGACGCGAGTCCAATGGATCCAAGCGGCTTGTTCCTTGATCTTTATGGCTGTGTGAGTGGTCAGAAGTACCTGGAAGGGACCTTCCCACTTTGGCTTCAGTGGTGAATCTGTAAAAGACTTAACATATACATAGTCCCCAGGTTCGATCTCGTGTACTGGTCCATCCAGCCCACGAGCTCTTGTTCCCAGAACCAGTTTTTCTACCTCTCGGAGCTGTTTCTGTAAATTTATCAAATAATCTGTTAGTATTTCATTCCCCAGCTCTGTGGATATTCCGTCTTGTACACTATATGGTCTCCCATACAGTATTTCAAAGGGGCTCAAGCCTTCTTTGGTTCTGGGTTTTGTTCTTATCCTGAGAAGGGCTAAGGGTAGTGATTGAGGCCAGGCCAAGTTAGCTTCCTGGCCTAGTTTCACAATTTGCGTTTTGATCAAGTGATTCATCTTTTCTACTTGACCACTCGATCGTGGGTTGTATGGGGTGTGAAGTTGCCAGTCTATACCCAATAATCTGCTTACTTTTGAAACAACCCTTGCAGTGAAATGAGATCCTCGGTCCGAGGAAATTACTGCGGGAACCCCGAACCTTGGTATAATTTCATGCAATAATGCTTTGACCACTTCTCTTGTTTTGTTGGTTCGACAGGGAAATGCCTCTGGCCATCCTGAAAAGGTATCAGTTAACACCAATAGGTATCGAAACCCCCCTTTTCTTGGAAGTTCTGAAAAATCAATTTGCCATTGTTGTCCCGGATAGTTTCCCTTCCCTATCTGGCCAAATTGGACTCTGGAGCCTGTCTTAGGGTTGTTCTGTAAACATACCTCACACTGCTGAGTGACTTGTTTGACAGTGGCATATAGATTTCGAGCACATATTAGCCTATTCAAGTATCTGTAAAGTGCCTCTGTTCCCCAATGGGATTTTCTATGTTCTGCCATGACCACTGCCCATAATAACGAAAAAGGCACTATTATTTTTCCCTGTGGGGTTTTGGCCCATTTCCCTTCAATTTTTCCATTTAAGTCTTTGATCAATTTGTGATCATCCCTAGAATATTTAGGTTCGTCGTCAATTTGTATCTTACCATCTGGGACCAAGGATTGTATTTCTGCATTACCCGTTTCCGCTGCCCTTTTGGCTTCTCGGTCCGCCAGTGTGTTACCCAGTTCCACAGCGGTGTTCCCTTTTTGGTGGGCTTTGCAGTGCATGATAGCCACTTTGGTAGGCAGTAATACTGCATCTAAGAGTTTGAGAATTTCTTCAGCATGTTTGATGTGCTTCCCTTGTGTAGATAAGAGTCCTCTCTCTCTCCAGACCGCCCCATGAGCATGCACCACCCCAAAAGCATATTTAGAGTCTGTCCAGATATTTATCCGTTTTCCTTTGGCCAATTCCAGGGCTCGGGTTAGTGCTATAATCTCAGCCTTTTGAGCTGATGTATTTGGGGCCAAGGCCTTGGATTCTATTACCTTCTCTGTGGTGGTTACCGCATAGCCAGCTTTGCGTATCCCCTGTTGAATGAAGCTGCTCCCGTCGGTGAACCAGGAGTCCTCTGCATCCTCTAATGGTTCTTCTTTCAGGTCTGGTCGGCTGGAATACACCGCCTCGATTGTTTCCAAGCAGTCGTGGGCCACTGATTCTCCTTCGGTTCCGCTGAGGAAAGAGGCTGGATTGACAATATTAGTTACTGTTATTTCTACATCATCTTGCTCTATCAGGATAGCCTGGTACTTAAGAAACCTCTGAGGTGAAAGCCAATGCCCACCTTTTACTTCCAGTACTGCTGAGACAGTGTGTGATACCATAACTGTGATTTTCTGGCCTAGGGTGAACTTACGGGCCTCTTGGATGTTTATTACCACTGCTGCCACCGCTCGGAGACAGCTAGGCCACCCTTTACTTACTTCGTCAAGCTGTTTGGAGAAGTATGCCACTGCCCTTCGATAGGGTCCCAAATTCTGAGCTAGGACTCCTAAGGCCATTCCTTGCTTTTCATAGGAAAACAACCAGAAAGGTTTAGTAGTGTCAGGTAATCCCAGGGCAGGTGCTTCCATTAACCTCTTTTTTAATTGATGGAAGGCTTTGTCTGCTTCCCTATTCCACATAATATTCTTTGAGTCAGATTTTAATAACTCGTATAAAGGCTTTACCAAAAGTCCATAATTATATATCCAGAGACGACACCATCCTGTCATGCCTAGGAAGGTTCGAAGTTCCTTAGGCGTCTGTGGTCGAGGTGTCTGGCAGATGGCCTCCTTCCTCTCCTTCCCCAGTGTCCGTTGGCCTGCGGTTATTTCATATCCCAGATAGGTCACTTGCTGCTGGGCTATCTGTGCTTTCTGTGAAGAAACTTTATAGCCATTAAGTCCAAGGAAATTTAACAGGCTCACAGTCCATTTTATGCATGTTTCTCTGGTGTCAGTGGCGAGTAATATATCGTCCACATACTGCAAAACCACTCCTGACCCAAGCGGGCGTTTCCACTGTTCCAAGTCTTTAGCTAGCTGATTTCCAAAAAGTGTCGGGCTATTTTTGAAGCCCTGTGGCAGCACAGTCCATGTAAGCTGTGTTTTCCTCCCAGACTCTGGGTTTTCCCATTCGAATGCAAATAAAAGCTGGCTCTCTGGGCTCAAAGGCACGCAGAAAAAGGCATCCTTTAGGTCCAAAACGGTAAACCATGCCAATTCAGGTACCAGTTTAGTTAGAAGAGTGTATGGATTTGCCACTACCGGATGTAAATCCTCAACAATTCTGTTGATAGCTCTGAGGTCCTGCACTATGCGATAGCTACCATCCGGCTTCTTAACAGGCAATATTGGAGTGTTATACTCTGATTCACATTCTTTCAGCAGCCCATACTCAATAAACCGATCTATAGTTGGTCGGATCCCCTCCCTGTCCTCTATTCTAAGGGGATACTGTTTAACTCTCACCGGTCGTGCTCCTTGTTGAGGCTTTATCACTATTGGGGAAGCATTTTTTGCTCTCCCCGGCACTCCCGAGGCCCATACCCCCGGATAAATTTGGGCTTTAATCTCCTCAGGCACTCCTGTAGAAATGGGAGTTCCTATTAGGGCCAAACTTAGTATTTCAATTAGTTGATCTTCCCTTATCCGGAGTTCCATTTTCCCTTTTTTGAATTTAATTTCTGCTCCCAATTGCTCTAGTAAATCTCGCCCTAACAGGGGTTTCGGTGAATTTGGCAGATATAAAAATTTGTGTATCCCTAATTGTTTTCCCAATTTGAACTTAAGAGGTTTCAGAAAATATGCCTTTTCACTCTGGCCAGTGGCTCCTGTTACTGTTATAAAATCAGTATCAATCGGGGTCAGAGCTTGATTTAAAACCGAATACGTTGCTCCTGTATCCACCAAAAATTCTATTTCTTGTTGCTTTTTCCCTAGCCTTAGGGTAACCAGCGGATCCGCTAGGGTAGATTCCCCCGGTCCCCGTCAATCATCTTTATAATGGGCTTGAATTTTTTCTTTTCGTCTTTTTGGGCACTCATTCTTCCAGTGTCCTCTCTGCTTACACCATGCACATTGATCTCTTCCTAATGGTTTCCTAAAATTCCCTGCTTTCGTTTCCCCCCTCCCGTTTATTGCTACCACCAGCGCCCGTCTGTCCCTTTTCTTATCCTCCTCTTCCCGGTTGTTAAACACTCTCCATGCCTCATCTAACAGAGTCTCTAGATTCCTGCTGTCGGTTGTTCTCAGCTTTTGCAGTTTCCTCCGGATATCATTGGCAGACTGCCCTAAAAAGAGAGACACTAACTGCTGGATTCCTATCTCTGATCCCGGGTCCAAGGGGGTGTAGCGTCTCATTGCATCTCGTAATTTATCTAGAAACTCCGAGGGACTCTCCTTCGGCCCTTGTCTTACAGCATACAGCATTGACCAGTTAATGGCTTTCGGGATAGCCCTCTCCATCCCTGTTATAATCCAATCCCTGTAAGTTTCTAGCGCCTCTGAGTGAGTGGTCCTGTTTGGGTTCCAGTGAGGGTTCTGCAAAGGGAAGTGTTCTTTAATGTCCCTTCCTGAATCTTTCAGTTGGTCCGTGGCTATATTGTGAGCGGTTTTTAAAACCAGTTGTTTCTCAGTTTCTGTTAGGTGATCTAATAATAACTGGATATCACTCCAGTCAGGATTGTGCTGCTTTACCAGAAACTGAAAATGTCTAGTAACCCCTACGGGATCATTCCGATAGTTCTTTGCCACGCTTTTCCAGGTTTCTAAATCAAATGAGGAAAAAGGGACTTTTATCATTACAGGTAGTCCATCCGGACCCACGGCTTCCCTTAAGGGTGCTTGAATCGCTGTTTGCTCTGTTCTTTTCCGAGTGCGGGACGATACAGGGCTGTCAGGTGGGGTTTTGGATTCAGTTTTGGAATCAGCCTCAGTTTCCCTATCTTCTTGAGGAACCTTTACCCCCTCCCAACGGTCTTCTATTCCCCTAACCGGTGGTAAGTAAGTGTCAAGAAAATCGTCTTCTTTAGGATCCCGAATCTTTTCAGGCTTTGTGCATCTCTGCCCTATACTACAGGCTGAACAACATCTTTTTATATTACCTTTCATTTCTCCTCGTCTTTCTTTCTCTAAGGCTAGTACCATCGGGTCTTGTGGAGGTAACAGCCCGCAGTCCCGTTGGTACTCTGGGTGGTTCCAAAGGGTGAAAAACATATCCGCATATATGACTTCATCCCACTTTCCTTCCCTTCTAAGGAACAGCATTAATTGTAGTATAGTATTGTAATTAAGAGTCCCGTTAAGGGGCCATTTCTCTTGATCATCTAATTTGTAAAGGGGCCACCACTGATTACAATATTTAATTAAGGTTTTCTTGTTCACGCTGCCACCTGGTGAGCCCCCGATCTCCTTCCAGTGTGCTAAAATACACCCTAGGGGACTCCTTTTCAGTATCTCACTTCCTTGATTATTGCCCATTTTATGTTCCCCTTACCCCCTCGTTCAGAGGCGATCCTGATCTCCGTGTGTCACTTAGGTGTTACCCCCCCCGCTGCCGCTGCCGCTACCTTTATCTCCAGGGGTAGGCTATGTCTCCACAGATTACTTGTTTCAACTCTCCCGCCCGCTCGATCTTTTCCCACTCAGTCCAGCTACCACACTGTGGACACCAAAAATCGTCCTCCTGATCTACCCGAACCTCCGTATTACAAGCAAAGCACTTTAAGACAAAAATAGGATCACAAACGTTATCCAAATGTCCAAGACACTGCCACTTAATATTCTCAATATTAGATTCACACAATGCTTCTGTACAGTCTGTCATACGCTTCGTTCGTCTCCGGCCGCTCTCCTCGCGGAGAACACGGAACCGCGGATCGGAACTCCACACTCGCTCCGCAGCTATGCCGCGTCTCAATCACTCAGTTCACTCATACAACAATTACAGACAATAACACGGTACGGGTACTTTATGACAAATACAACAAATAATCAACAGTATTACAATTCCACACACTAACACAAAACCCAAAACCCAGGGATCCCACACCATTAGCCCAAGCTTGAGCATACCCCGGGGCGAGTACACAGACTCTTTACCACGCGTAGGACGTCTCCTCACGGCTTACAGGTCCCCCACCTATGAAACCCTAAAACATACCTGGTCCGCAGGAGATGGTCCTTGTCTGTCCCCGCGGTGATCTGGATGAGTTGGGGAGTCCTTCCGAGAAATCTCGGGGGCGCCCAGAGGAGTCCCGTCCTCAGCAGGTCCCGCAGCCGGACAGAGGGGGTCCCATCTGGGGTGCCAAATTGACGCGCGGAAACAAACCTTACAACTCGCAGAGAGTTATAAAGCAGGTATGTTTATTGCAGCGCTGGGTGCAAGGGGGATTTCTCCGCCAAACTAGCACACCGGTTTGTGAAGCAAGCGTCCATTTATGGTGAAAAGCATACATATTCATTAAGGTTATTATAATTAAAGGCGTTACTATTCTAATTATTTCTAAGAACTCGTTATCAAAAATCTCCTCCCCTGTCCTGACCAGATGGACACCTTTCCCAGACAGTTGGGTTCCTCCTCAGCACCTCCTTAACATGCAGCTGTTCCCACTATCTTATACACAAGGCCATTTCTTTATCTTGGAATGCTGGGGCCCCGAGCTTTTGCTCTTTCCCAGACTGTAATACATCCGCACTAACAACCTGTAACCGTTCGTTTTCTGAATCAGCCAGGACGTTCGGCATATTGGAGGCCGGTGCTAGGGAAAAGTGAAAAAAAGGTGCTTTGAGGATAGAGTGGCCAGGAAAGCCTGCAGCCCCAAAGTCTGGGTGGCAATGCAAGTAGTTCCCAGAGGCGTTCATAAAAAGCAAGAGTTGTTCTGGCTGCCACCTTGGCTGTGGGAGCCAGGCCAGGACGTTCGGCATATTGGGGTCTGGTGCTGGGGTAAAGTGAAAAAAAGGTTCTTTGGAGGATAGAGTGGCCAGGAAAGCCCGCAGCCCCAAAGTCTGGGTAGCAATGCAAGTAGTTCCCAGAGACCTTGAAAGAAAGCAAGAGTTATTTCTGGCTGCCAGCTTGGCTGTGGGAGCCAGGCCAGGACGTTCGGCATATTGGGGGCCAGTGCTAGGGAAAAGTGAAAAAAAGGTTCTTTGGAGGATAGAGTGGCCAGGAAAGCCCGCAGCCCCAAAGTCTGGGTGGCAATGCAAGTAGTTCCCAGAGGCGTTCATAAAAAGCAAGAGTTGTTCTGGCTGCCACCTTGGCTGTGGGAGCCAGGCCAGGACCTTCGGCATATTGGGGTCCGGTGCTAGGGAAAAGTGAAAAAAAGGTTCTTTTGAGGATAGAGTGGCCAGGAAAGCCCGCAGCCCCAAAGTCTGGGTGGCAATGCAAGTAGTTCCCAGAGACCTTGAAAGAAAGCAAGAGTTATTTCTGGCTGCCACCTTGGCTGTGGGAGCCAGGCCAGGACGTTCGGCATATTGGGGTCCGGTGCTGGGGTAAAGTGAAAAAAAGGTTCTTTGGAGGATAGAGTGGCCAGGAAAGCCCGCAGCCCCAAAGTCTGGGTGGCAATGCAAGTAGTTCCCAGAGACCTTGAAAGAAAGCAAGAGTTGTTCTGGCTGCCAGCTTGGCTGTGGGAGCCAGGCCAGGACGTTCGGCATATTGGGGTCCGGTGCTGGGGTAAAGTGAAAAAAAGGTGCTTTGGAGGATAGAGTGGCCAGGAAAGCCCGCAGCCCCAAAGTCTGGGTGGCAATGCAAGTAGTTCCCAGAGGCGTTCATAAAAAGCAAGAGTTGTTCTGGCTGCCAGCTTGGCTGTGGGAGCCAGGCCAGGACGTTCGGCATATTGGGGGCCAGTGCTGGGGAAAAGTGAAAAAAAGGTTCTTTTGAGGATAGAGTGGCCAGGAAAGCCCGCAGCCCCAAAGTCTGGGTGGCAATGCAAGTAGTTCCCAGAGGCGTTCATAAAAAGCAAGAGCTGTTCTAGCTGCCACCTTGGCTGTGGGAGCCCCGCCAGGACGTTAGGCATATTGGGGGCCAGTGCTAGGGAAAAGTGAAAAAAAGGTTCTTTTGAGGATAGAGTGGCCAGGAAAGCCCGCAGCCCCAAAGTCTGGGTGGCAATGCAAGTAGTTCCCAGAGGCGTTCATAAAAAGCAAGAGCTGTTCTGGCTGCCACCTTGGCTGTGGGAGCCAGGCCAGGACGTTCGGCATATTGGGGGCCGGTGCTAGGGAGAAGTGAAAAAAAGGTTCTTTGGAGGATAGAGTTACCAGGAAAGCCCGCAGCCCCAAAGTCTGGGTGGCAATGCAAGTAGTTCCCAGAGGCGTTCATAAAAAGCAAGAGTTGTTCTGGCTGCCACCTTGGCTGTGGGAGCCAGGCCAGGACGTTCGGCATATTGGGGTCCGGTGCTGGGGTAAAGTGAAAAAAAGGTTCTTTGGAGGATAGAGTAGCCAGGAAAGCCCGCAGCCCCAAAGTCTGGGTGGCAATGCAAGTAGTTCCCAGAGACCTTGAAAGAAAGCAAGAGTTGTTCTGGCTGCCACCTTGGCTGTGGGAGCCAGGCCAGGACGTTCGGCATATTGGAGGCCAGTGCTAGGGAAAAGTGAAAAAAAGGTTCTTTTGAGGATAGAGTGGCCAGGAAAGCCCGCAGCCCCAAAGTCTGGGTGGCAATGCAAGTAGTTCCCAGAGGCGTTCATAAAAAGCAAGAGTTGTTCTGGCTGCCACCTTGGCTGTGGGTGCCAGGCCAGGACGTTCGGCATATTGGGGTCCGGTGCTAGGGAAAAGTGAAAAAAAGGTTCTTTGGAGGATAGAGTGGCCAGGAAAGCCCGCAGCCCCAAAGTCTGGGTGGCAATGCAAGTAGTTCCCAGAGACCTTGAAAGAAAGCAAGAGTTATTTCTGGCTGCCACCTTGGCTGTGGGAGCCAGGCCAGGACGTTCGGCATATTGGGGTCCGGTGCTGGGGTAAAGTGAAAAAACGGTTCTTTGGAGGATAGAGTGGCCAGGAAAGCCCGCAGCCCCAAAGTCTGGGTGGCAATGCAAGTAGTTCCCAGAGGCGTTCATAAAAAGCAAGAGCTGTTCTAGCTGCCACCTTGGCTGTGGGAGCCCCGCCAGGACGTTAGGCATATTGGGGGCCAGTGCTGGGGTAAAGTGAAAAAAAGGTTCTTTTGAGGATACAGTGGCCAGGAAAGCCCGCAGCCCCAAAGTCTGGGTGGCAATGCAAGTAGTTCCCAGAGGCGTTCATAAAAAGCAAGAGCTGTTCTGGCTGCCACCTTGGCTGTGGGAGCCAGGCCAGGACGTTCGGCATATTGGAGGCCGGTGCTAGGGAAAAGTGAAAAAAAGGTTCTTTGGAGGATAGAGTGGCCAGGAAAGCCCGCAGCCCCAAAGTCTGGGTGGCAATGCAAGTAGTTCCCAGAGGCGTTCATAAAAAGCAAGAGTTGTTCTGGCTGCCACCTTGGCTGTGGGAGCCAGGCCAGGACGTTCGGCATATTGGGGTCCGGTGCTGGGGTAAAGTGAAAAAAAGGTTCTTTGGAGGATAGAGTGGCCAGGAAAGCCCGCAGCCCCAAAGTCTGGGTGGCAATGCAAGTAGTTCCCAGAGACCTTGAAAGAAAGCAAGAGTTGTTCTGGCTGCCACCTTGACTGTGGGAGCCAGGCCAGGACAATCGGCATATTGGGGTCCGGTGCTGGGGTAAAGTGAAAAAAAGGTTCTTTGGAGGATAGAGTGGCCAGGAAAGCCCGCAGCCCCAAAGTCTGGGTGGCAATGCAAGTAGTTCCCAGAGACCTTGAAAGAAAGCAAGAGTTGTTCTGGCTGCCACCTTGGCTGTGGGAGCCAGGCCAGGACGTTCGGCATATTGGAGGCCAGTGCTAGGGAAAAGTGAAAAAAAGGTTCTTTTGAGGATAGAGTGGCCAGGAAAGCCCGCAGCCCCAAAGTCTGGGTGGCAATGCAAGTAGTTCCCAGAGACCTTGAAAGAAAGCAAGAGTTGTTCTGGCTGCCACCTTGACTGTGGGAGCCAGGCCAGGACAATCGGCATATTGGGGTCCGGTGCTGGTGTAAAGTGAAAAAAAGGTTCTTTGGAGGATAGAGTGGCCAGGAAAGCCCGCAGCCCCAAAGTCTGGGTGGCAATGCAAGTAGTTCCCAGAGGCGTTCATAAAAAGCAAGAGTTGTTCTGGCTGCCACCTTGGCTGTGGGAGCCAGGCCAGGACGTTCGGCATATTGGGGGCCGGTGCTGGGGAAAAGTGAAAAAAAGGTTCTTTTGAGGATAGAGTGGCCAGGAAAGCCCGCAGCCCCAAAGTCTGGGTGGCAATGCAAGTAGTTCCCAGAGGCGTTCATAAAAAGCAAGAGTTGTTCTGGCTGCCACCTTGGCTGTGGGAGCCAGGCCAGGACGTTTGGCATATTGGGGGCCGGTGCTAGGGAAAAGTGAAAAAAAGGTTCTTTGGAGGATAGAGTGGCCAGGAAAGCCCGCAGCCCCAAAGTCTGGGTGGCAATGCAAGTAGTTCCCAGAGGCGTTCATAAAAAGCAAGAGTTGTTCTGGCTGCCACCTTGGCTGTGGGAGCCAGGCCAGGACGTTCGGCATATTGGGGGCCGGTGCTAGGGAAAAGTGAAAAAAAGGTTCTTTGGAGGATAGAGTGGCCAGGAAAGCCCGCAGCCCCAATGTCTGGGTGGCAATGCAAGTAGTTCCCAGAGACCTTGAAAGAAAGCAAGAGTTGTTCTGGCTGCCACCTTGGCTGTGTGAGCCAGGCCAGGACGTTCGGCATATTGGAGGCCGGTGCTAGGGAAAAGTGAAAAAAAGGTTCTTTGGAGGATAGAGTGGCCAGGAAAGCCTGCAGCCCCAAAGTCTGGGTGGCAATGCAAGTAGTTCCCAGAGGCGTTCATAAAAAGCAAGAGTTGTTCTGGCTGCCACCTTGGCTGTGGGAGCCAGGCCAGGACGTTCGGCATATTGGGGTCTGGTGCTGGGGTAAAGTGAAAAAAAGGTTCTTTGGAGGATAGAGTGGCCAGGAAAGCCCGCAGCCCCAAAGTCTGGGTAGCAATGCAAGTAGTTCCCAGAGACCTTGAAAGAAAGCAAGAGTTATTTCTGGCTGCCAGCTTGGCTGTGGGAGCCAGGCCAGGACTTTCGGCATATTGGGGGCCAGTGCTAGGGAAAAGTGAAAAAAAGGTTCTTTGGAGGATAGAGTGGCCAGGAAAGCCCGCAGCCCCAAAGTCTGGGTGGCAATGCAAGTAGTTCCCAGAGGCGTTCATAAAAAGCAAGAGTTGTTCTGGCTGCCACCTTGGCTGTGGGAGCCAGGCCAGGACCTTCGGCATATTGGGGGCCGGTGCTAGGGAAAAGTGAAAAAAAGGTTCTTTTGAGGATAGAGTGGCCAGGAAAGCCCGCAGCCCCAAAGTCTGGGTGGCAATGCAAGTAGTTCCCAGAGACCTTGAAAGAAAGCAAGAGTTATTTCTGGCTGCCACCTTGGCTGTGGGAGCCAGGCCAGGACGTTCGGCATATTGGGGTCCGGTGCTGGGGTAAAGTGAAAAAAAGGTTCTTTGGAGGATAGAGTGGCCAGGAAAGCCCGCAGCCCCAAAGTCTGGGTGGCAATGCAAGTAGTTCCCAGAGACCTTGAAAGAAAGCAAGAGTTGTTCTGGCTGCCAGCTTGGCTGTGGGAGCCAGGCCAGGACGTTCGGCATATTGGGGTCCGGTGCTGGGGTAAAGTGAAAAAAAGGTGCTTTGGAGGATAGAGTGGCCAGGAAAGCCCGCAGCCCCAAAGTCTGGGTGGCAATGCAAGTAGTTCCCAGAGGCGTTCATAAAAAGCAAGAGTTGTTCTGGCTGCCAGCTTGGCTGTGGGAGCCAGGCCAGGACGTTCGGCATATTGGGGGCCAGTGCTGGGGAAAAGTGAAAAAAAGGTTCTTTTGAGGATAGAGTGGCCAGGAAAGCCCGCAGCCCCAAAGTCTGGGTGGCAATGCAAGTAGTTCCCAGAGGCGTTCATAAAAAGCAAGAGCTGTTCTAGCTGCCACCTTGGCTGTGGGAGCCCCGCCAGGACGTTAGGCATATTGGGGGCCAGTGCTAGGGAAAAGTGAAAAAAAGGTTCTTTTGAGGATAGAGTGGCCAGGAAAGCCCGCAGCCCCAAAGTCTGGGTGGCAATGCAAGTAGTTCCCAGAGGCGTTCATAAAAAGCAAGAGCTGTTCTGGCTGCCACCTTGGCTGTGGGAGCCAGGCCAGGACGTTCGGCATATTGGGGGCCGGTGCTAGGGAGAAGTGAAAAAAAGGTTCTTTGGAGGATAGAGTTACCAGGAAAGCCCGCAGCCCCAAAGTCTGGGTGGCAATGCAAGTAGTTCCCAGAGGCGTTCATAAAAAGCAAGAGTTGTTCTGGCTGCCACCTTGGCTGTGGGAGCCAGGCCAGGACGTTCGGCATATTGGGGTCCGGTGCTGGGGTAAAGTGAAAAAAAGGTTCTTTGGAGGATAGAGTGGCCAGGAAAGCCCGCAGCCCCAAAGTCTGGGTGGCAATGCAAGTAGTTCCCAGAGACCTTGAAAGAAAGCAAGAGTTGTTCTGGCTGCCACCTTGGCTGTGGGAGCCAGGCCAGGACGTTCGGCATATTGGAGGCCAGTGCTAGGGAAAAGTGAAAAAAAGGTTCTTTTGAGGATAGAGTGGCCAGGAAAGCCCGCAGCCCCAAAGTCTGGGTGGCAATGCAAGTAGTTCCCAGAGACCTTGAAAGAAAGCAAGAGTTGTTCTGGCTGCCACCTTGACTGTGGGAGCCAGGCCAGGACAATCGGCATATTGGGGTCCGGTGCTGGGGTAAAGTGAAAAAAAGGTTCTTTGGAGGACAGAGTGGCCAGGAAAGCCCGCAGCCCCAAAGTCTGGGTGGCAATGCAAGTAGTTCCCAGAGGCGTTCATAAAAAGCAAGAGTTGTTCTGGCTGCCACCTTGGCTGTGGGAGCCAGGCCAGGACGTTTGGCATATTTGGGGCCGGTGCTGGGGAAAAGTGAAAAAAAGGTTCTTTTGAGGATAGAGTGGCCAGGAAAGCCCGCAGCCCCAAAGTCTGGGTGGCAATGCAAGTAGTTCCCAGAGACCTTGAAAGAAAGCAAGAGTTGTTCTGGCTGCCACCTTGGCTGTGTGAGCCAGGCCAGGACGTTCGGCATATTGGAGGCCAGTGCTAGGGAAAAGTGAAAAAAAGGTTCTTTGGAGGATAGAGTGGCCAGGAAAGCCCGCAGCCCCAAAGTCTGGGTGGCAATGCAAGTAGTTCCCAGAGACCTTGAAAGAAAGCAAGAGTTGTTCTGGCTGCCACCTTGGCTGTGGGAGCCAGGCCAGGACGTTCGGCATATTGGAGGCCGGTGCTGGGGAAAAGTGAAAAAAAGGTTCTTTTGAGGATAGAGTGGCCAGGAAAGCCCGCAGCCCCAAAGTCTGGGTGGCAATGCAAGTAGTTCCCAGAGACCTTGAAAGAAAGCAAGAGTTGTTCTGGCTGCCACCTTGGCTGTGTGAGCCAGGCCAGGACGTTCGGCATATTGGAGGCCAGTGCTAGGGAAAAGTGAAAAAAAGGTTCTTTTGAGGATAGAGTGGCCAGGAAAGCCCGCAGCCCCAAAGTCTGGGTGGCAATGCAAGTAGTTCCCAGAGACCTTGAAAGAAAGCAAGAGTTGTTCTGGCTGCCACCTTGGCTGTGGGAGCCAGGCCAGGACAATCGGCATATTGGGGTCCGGTGCTGGGGTAAAGTGAAAAAAAGGTTCTTTGGAGGATAGAGTGGCCAGGAAAGCCCGCAGCCCCAAAGTCTGGGTGGCAATGCAAGTAGTTCCCAGAGACCTTGAAAGAAAGCAAGAGTTGTTCTGGCTGCCACCTTGGCTGTGGGAGCCAGGCCAGGACGTTCGGCATATTGGAGGCCAGTGCTAGGGAAAAGTGAAAAAAAGGTTCTTTGGAGGATAGAGTGGCCAGGAAAGCCCGCAGCCCCAAAGTCTGGGTGGCAATGCAAGTAGTTCCCAGAGACCTTGAAAGAAAGCAAGAGTTGTTCTGGCTGCCACCTTGACTGTGGGAGCCAGGCCAGGACAATCGGCATATTGGGGTCCGGTGCTGGGGTAAAGTGAAAAAAAGGTTCTTTGGAGGATAGAGTGGCCAGGAAAGCCCGCAGCCCCAAAGTCTGGGTGGCAATGCAAGTAGTTCCCAGAGGCGTTCATAAAAAGCAAGAGTTGTTCTGGCTGCCACCTTGGCTGTGGGAGCCAGGCCAGGACGTTCGGCATATTGGGGTCTGGTGCTGGGGTAAAGTGAAAAAAAGGTTCTTTGGAGGATAGAGTGGCCAGGAAAGCCCGCAGCCCCAAAGTCTGGGTGGCAATGCAAGTAGTTCCCAGAGACCTTGAAAGAAAGCAAGAGTTATTTCTGGCTGCCACCATGGCTGTGGGAGCCAGGCCAGGACGTTCGGCATATTGGGGGCCAGTGCTAGGGAAAAGTGAAAAAAAGGTTCTTTGGAGGATAGAGTGGCCAGGAAAGCCCGCAGCCCCAAAGTCTGGGTGGCAATGCAAGTAGTTCCCAGAGGCGTTCATAAAAAGCAAGAGCTGTTCTGGCTGCCACCTTGGCTGTGGGAGCCAGGCCAGGACGTTCGGCATATTGGGGTCCGGTGCTGGGGTAAAGTGAAAAAAAGGTTCTTTGGAGGATAGAGTGGCCAGGAAAGCCCGCAGCCCCAAAGTCTGGGTGGCAATGCAAGTAGTTCCCAGAGGCGTTCATAAAAAGCAAGAGTTGTTCTGGCTGCCAGCTTGGCTGTGGGAGCCAGGCCAGGACGTTCGGCATATTGGGGGCCGGTGCTAGGGAAAAGTGAAAAAAAGGTTCTTTTGAGGATAGAGTGGCCAGGAAAGCCCGCAGCCCCAATGTCTGGGTGGCAATGCAAGTAGTTCCCAGAGACCTTGAAAGAAAGCAAGAGTTGTTCTGGCTGCCACCTTGGCTGTGGGAGCCAGGCCAGGACGTTCGGCATATTGGAGGCCGGTGCTAGGGAAAAGTGAAAAAAAGGTGCTTTGAGGATAGAGTGGCCAGGAAAGCCTGCAGCCCCAAAGTCTGGGTGGCAATGCAAGTAGTTCCCAGAGGCGTTCATAAAAAGCAAGAGTTGTTCTGGCTGCCACCTTGGCTGTGGGAGCCAGGCCAGGACGTTCGGCATATTGGGGTCCGGTGCTAGGGAAAAGTGAAAAAACGGTTCTTTGGAGGATAGAGTGGCCAGGAAAGCCCGCAGCCCCAAAGTCTGGGTGGCAATGCAAGTAGTTCCCAGAGGCGTTCATAAAAAGCAAGAGTTGTTCTGGCTACCACCTTGGCTGTGGGAGCCAGGCCAGGACGTTCGGCATATTGGGGTCCGGTGCTAGGGAAAAGTGAAAAAAATGTTCTTTGGAGGATAGAGTGGCCAGGAAAGCCCGCAGCCCCAAAGTCTGGGTGGCAATGCAAGTAGTTCCCAGAGACCTTGAAAGAACGCAAGAGTTATTTCTGGCTGCCACCTTGGCTGTAGGAGCCAGGCCAGGACGATCGGCATATTGGGGTCCGGTGCTGGGATAAAGTGAAAAAAAGATTCTTTGGAGGATAGAGTGGCCAGGAAAGCCCGCAGCCCCAAAGTCTGGGTGGCAATGCAAGTAGTTCCCAGAGGCGTTCATAAAAAGCAAGAGTTGTTCTGGCTGCCACCTTGGCTGTGGGTGCCAGGCCAGGACGTTCGGCATATTGGAGGCCGGTGCTAGGGAAAAGTGAAAAAAATGTTCTTTGGAGGATAGAGTGGCCAGGAAAGCCCGCAGCCCCAAAGTCTGGGTGGCAATGCAAGTAGTTCCCAGAGGCGTTCATAAAAAGCAAGAGCTGTTCTGGCTGCCACCTTGGCTGTGGGAGCCAGGCCACGACGTTCGGCATATTGGGGTCTGGTGCTGGGGTAAAGTGAAAAAAAGGTTCTTTGGAGGATAGAGTGGCCAGGAAAGCCCGCAGCCCCAAAGTCTGGGTGGCAATGCAAGTAGTTCCCAGAGACCTTGAAAGAAAGCAAGAGTTATTTCTGGCTGCCACCTTGGCTGTGGGAGCCAGGCCAGGACGTTCGGCATATTGGGGTCCGGTGCTAGGGAAAAGTGAAAAAAAGGTTCTTTGGAGGATAGAGTGGCCAGGAAAGCCCGCAGCCCCAAAGTCTGGGTGGCAATGCAAGTAGTTCCCAGAGACCTTGAAAGAAAGCAAGAGTTATTTCTGGCTGCCACCTTGGCTGTGGGAGCCAGGCCAGGACGTTCGGCATATTGGGGTCCGGTGCTGGGGTAAAGTGAAAAAAAGGTTCTTTGGAGGATAGAGTGGCCAGGAAAGCCCGCAGCCCCAAAGTCTGGGTGGCAATGCAAGTAGTTCCCAGAGGCGTTCATAAAAAGCAAGAGTTGTTCTGGCTGCCACCTTGGCTGTGGGAGCCAGGCCAGGACGTTCGGCATATTGGGGGCCGGTGCTAGGGAAAAGTGAAAAAAAGGTTCTTTTGAGGATAGAGTAGCCAGGAAAGCCCGCAGCCCCAATGTCTGGGTGGCAATGCAAGTAGTTCCCAGAGACCTTGAAAGAAAGCAAGAGTTGTTCTGGCTGCCACCTTGGCTGTGGGAGCCAGGCCAGGACGTTCGGCATATTGGGGTCCGGTGCTAGGGAAAAGTGAAAAAAAGGTTCTTTGGAGGATAGAGTGGCCAGGAAAGCCCGCAGCCCCAAAGTCTGGGTGGCAATGCAAGTAGTTCCCAGAGGCGTTCATAAAAAGCAAGAGTTGTTCTGGCTGCCACCTTGGCTGTGGGAGCCAGGCCAGGACGTTCGGCATATTGGGGGCCGGTGCTAGGGAAAAGTGAAAAAAAGGTTCTTTGGAGGATAGAGTGGCCAGGAAAGCCCGCAGCCCCAATGTCTGGGTGGCAATGCAAGTAGTTCCCAGAGACCTTGAAAGAAAGCAAGAGTTGTTCTGGCTGCCACCTTGGCTGTGGGAGCCAGGCCAGGACGTTCGGCATATTGGAGGCCGGTGCTAGGGAAAAGTGAAAAAAAGGTGCTTTGGAGGATAGAGTGGCCAGGAAAGCCTGCAGCCCCAAAGTCTGGGTGGCAATGCAAGTAGTTCCCAGAGGCGTTCATAAAAAGCAAGAGTTGTTCTGGCTGCCACCTTGGCTGTGGGAGCCAGGCCAGGACGTTTGGCATATTGGGGGCTGGTGCTAGGGAAAAGTGAAAAAAAGGTTCTTTGGAGGATAGAGTGGCCAGGAAAGCCCGCAGCCCCAAAGTCTGGGTGGCAATGCAAGTAGTTCCCAGAGACCTTGAAAGAAAGCAAGAGTTGTTCTGGCTGCCACCTTGACTGTGGGAACCAGGCCAGGACAATCGGCATATTGGGGTCCGGTGCTGGGGTAAAGTGAAAAAAAGGTTCTTTGGAGGATAGAGTGGCCAGGAAAGCCCGCAGCCCCAAAGTCTGGGTGGCAATGCAAGTAGTTCCCAGAGACCTTGAAAGAAAGCAAGAGTTGTTCTGGCTGCCACCTTGGCTGTGGGAGCCAGGCCAGGACGTTCGGCATATTGGAGGCCAGTGCTAGGGAAAAGTGAAAAAAAGGTTCTTTTGAGGATAGAGTGGCCAGGAAAGCCCGCAGCCCCAAAGTCTGGGTGGCAATGCAAGTAGTTCCCAGAGACCTTGAAAGAAAGAAAGAGTTGTTCTGGCTGCCACCTTGACTGTGGGAGCCAGGCCAGGACAATCGGCATATTGGGGTCCGGTGCTGGGGTAAAGTGAAAAAAAGGTTCTTTGGAGGATAGAGTGGCCAGGAAAGCCCGCAGCCCCAAAGTCTGGGTGGCAATGCAAGTAGTTCCCAGAGACCTTGAAAGAAAGCAAGAGTTGTTCTGGCTGCCACCTTGACTGTGGGAGCCAGGCCAGGACGTTCGGCATATTGGGGTCCGGTGCTGGGGTAAAGTGAAAAAAAGGTTCTTTGGAGGATAGAGTGGCCAGGAAAGCCCGCAGCCCCAAAGTCTGGGTGGCAATGCAAGTAGTTCCCAGAGGCGTTCATAAAAAGCAAGAGTTGTTCTGGCTGCCACCTTGGCTGTGGGAGCCAGGCCAGGACGTTTGGCATATTTGGGGCCGGTGCTGGGGAAAAGTGAAAAAAAGGTTCTTTTGAGGATAGAGTGGCCAGGAAAGCCCGCAGCCCCAAAGTCTGGGTGGCAATGCAAGTAGTTCCCAGAGGCGTTCATAAAAAGCAAGAGTTGTTCTGGCTGCCACCTTGGCTGTGGGAGCCAGGCCAGGACGTTCGGCATATTGGGGGCCAGTGCTAGGGAAAAGTGAAAAAAAGGTTCTTTGGAGGATAGAGTGGCCAGGAAAGCCCGCAGCCCCAAAGTCTGGGTGGCAATGCAAGTAGTTCCCAGAGGCGTTCATAAAAAGCAAGAGCTGTTCTAGCTGCCACCTTGGCTGTGGGAGCCAGGCCAGGACGTTCGGCATATTGGGGGCCAGTGCTAGGGAAAAGAGGAAAAAAAGGTTCTTTTGAGGATAGAGTGGCCAGGAAAGCCCGCAGCCCCAAAGTCTGGGTGGCAATGCAAGTAGTTCCCAGAGACCTTGAAAGAAAGCAAGAGTTGTTCTGGCTGCCACCTTGGCTGTGGGAGCCAGGCCAGGACGTTCGGCATATTGGGGGCCAGTGCTAGGGAAAAGTGAAAAAAAGGTTCTTTGGAGGATAGAGTGGCCAGGAAAGCCTGCAGCCCCAAAGTCTGGGTGGCAATGCAAGCAGTTCCCAGAGGCGTTCATAAAAAGCAAAAGCTGTTCTGGCTGCCACCTTGGCTGTGGGAGCCAGGCCAGGACGTTCGGCATATTGGGGGCCGGTGCTAGGGAAAAGTGAAAAAAAGGTTCTTTTGAGGATAGAGTGGCCAGGAAAGCCCGCAGCCCCAATGTCTGGGTGGCAATGCAAGTAGTTCCCAGAGACCTTGAAAGAAAGCAAGAGTTGTTCTGGCTGCCACCTTGGCTGTGGGAGCCAGGCCAGGACGTTCGGCATATTGGGGTCCGGTGCTGGGGTAAAGTGAAAAAAAGGTTCTTTGGAGGATAGAGTGGCCAGGAAAGCCCGCAGCCCCAAAGTCTGGGTGGCAATGCAAGTAGTTCCCAGAGGCGTTCATAAAAAGCAAGAGTTGTTCTGGCTGCCACCTTGGCTGTGGGAGCCAGGCCAGGACGTTCGGCATATTGGGGGCCGGTGCTAGGGAAAAGTGAAAAAAAGGTTCTTTGGAGGATAGAGTGGCCAGGAAAGCCCGCAGCCCCAATGTCTGGGTGGCAATGCAAGTAGTTCCCAGAGACCTTGAAAGAAAGCAAGAGTTGTTCTGGCTGCCACCTTGGCTGTGGGAGCCAGGCCAGGACGTTCGGCATATTGGAGGCCGGTGCTAGGGAAAAGTGAAAAAAAGGTGCTTTGGAGGATAGAGTGGCCAGGAAAGCCTGCAGCCCCAAAGTCTGGGTGGCAATGCAAGTAGTTCCCAGAGGCGTTCATAAAAAGCAAGAGTTGTTCTGGCTGCCACCTTGGCTGTGGGAGCCAGGCCAGGACGTTTGGCATATTGGGGGCTGGTGCTAGGGAAAAGTGAAAAAAAGGTTCTTTGGAGGATAGAGTGGCCAGGAAAGCCCGCAGCCCCAAAGTCTGGGTGGCAATGCAAGTAGTTCCCAGAGACCTTGAAAGAAAGCAAGAGTTGTTCTGGCTGCCACCTTGACTGTGGGAACCAGGCCAGGACAATCGGCATATTGGGGTCCGGTGCTGGGGTAAAGTGAAAAAAAGGTTCTTTGGAGGATAGAGTGGCCAGGAAAGCCCGCAGCCCCAAAGTCTGGGTGGCAATGCAAGTAGTTCCCAGAGACCTTGAAAGAAAGCAAGAGTTGTTCTGGCTGCCACCTTGGCTGTGGGAGCCAGGCCAGGACGTTCGGCATATTGGAGGCCAGTGCTAGGGAAAAGTGAAAAAAAGGTTCTTTTGAGGATAGAGTGGCCAGGAAAGCCCGCAGCCCCAAAGTCTGGGTGGCAATGCAAGTAGTTCCCAGAGACCTTGAAAGAAAGAAAGAGTTGTTCTGGCTGCCACCTTGACTGTGGGAGCCAGGCCAGGACAATCGGCATATTGGGGTCCGGTGCTGGGGTAAAGTGAAAAAAAGGTTCTTTGGAGGATAGAGTGGCCAGGAAAGCCCGCAGCCCCAAAGTCTGGGTGGCAATGCAAGTAGTTCCCAGAGACCTTGAAAGAAAGCAAGAGTTGTTCTGGCTGCCACCTTGACTGTGGGAGCCAGGCCAGGACAATCGGCATATTGGGGTCCGGTGCTGGGGTAAAGTGAAAAAAAGGTTCTTTGGAGGATAGAGTGGCCAGGAAAGCCCGCAGCCCCAAAGTCTGGGTGGCAATGCAAGTAGTTCCCAGAGGCGTTCATAAAAAGCAAGAGTTGTTCTGGCTGCCACCTTGGCTGTGGGAGCCAGGCCAGGACGTTCGGCATATTGGGGGCCAGTGCTAGGGAAAAGTGAAAAAAAGGTTCTTTGGAGGATAGAGTGGCCAGGAAAGCCCGCAGCCCCAAAGTCTGGGTGGCAATGCAAGTAGTTCCCAGAGGCGTTCATAAAAAGCAAGAGCTGTTCTAGCTGCCACCTTGGCTGTGGGAGCCAGGCCAGGACGTTCGGCATATTGGGGGCCAGTGCTAGGGAAAAGAGGAAAAAAAGGTTCTTTTGAGGATAGAGTGGCCAGGAAAGCCCGCAGCCCCAAAGTCTGGGTGGCAATGCAAGTAGTTCCCAGAGACCTTGAAAGAAAGCAAGAGTTGTTCTGGCTGCCACCTTGGCTGTGGGAGCCAGGCCAGGACGTTCGGCATATTGGGGGCCAGTGCTAGGGAAAAGTGAAAAAAAGGTTCTTTGGAGGATAGAGTGGCCAGGAAAGCCTGCAGCCCCAAAGTCTGGGTGGCAATGCAAGCAGTTCCCAGAGGCGTTCATAAAAAGCAAAAGCTGTTCTGGCTGCCACCTTGGCTGTGGGAGCCAGGCCAGGACGTTCGGCATATTGGGGTCTGGTGCTGGGGTAAAGTGAAAAAAAGGTTCTTTGGAGGATAGAGTGGCCAGGAAAGCCCGCAGCCCCAAAGTCTGGGTGGCAATGCAAGTAGTTCCCAGAGACCTTGAAAGAAAGCAAGAGTTATTTCTGGCTGCCACCTTGGCTGTGGGAGCCAGGCCAGGACGTTCGGCATATTGGGGGCCAGTGCTAGGGAAAAGTGAAAAAAAGGTTCTTTTGAGGATAGAGTGGCCAGGAAAGCCCGCAGCCCCAAAGTCTGGGTGGCAATGCAAGTAGTTCCCAGAGGCGTTCATAAAAAGCAAGAGCTGTTCTGGCTGCCACCTTGGCTGTGGGAGCCAGGCCAGGACGTTCGGCATATTGGGGTCCGGTGCTGGGGTAAAGTGAAAAAAAGGTTCTTTGGAGGATAGAGTGGCCAGGAAAGCCCGCAGCCCCAATGTCTGGGTGGCAATGCAAGTAGTTCCCAGAGACCTTGAAAGAAAGCAAGAGTTGTTCTGGCTGCCACCTTGGCTGTGGGAGCCAGGCCAGGACGTTCGGCATATTGGAGGCCGGTGCTAGGGAAAAGTGAAAAAAAGGTGCTTTGAGGATAGAGTGGCCAGGAAAGCCTGCAGCCCCAAAGTCTGGGTAGCAATGCAAGTAGTTCCCAGAGACCTTGAAAGAAAGCAAGAGTTATTTCTGGCTGCCACCTTGGCTGTGGGAGCCAGGCCAGGACGTTCGGCATATTGGGGTCCGGTGCTAGGGAAAAGTGAAAAAAATGTTCTTTGGAGGATAGAGTGGCCAGGAAAGCCCGCAGCCCCAAAGTCTGGGTGGCAATGCAAGTAGTTCCCAGAGACCTTGAAAGAAAGCAAGAGTTATTTCTGGCTGCCACCTTGGCTGTGGGAGCCAGGCCAGGACGTTCGGCATATTGGGGTCCGGTGCTGGGGTAAAGTGAAAAAAAGGTTCTTTGGAGGATAGAGTGGCCAGGAAAGCCCGCAGCCCCAAAGTCTGGGTGGCAATGCAAGTAGTTCCCAGAGGCGTTCATAAAAAGCAAGAGTTGTTCTGGCTGCCACCTTGGCTGTGGGTGCCAGGCCAGGACGTTCGGCATATTGGGGTCCGGTGCTAGGGAAAAGTGAAAAAAATGTTCTTTGGAGGATAGAGTGGCCAGGAAAGCCCGCAGCCCCAAAGTCTGGGTGGCAATGCAAGTAGTTCCCAGAGACCTTGAAAGAAAGCAAGAGTTATTTCTGGCTGCCACCTTGGCTGTGGGAGCCAGGCCAGGACGATCGGCATATTGGGGTCCGGTGCTGGGGTAAAGTGAAAAAAAGGTTCTTTGGAGGATAGAGTGGCCAGAAAAGCCCGCAGCCCCAAAGTCTGGGTGGCAATGCAAGTAGTTCCCAGAGGCGTTCATAAAAAGCAAGATTTGTTCTGGCTGCCACCTTGGCTGTGGGAGCCAGGCCAGGACGTTCGGCATATTGGGGGCCAGTGCTAGGGAAAAGTGAAAAAAAGGTTCTTTGGAGGATAGAGTGGCCAGGAAAGCCCGCAGCCCCAAAGTCTGGGTGGCAATGCAAGTAGTTCCCAGAGGCGTTCATAAAAAGCAAGAGCTGTTCTAGCTGCCACCTTGGCTGTGGGAGCCAGGCCAGGACGTTCGGCATATTGGGGGCCAGTGCTAGGGAAAAGAGGAAAAAAAGGTTCTTTTGAGGATAGAGTGGCCAGGAAAGCCCGCAGCCCCAATGTCTGGGTGGCAATGCAAGTAGTTCCCAGAGACCTCGAAAGAAAGCAAGAGTTGTTCTGGCTGCCACCTTGGCTGTGGGCGCCAGGCCACGACGTTCGGCATATTGGGGGCCAGTGCTAGGGAAAAGTGAAAAAAAGGTTCTTTGGAGGATAGAGTGGCCAGGAAAGCCTGCAGCCCCAATGTCTGGGTGGCAATGCAAGCAGTTCCCAGAGGCGTTCATAAAAAGCAAGAGTTGTTCTGGCTGCCACCTTGGCTGTGGGAGCCAGGCCAGGACGTTCGGCATATTGGGGTCTGGTGCTGGGGTAAAGTGAAAAAAAGGTTCTTTGGAGGATAGAGTGGCCAGGAAAGCCCGCAGCCCCAAAGTCTGGGTGGCAATGCAAGTAGTTCCCAGACACCTTGAAAGAAAGCAAGAGTTATTTCTGGCTGCCACCTTGGCTGTGGGAGCCAGGCCAGGACGTTCGGCATATTGGAGGCCGGTGCTAGGGAAAAGTGAAAAAAAGGTTCTTTTGAGGATAGAGTGGCCAGGAAAGCCCGCAGCCCCAAAGTCTGGGTGGCAATGCAAGTAGTTCCCAGAGGCGTTCATAAAAAGCAAGAGCTGTTCTGGCTGCCACCTTGGCTGTGGGAGCCAGGCCAGGACGTTCGGCATATTGGGGTCCGGTGCTGCGGTAAAGTGAAAAAAAGGTTCTTTGGAGGATAGAGTGGCCAGGAAAGCCCGCAGCCCCAAAGTCTGGGTGGCAATGCAAGTAGTTCCCAGAGGCGTTCATAAAAAGCAAGAGTTGTTCTGGCTGCCAGCTTGGCTGTGGGAGCCAGGCCAGGACGTTCGGCATATTGGGGGCCGGTGCTAGGGAAAAGTGAAAAAAAGGTTCTTTTGAGGATAGAGTGGCCAGGAAAGCCCGCAGCCCCAATGTCTGGGTGGCAATGCAAGTAGTTCCCAGAGACCTTGAAAGAAAGCAAGAGTTGTTCTGGCTGCCACCTTGGCTGTGGGAGCCAGGCCAGGACGTTCGGCATATTGGGGGCCGGTGCTGGGGTAAAGTGAAAAAATGGTTCTTTGGAGGATAGAGTGGCCAGGAAAGCCCGCAGCCCCAAAGTCTGGGTGGCAATGCAAGTAGTTCCCAGAGGCGTTCATAAAAAGCAAGAGTTGTTCTGGCTGCCAGCTTGGCTGTGGGAGCCAGGCCAGGACGTTCGGCATATTGGGGTCCGGTGCTAGGGAAAAGTGAAAAAAAGGTTCTTTTGAGGATAGAGTGGCCAGGAAAGCCCGCAGCCCCAATGTCTGGGTGGCAATGCAAGTAGTTCCCAGAGACCTTGAAAGAAAGCAAGAGTTGTTCTGGCTGCCACCTTGGCTGTGGGAGCCAGGCCAGGACGTTCGGCATATTGGAGGCCGGTGCTGGGGAAAAGTGAAAAAAAGGTGCTTTGGAGGATAGAGTGGCCAGGAAAGCCTGCAGCCCCAAAGTCTGGGTGGCAATGCAAGTAGTTCCCAGAGGCGTTCATAAAAAGCAAGAGTTGTTCTGGCTGCCACCTTGGCTGTGGGAGCCAGGCCAGGACGTTTGGCATATTGGGGGCCGGTGCTAGGGAAAAGTGAAAAAAAGGTTCTTTGGAGGATAGAGTGGCCAGGAAAGCCCGCAGCCCCAAAGTCTGGGTGGCAATGCAAGTAGTTCCCAGAGGCGTTCATAAAAAGCAAGAGTTGTTCTGGCTGCCACCTTGGCTGTGGGAGCCAGGCCAGGACGTTCGGCATATTGGGGTCCGGTGCTAGGGAAAAGTGAAAAAAATGTTCTTTGGAGGATAGAGTGGCCAGGAAAGCCCGCAGCCCCAAAGTCTGGGTGGCAATGCAAGTAGTTCCCAGAGACCTTGAAAGAAAGCAAGAGTTATTTCTGGCTGCCACCTTGGCTGTGGGAGCCAGGCCAGGACGATCGGCATATTGGGGTCCGGTGCTGGGGTAAAGTGAAAAAAAGGTTCTTTGGAGGATAGAGTGGCCAGGAAAGCCCGCAGCCCCAAAGTCTGGGTGGCAATGCAAGTAGTTCCCAGAGGCGTTCATAAAAAGCAAGATTTGTTCTGGCTGCCAGCTTGGCTGTGGGAGCCAGGCCAGGACGTTCGGCATATTGGGGGCCAGTGCTAGGGAAAAGTGAAAAAAAGGTTCTTTGGAGGATAGAGTGGCCAGGAAAGCCCGCAGCCCCAAAGTCTGGGTGGCAATGCAAGTAGTTCCCAGAGGCGTTCATAAAAAGCAAGAGTTGTTCTGGCTGCCACCTTGGCTGTGGGAGCCAGGCCAGGACGTTCGGCATATTGGGGTCTGGTGCTGGGGTAAAGTGAAAAAAAGGTTCTTTGGAGGATAGAGTGGCCAGGAAAGCCCGCAGCCCCAAAGTCTGGGTGGCAATGCAAGTAGTTCCCAGAGACCTTGAAAGAAAGCAAGAGTTATTTCTGGCTGCCACCTTGGCTGTGGGAGCCAGGCCAGGACGTTCGGCATATTGGGGGCCAGTGCTAGGGAAAAGTGAAAAAAAGGTTCTTTGGAGGATAGAGTGGCCAGGAAAGCCCGCAGCCCCAAAGTCTGGGTGGCAATGCAAGTAGTTCCCAGAGGCGTTCATAAAAAGCAAGAGCTGTTCTGGCTGCCACCTTGGCTGTGGGAGCCAGGCCAGGACGTTCGGCATATTGGGGTCCGGTGCTGGGGTAAAGTGAAAAAAAGGTTCTTTGGAGGATAGAGTGGCCAGGAAAGCCCGCAGCCCCAATGTCTGGGTGGCAATGCAAGTAGTTCCCAGAGACCTTGAAAGAAAGCAAGAGTTGTTCTGGCTGCCACCTTGGCTGTGGGAGCCAGGCCAGGACGTTCGGCATATTGGAGGCCGGTGCTAGGGAAAAGTGAAAAAAAGGTGCTTTGAGGATAGAGTGGCCAGGAAAGCCTGCAGCCCCAAAGTCTGGGTGGCAATGCAAGTAGTTCCCAGAGACCTTGAAAGAAAGCAAGAGTTATTTCTGGCTGCCACCTTGGCTGTGGGAGCCAGGCCAGGACGTTCGGCATATTGGGGTCCGGTGCTAGGGAAAAGTGAAAAAAATGTTCTTCGGAGGATAGAGTGGCCAGGAAAGCCCGCAGCCCCAAAGTCTGGGTGGCAATGCAAGTAGTTCCCAGAGACCTTGAAAGAAAGCAAGAGTTATTTCTGGCTGCCACCTTGGCTGTGGGAGCCAGGCCAGGACGTTCGGCATATTGGGGTCCGGTGCTGGGGTAAAGTGAAAAAAAGGTTCTTTGGAGGATAGAGTGGCCAGGAAAGCCCGCAGCCCCAAAGTCTGGGTGGCAATGCAAGTAGTTCCCAGAGGCGTTCATAAAAAGCAAGAGTTGTTCTGGCTGCCACCTTGGCTGTGGGTGCCAGGCCAGGACGTTCGGCATATTAGGGTCCGGTGCTAGGGAAAAGTGAAAAAAATGTTCTTTGGAGGATAGAGTGGCCAGGAAAGCCCGCAGCCCCAAAGTCTGGGTGGCAATGCAAGTAGTTCCCAGAGACCTTGAAAGAAAGCAAGAGTTATTTCTGGCTGCCACCTTGGCTGTGGGAGCCAGGCCAGGACGATCGGCATATTGGGGTCCGGTGCTGGGGTAAAGTGAAAAAAAGGTTCTTTGGAGGATAGAGTGGCCAGAAAAGCCCGCAGCCCCAAAGTCTGGGTGGCAATGCAAGTAGTTCCCAGAGGCGTTCATAAAAAGCAAGATTTGTTCTGGCTGCCACCTTGGCTGTGGGAGCCAGGCCAGGACGTTCGGCATATTGGGGGCCAGTGCTAGGGAAAAGTGAAAAAAAGGTTCTTTGGAGGATAGAGTGGCCAGGAAAGCCCGCAGCCCCAAAGTCTGGGTGGCAATGCAAGTAGTTCCCAGAGGCGTTCATAAAAAGCAAGAGCTGTTCTAGCTGCCACCTTGGCTGTGGGAGCCAGGCCAGGACGTTCGGCATATTGGGGGCCAGTGCTAGGGAAAAGAGGAAAAAAAGGTTCTTTTGAGGATAGAGTGGCCAGGAAAGCCCGCAGCCCCAAAGTCTGGGTGGCAATGCAAGTAGTTCCCAGAGACCTCGAAAGAAAGCAAGAGTTGTTCTGGCTGCCACCTTGGCTGTGGGCGCCAGGCCACGACGTTCGGCATATTGGGGGCCAGTGCTAGGGAAAAGTGAAAAAAAGGTTCTTTGGAGGATAGAGTGGCCAGGAAAGCCTGCAGCCCCAAAGTCTGGGTGGCAATGCAAGCAGTTCCCAGAGGCGTTCATAAAAAGCAAGAGCTGTTCTGGCTGCCACCTTGGCTGTGGGAGCCAGGCCAGGACGTTCGGCATATTGGGGTCTGGTGCTGGGGTAAAGTGAAAAAAAGGTTCTTTGGAGGATAGAGTGGCCAGGAAAGCCCGCAGCCCCAAAGTCTGGGTGGCAATGCAAGTAGTTCCCAGAGACCTTGAAAGAAAGCAAGAGTTATTTCTGGCTGCCACCTTGGCTGTGGGAGCCAGGCCAGGACGTTCGGCATATTGGAGGCCGGTGCTAGGGAAAAGTGAAAAAAAGGTTCTTTGGAGGATAGAGTGGCCAGGAAAGCCCGCAGCCCCAAAGTCTGGGTGGCAATGCAAGTAGTTCCCAGAGGCGTTCATAAAAAGCAAGAGCTGTTCTGGCTGCCACCTTGGCTGTGGGAGCCAGGCCAGGACGTTCGGCATATTGGGGTCCGGTGCTGCGGTAAAGTGAAAGAAAGGTTCATTGGAGGATAGAGTGGCCAGGAAAGCCCGCAGCCCCAAAGTCTGGGTGGCAATGCAAGTAGTTCCCAGAGGCGTTCATAAAAAGCAAGAGTTGTTCTGGCTGCCACCTTGGCTGTGGGAGCCAGGCCAGGACGTTCGGCATATTGGGGGCCGGTGCTAGGGAAAAGTGAAAAAAAGGTTCTTTTGAGGATAGAGTGGCCAGGAAAGCCCGCAGCCCCAATGTCTGGGTGGCAATGCAAGTAGTTCCCAGAGGCCTTGAAAGAAAGCAAGAGTTGTTCTGGCTGCCACCTTGGCTGTGGGAGCCAGGCCAGGACGTTCGGCATATTGGGGGCTGGTGCTGGGGTAAAGTGAAAAAAAGGTTCTTTGGAGGATAGAGTGGCCAGGAAAGCCCGCAGCCCCAAAGTCTGGGTGGCAATGCAAGTAGTTCCCAGAGGCGTTCATAAAAAGCAAGAGTTGTTCTGGCTGCCAGCTTGGCTGTGGGAGCCAGGCCAGGACGTTCGGCATATTGGGGGCCGGTGCTAGGGAAAAGTGAAAAAAAGGTTCTTTTGAGGATAGAGTGGCCAGGAAAGCCCGCAGCCCCAATGTCTGGGTGGCAATGCAAGTAGTTCCCAGAGACCTTGAAAGAAAGCAAGAGTTGTTCTGGCTGCCACCTTGGGTGTGGGAGCCAGGCCAGGACGTTCGGCATATTGGAGGCCGGTGCTAGGGAAAAGTGAAAAAAAGGTGCTTTGGAGGATAGAGTGGCCAGGAAAGCCTGCAGCCCCAAAGTCTGGGTGGCAATGCAAGTAGTTCCCAGAGGCGTTCATAAAAAGCAAGAGTTGTTCTGGCTGCCACCTTGGCTGTGGGAGCCAGGCCAGGACGTTTGGCATATTGGGGGCCGGTGCTAGGGAAAAGTGAAAAAAAGGTTCTTTGGAGGATAGAGTGGCCAGGAAAGCCCGCAGCCCCAAAGTCTGGGTGGCAATGCAAGTAGTTCCCAGAGGCGTTCATAAAAAGCAAGAGTTGTTCTGGCTGCCACCTTGGCTGTGGGAGCCAGGCCAGGACGTTCGGCATATTGGGGTCCGGTGCTAGGGAAAAGTGAAAAAAATGTTCTTTGGAGGATAGAGTGGCCAGGAAAGCCCGCAGCCCCAAAGTCTGGGTGGCAATGCAAGTAGTTCCCAGAGACCTTGAAAGAAAGCAAGAGTTATTTCTGGCTGCCACCTTGGCTGTGGGAGCCAGGCCAGGACGATCGGCATATTGGGGTCCGGTGCTGGGGTAAAGTGAAAAAAAGGTTCTTTGGAGGATAGAGTGGCCAGGAAAGCCCGCAGCCCCAAAGTCTGGGTGGCAATGCAAGTAGTTCCCAGAGGCGTTCATAAAAAGCAAGATTTGTTCTGGCTGCCAGCTTGGCTGTGGGAGCCAGGCCAGGACGTTCGGCATATTGGGGGCCAGTGCTAGGGAAAAGTGAAAAAAAGGTTCTTTGGAGGATAGAGTGGCCAGGAAAGCCCGCAGCCCCAAAGTCTGGGTGGCAATGCAAGTAGTTCCCAGAGGCGTTCATAAAAAGCAAGAGTTGTTCTGGCTGCCACCTTGGCTGTGGGAGCCAGGCCAGGACGTTCGGCATATTGGGGTCCGGTGCTAGGGAAAAGTGAAAAAAATGTTCTTTGGAGGATAGAGTGGCCAGGAAAGCCCGCAGCCCCAAAGTCTGGGTGGCAATGCAAGTAGTTCCCAGAGACCTTGAAAGAAAGCAAGAGTTATTTCTGGCTGCCACCTTGGCTGTGGGAGCCAGGCCAGGACGTTCGGCATATTGGGGTCCGGTGCTAGGGAAAAGTGAAAAAAAGGTTCTTTGGAGGATAGAGTGGCCAGGAAAGCCCGCAGCCCCAAAGTCTGGGTGGCAATGCAAGTAGTTCCCAGAGGCGTTCATAAAAAGCAAGAGCTGTTCTGGCTGCCACCTTGGCTGTGGGAGCCAGGCCAGGACGTTCGGCATATTGGGGTCCGGTGCTGGGGTAAAGTGAAAAAAAGGTTCTTTGGAGGATAGAGTGGCCAGGAAAGCCCGCAGCCCCAAAGTCTGGGTGGCAATGCAAGTAGTTCCCAGAGGCGTTCATAAAAAGCAAGAGTTGTTCTGGCTGCCAGCTTGGCTGTGGGAGCCAGGCCAGGACGTTCGGCATATTGGGGGCCGGTGCTAGGGAAAAGTGAAAAAAAGGTTCTTTTGAGGATAGAGTTGCCAGGAAAGCCCGCAGCCCCAATGTCTGGGTGGCAATGCAAGTAGTTCCCAGAGACCTTGAAAGAAAGCAAGAGTTGTTCTGGCTGCCACCTTGGCTGTGGGAGCCAGGCCAGGACGTTCGGCATATTGGGGGCCGGTGCTGGGGTAAAGTGAAAAAAAGGTTCTTTGGAGGATAGAGTGGCCAGGAAAGCCCGCAGCCCCAAAGTCTGGGTGGCAATGCAAGTAGTTCCCAGAGGCGTTCATAAAAAGCAAGAGTTGTTCTGGCTGCCAGCTTGGCTGTGGGAGCCAGGCCAGGACGTTCGGCATATTGGGGGCCGGTGCTAGGGAAAAGTGAAAAAAAGGTTCTTTTGAGGATAGAGTGGCCAGGAAAGCCCGCAGCCCCAATGTCTGGGTGGCAATGCAAGTAGTTCCCAGAGACCTTGAAAGAAAGCAAGAGTTGTTCTGGCTGCCACCTTGGCTGTGGGAGCCAGGCCAGGACGTTCGGCATATTGGGGGGCCGGTGCTAGGGAAAAGTGAAAAAAAGGTTCTTTTGAGGATAGAGTGGCCAGGAAAGCCCGCAGCCCCAATGTCTGGGTGGCAATGCAAGTAGTTCCCAGAGGCCTTGAAAGAAAGCAAGAGTTGTTCTGGCTGCCACCTTGGCTGTGGGAGCCAGGCCAGGACGTTCGGCATATTGGGGGGCTGGTGCTGGGGTAAAGTGAAAAAAAGGTTCTTTGGAGGATAGAGTGGCCAGGAAAGCCCGCAGCCCCAAAGTCTGGGTGGCAATGCAAGTAGTTCCCAGAGGCGTTCATAAAAAGCAAGAGTTGTTCTGGCTGCCACCTTGGCTGTGGGAGCCAGGCCAGGACGTTCGGCATATTGGGGGCCGGTGCTAGGGAAAAGTGAAAAAAAGGTTCTTTTGAGGATAGAGTGGCCAGGAAAGCCCGCAGCCCCAATGTCTGGGTGGCAATGCAAGTAGTTCCCAGAGACCTTGAAAGAAAGCAAGAGTTGTTCTGGCTGCCACCTTGGGTGTGGGAGCCAGGCCAGGACGTTCGGCATATTGGAGGCCGGTGCTAGGGAAAAGTGAAAAAAAGGTGCTTTGGAGGATAGAGTGGCCAGGAAAGCCTGCAGCCCCAAAGTCTGGGTGGCAATGCAAGTAGTTCCCAGAGGCGTTCATAAAAAGCAAGAGTTGTTCTGGCTGCCACCTTGGCTGTGGGAGCCAGGCCAGGACGTTTGGCATATTGGGGGCCGGTGCTAGGGAAAAGTGAAAAAAAGGTTCTTTGGAGGATAGAGTGGCCAGGAAAGCCCGCAGCCCCAAAGTCTGGGTGGCAATGCAAGTAGTTCCCAGAGGCGTTCATAAAAAGCAAGAGTTGTTCTGGCTGCCACCTTGGCTGTGGGAGCCAGGCCAGGACGTTCGGCATATTGGGGTCCGGTGCTAGGGAAAAGTGAAAAAAATGTTCTTTGGAGGATAGAGTGGCCAGGAAAGCCCGCAGCCCCAAAGTCTGGGTGGCAATGCAAGTAGTTCCCAGAGACCTTGAAAGAAAGCAAGAGTTATTTCTGGCTGCCACCTTGGCTGTGGGAGCCAGGCCAGGACGATCGGCATATTGGGGTCCGGTGCTGGGGTAAAGTGAAAAAAAGGTTCTTTGGAGGATAGAGTGGCCAGGAAAGCCCGCAGCCCCAAAGTCTGGGTGGCAATGCAAGTAGTTCCCAGAGGCGTTCATAAAAAGCAAGATTTGTTCTGGCTGCCAGCTTGGCTGTGGGAGCCAGGCCAGGACGTTCGGCATATTGGGGGCCAGTGCTAGGGAAAAGTGAAAAAAAGGTTCTTTGGAGGATAGAGTGGCCAGGAAAGCCCGCAGCCCCAAAGTCTGGGTGGCAATGCAAGTAGTTCCCAGAGGCGTTCATAAAAAGCAAGAGTTGTTCTGGCTGCCACCTTGGCTGTGGGAGCCAGGCCAGGACGTTCGGCATATTGGGGTCCGGTGCTAGGGAAAAGTGAAAAAAATGTTCTTTGGAGGATAGAGTGGCCAGGAAAGCCCGCAGCCCCAAAGTCTGGGTGGCAATGCAAGTAGTTCCCAGAGACCTTGAAAGAAAGCAAGAGTTATTTCTGGCTGCCACCTTGGCTGTGGGAGCCAGGCCAGGACGTTCGGCATATTGGGGTCCGGTGCTAGGGAAAAGTGAAAAAAAGGTTCTTTGGAGGATAGAGTGGCCAGGAAAGCCCGCAGCCCCAAAGTCTGGGTGGCAATGCAAGTAGTTCCCAGAGGCGTTCATAAAAAGCAAGAGCTGTTCTGGCTGCCACCTTGGCTGTGGGAGCCAGGCCAGGACGTTCGGCATATTGGGGTCCGGTGCTGGGGTAAAGTGAAAAAAAGGTTCTTTGGAGGATAGAGTGGCCAGGAAAGCCCGCAGCCCCAAAGTCTGGGTGGCAATGCAAGTAGTTCCCAGAGGCGTTCATAAAAAGCAAGAGTTGTTCTGGCTGCCAGCTTGGCTGTGGGAGCCAGGCCAGGACGTTCGGCATATTGGGGGCCGGTGCTAGGGAAAAGTGAAAAAAAGGTTCTTTTGAGGATAGAGTTGCCAGGAAAGCCCGCAGCCCCAATGTCTGGGTGGCAATGCAAGTAGTTCCCAGAGACCTTGAAAGAAAGCAAGAGTTGTTCTGGCTGCCACCTTGGCTGTGGGAGCCAGGCCAGGACGTTCGGCATATTGGGGGCCGGTGCTGGGGTAAAGTGAAAAAAAGGTTCTTTGGAGGATAGAGTGGCCAGGAAAGCCCGCAGCCCCAAAGTCTGGGTGGCAATGCAAGTAGTTCCCAGAGGCGTTCATAAAAAGCAAGAGTTGTTCTGGCTGCCACCTTGGCTGTGGGAGCCAGGCCAGGACGTTCGGCATATTGGGGGCCGGTGCTAGGGAAAAGTGAAAAAAAGGTTCTTTTGAGGATAGAGTGGCCAGGAAAGCCCGCAGCCCCAATGTCTGGGTGGCAATGCAAGTAGTTCCCAGAGACCTTGAAAGAAAGCAAGAGTTGTTCTGGCTGCCACCTTGGCTGTGGGAGCCAGGCCAGGACGTTCGGCATATTGGAGGCCAGTGCTAGGGAAAAGTGAAAAAAAGGTGCTTTGGAGGATAGAGTGGCCAGGAAAGCCTGCAGCCCCAAAGTCTGGGTGGCAATGCAAGTAGTTCCCAGAGGCGTTCATAAAAAGCAAGAGTTGTTCTGGCTGCCACCTTGGCTGTGGGAGCCATGCCAGGACGTTTGGCATATTGGGGGCCGGTGCTAGGGAAAAGTGAAAAAAAGGTTCTTTGGAGGATAGAGTGGCCAGGAAAGCCCGCAGCCCCAAAGTCTGGGTGGCAATGCAAGTAGTTCCCAGAGGCGTTCATAAAAAGCAAGAGTTGTTCTGGCTGCCACCTTGGCTGTGGGAGCCAGGCCAGGACGTTCGGCATATTGGGGTCCGGTGCTAGGGAAAAGTGAAAAAAATGTTCTTTGGAGGATAGAGTGGCCAGGAAAGCCCGCAGCCCCAAAGTCTGGGTGGCAATGCAAGTAGTTCCCAGAGACCTTGAAAGAAAGCAAGAGTTATTTCTGGCTGCCACCTTGGCTGTGGGAGCCAGGCCAGGACGATCGGCATATTGGGGTCCGGTGCTGGGGTAAAGTGAAAAAAAGGTTCTTTGGAGGATAGAGTGGCCAGGAAAGCCCGCAGCCCCAAAGTCTGGGTGGCAATGCAAGTAGTTCCCAGAGGCGTTCATAAAAAGCAAGATTTGTTCTGGCTGCCACCTTGGCTGTGGGAGCCAGGCCAGGACGTTCGGCATATTGGGGGCCAGTGCTAGGGAAAAGTGAAAAAAAGGTTCTTTGGAGGATAGAGTGGCCAGGAAAGCCCGCAGCCCCAAAGTCTGGGTGGCAATGCAAGTAGTTCCCAGAGGCGTTCATAAAAAGCAAGAGCTGTTCTAGCTGCCACCTTGGCTGTGGGAGCCAGGCCAGGACGTTCGGCATATTGGGGGCCAGTGCTAGGGAAAAGAGGAAAAAAAGGTTCTTTTGAGGATAGAGTGGCCAGGAAAGCCCGCAGCCCCAAAGTCTGGGTGGCAATGCAAGTAGTTCCCAGAGACCTTGAAAGAAAGCAAGAGTTGTTCTGGCTGCCACCTTGGCTGTGGGAGCCAGGCCAGGACGTTCGGCATATTGGGGGCCAGTGCTAGGGAAAAGTGAAAAAAAGGTTCTTTGGAGGATAGAGTGGCCAGGAAAGCCTGCAGCCCCAAAGTCTGGGTGGCAATGCAAGCAGTTCCCAGAGGCGTTCATAAAAAGCAAGAGCTGTTCTGGCTGCCACCTTGGCTGTGGGAGCCAGGCCAGGACAATCGGCATATTGGGGTCTGGTGCTGGGGTAAAGTGAAAAAAAGGTTCTTTGGAGGATAGAGTGGCCAGGAAAGCCCGCAGCCCGAAAGTCTGGGTGGCAATGCAAGTAGTTCCCAGAGACCTTGAAAGAAAGCAAGAGTTATTTCTGGCTGCCACCTTGGCTGTGGGAGCCAGGCCAGGACGTTCGGCATATTGGGGGCCAGTGCTAGGGAAAAGTGAAAAAAAGGTTCTTTTGAGGATAGAGTGGCCAGGAAAGCCCGCAGCCCCAAAGTCTGGGTGGCAATGCAAGTAGTTCCCAGAGGCGTTCATAAAAAGCAAGAGCTGTTCTGGCTGCCACCTTGGCTGTGGGAGCCAGGCCAGGACGTTCGGCATATTGGGGTCCGGTGCTGGGGTAAAGTGAAAAAAAGGTTCTTTGGAGGATAGAGTGGCCAGGAAAGCCCGCAGCCCCAAAGTCTGGGTGGCAATGCAAGTAGTTCCCAGAGGCGTTCATAAAAAGCAAGAGTTGTTCTGGCTGCCAGCTTGGCTGTGGGAGCCAGGCCAGGACGTTCGGCATATTGGGGGCCGGTGCTAGGGAAAAGTGAAAAAAAGGTTCTTTTGAGGATAGAGTGGCCAGGAAAGCCCGCAGCCCCAATGTCTGGGTGGCAATGCAAGTAGTTCCCAGAGACCTTGAAAGAAAGCAAGAGTTGTTCTGGCTGCCACCTTGGCTGTGGGAGCCAGGCCAGGACGTTCGGCATATTGGAGGCCGGTGCTAGGGAAAAGTGAAAAAAAGGTGCTTTGAGGATAGAGTGGCCAGGAAAGCCCGCAGCCCCAAAGTCTGGGTGGCAATGCAAGTAGTTCCCAGAGGCGTTCATAAAAAGCAAGAGCTGTTCTGGCTGCCACCTTGGCTGTGGGAGCCAGGCCAGGACAATCGGCATATTGGGGTCCGGTGCTGCGGTAAAGTGAAAAAAAGGTTCTTTGGAGGATAGAGTGGCCAGGAAAGCCCGCAGCCCCAAAGTCTGGGTGGCAATGCAAGTAGTTCCCAGAGGCGTTCATAAAAAGCAAGAGCTGTTCTGGCTGCCACCTTGGCTGTGGGAGCCAGGCCAGGACGTTCGGCATATTGGGGTCCGGTGCTGGGGTAAAGTGAAAAAAAGGTTCTTTGGAGGATAGAGTGGCCAGGAAAGCCCGCAGCCCCAAAGTCTGGGTGGCAATGCAAGTAGTTCCCAGAGGCGTTCATAAAAAGCAAGAGTTGTTCTGGCTGCCACCTTGGCTGTGGGTGCCAGGCCAGGACGTTCGACATATTGGGGTCCGGTGCTAGGGAAAAGTGAAAAAAAGGTTCTTTGGAGGATAGAGTGGCCAGGAAAGCCCGCAGCCCCAAAGTCTGGGTGGCAATGCAAGTAGTTCCCAGAGACCTTGAAAGAAAGCAAGAGTTATTTCTGGCTGCCACCTTGGCTGTGGGAGCCAGGCCAGGACGATCGGCATATTGGGGTCCGGTGCTGGGGTAAAGTGAAAAAAAGGTTCTTTGGAGGATAGAGTGGCCAGGAAAGCCCGCAGCCCCAAAGTCTGGGTGGCAATGCAAGTAGTTCCCAGAGGCGTTCATAAAAAGCAAGAGTTGTTCTGGCTGCCACCTTGGCTGTGGGTGCCAGGCCAGGACGTTAGGCATATTGGGGTCCGGTGCTAGGGAAAAGTGAAAAAAAGGTTCTTTGGAGGATAGAGTGGCCAGGAAAGCCCGCAGCCCCAAAGTCTGGGTGGCAATGCAAGTAGTTCCCAGAGACCTTGAAAGAAAGCAAGAGTTATTTCTGGCTGCCACCTTGGGTGTGGGAGCCAGGCCAGGACGATCGGCATATTGGGGTCCGGTGCTGGGGTAAAGTGAAAAAAAGGTTCTTTGGAGGATAGAGTGGCCAGGAAAGCCCGCAGCCCCAAAGTCTGGGTGGCAATGCAAGTAGTTCCCAGAGGCGTTCATAAAAAGTAAGATTTGTTCTGGCTGCCACCTTGGCTGTGGGAGCCAGGCCAGGACGTTCGGCATATTGGGGGCCGGTGCTAGGGAAAAGTGAAAAAAAGGTTCTTTGGAGGATAGAGTGGCCAGGAAAGCCCGCAGCCCCAATGTCTGGGTGGCAATGCAAGTAGTTCCCAGAGACCTTGAAAGAAAGCAAGAGTTGTTCTGGCTGCCACCTTGGCTGTGGGAGCCAGGCCAGGACGTTCGGCATATTGGGGGCCAGTGCTAGGGAAAAGAGGAAAAAAAGGTTCTTTTGAGGATAGATTGGCCAGGAAAGCCCGCAGCCCCAAAGTCTGGGTGGCAATGCAAGTAGTTCCCAGAGACCTTGAAAGAAAGCAAGAGTTGTTCTGGCTGCCACCTTGGCTGTGGGAGCCAGGCCAGGACGTTTGGCATATTGGGGGCCGGTGCTAGGGAAAAGTGAAAAAAAGGTTCTTTGGAGGATAGAGTGGCCAGGAAAGCCCGCAGCCCCAAAGTCTGGGTGGCAATGCAAGTAGTTCCCAGAGGCGTTCATAAAAAGCAAGAGTTGTTCTGGCTGCCACCTTGGCTGTGGGAGCCAGGCCAGGACGTTCGGCATATTGGGGTCCGGTGCTGGGGTAAAGTGAAAAAAAGGTTCTTTGGAGGATAGAGTGGCCAGGAAAGCCCGCAGCCCCAAAGTCTGGGTGGCAATGCAAGTAGTTCCCAGAGGCGTTCATAAAAAGCAAGAGTTGTTCTGGCTGCCACCTTGGCTGTGGGTGCCAGGCCAGGACGTTCGGCATATTGGGGTCCGGTGCTAGGGAAAAGTGAAAAAAATGTTCTTTGGAGGATAGAGTGGCCAGGAAAGCCCGCAGCCCCAAAGTCTGGGTGGCAATGCAAGTAGTTCCCAGAGACCTTGAAAGAAAGCAAGAGTTATTTCTGGCTGCCACCTTGGCTGTGGGAGCCAGGCCAGGACGATCGGCATATTGGGGTCCGGTGCTGGGGTAAAGTGAAAAAAAGGTTCTTTGGAGGATAGAGTGGCCAGAAAAGCCCGCAGCCCCAAAGTCTGGGTGGCAATGCAAGTAGTTCCCAGAGGCGTTCATAAAAAGCAAGAGTTGTTCTGGCTGCCACCTTGGCTGTGGGAGCCAGGCCAGGACGTTCGGCATATTGGGGGCCAGTGCTAGGGAAAAGTGAAAAAAAGGATCTTTGGAGGATAGAGTGGCCAGGAAAGCCCGCAGCCCCAAAGTCTGGGTGGCAATGCAAGTAGTTCCCAGAGGCGTTCATAAAAAGCAAGAGCTGTTCTAGCTGCCACCTTGGCTGTGGGAGCCAGGCCAGGACGTTCGGCATATTGGGGGCCGGTGCTAGGGAAAAGAGGAAAAAAAGGTTCTTTTGAGGATAGAGTAGCCAGGAAAGCCCGCAGCCCCAAAGTCTGGGTGGCAATGCAAGTAGTTCCCAGAGACCTTGAAAGAAAGCAAGAGTTATTTCTGGCTGCCACCTTGGGTGTGGGAGCCAGGCCAGGACGATCGGCATATTGGGGTCCGGTGCTGGGGTAAAGTGAAAAAAAGGTTCTTTGGAGGATAGAGTGGCCAGGAAAGCCCGCAGCCCCAAAGTCTGGGTGGCAATGCAAGTAGTTCCCAGAGGCGTTCATAAAAAGTAAGATTTGTTCTGGCTGCCACCTTGGCTGTGGGAGCCAGGCCAGGACGTTCGGCATATTGGGGGCCGGTGCTAGGGAAAAGTGAAAAAAAGGTTCTTTGGAGGATAGAGTGGCCAGGAAAGCCCGCAGCCCCAATGTCTGGGTGGCAATGCAAGTAGTTCCCAGAGACCTTGAAAGAAAGCAAGAGTTGTTCTGGCTGCCACCTTGGCTGTGGGAGCCAGGCCAGGACGTTCGGCATATTGGGGGCCAGTGCTAGGGAAAAGAGGAAAAAAAGGTTCTTTTGAGGATAGAGTGGCCAGGAAAGCCCGCAGCCCCAAAGTCTGGGTGGCAATGCAAGTAGTTCCCAGAGACCTTGAAAGAAAGCAAGAGTTGTTCTGGCTGCCACCTTGGCTGTGGGAGCCAGGCCAGGACGTTTGGCATATTGGGGGCCGGTGCTAGGGAAAAGTGAAAAAAAGGTTCTTTGGAGGATAGAGTGGCCAGGAAAGCCCGCAGCCCCAAAGTCTGGGTGGCAATGCAAGTAGTTCCCAGAGGCGTTCATAAAAAGCAAGAGTTGTTCTGGCTGCCACCTTGGCTGTGGGAGCCAGGCCAGGACGTTCGGCATATTGGGGTCCGGTGCTGGGGTAAAGTGAAAAAAAGGTTCTTTGGAGGATAGAGTGGCCAGGAAAGCCCGCAGCCCCAAAGTCTGGGTGGCAATGCAAGTAGTTCCCAGAGGCGTTCATAAAAAGCAAGATTTGTTCTGGCTGCCACCTTGGCTGTGGGAGCCAGGCCAGGACGTTCGGCATATTGGGGGCCAGTGCTAGGGAAAAGTGAAAAAAAGGTTCTTTGGAGGATAGAGTGGCCAGGAAAGCCCGCAGCCCCAAAGTCTGGGTGGCAATGCAAGTAGTTCCCAGAGGCGTTCATAAAAAGCAAGAGCTGTTCTAGCTGCCACCTTGGCTGTGGGAGCCAGGCCAGGACGTTCGGCATATTGGGGGCCAGTGCTAGGGAAAAGTGAAAAAAAGGTTCTTTGGAGGATAGAGTGGCCAGGAAAGCCTGCAGTCCCAAAGTCTGGGTGGCAATGCAAGCAGTTCCCAGAGGCGTTAATAAAAAGCAAGAGCTGTTCTGGCTGCCACCTTGGCTGTGGGCGCCAGGCCACGACGTTCGGCATATTGGGGGCCAGTGCTAGGGAAAAGTGAAAAAAAGGTTCTTTGGAGGATAGAGTGGCCAGGAAAGCCTGCAGCCCCAAAGTCTGGGTGGCAATGCAAGCAGTTCCCAGAGGCGTTAATAAAAAGCAAGAGCTGTTCTGGCTGCCACCTTGGCTGTGGGAGCCAGGCCAGGACGTTCGGCATATTGGGGTCTGGTGCTGGGGTAAAGTGAAAAAAAGGTTCTTTGGAGGATAGAGTGGCCAGGAAAGCCCGCAGCCCCAAAGTCTGGGTGGCAATGCAAGTAGTTCCCAGAGACCTTGAAAGAAAGCAAGAGTTATTTCTGGCTGCCAGCTTGGCTGTGGGAGCCAGGCCAGGACGTTCGGCATATTGGGGTCCGGTGCTAGGGAAAAGTGAAAAAAAGGTTCTTTTGAGGATAGAGTGGCCAGGAAAGCCCGCAGCCCCAAAGTCTGGGTGGCAATGCAAGTAGTTCCCAGAGGCGTTCATAAAAAGCAAGAGCTGTTCTGGCTGCCACCTTGGCTGTGGGAGCCAGGCCAGGACGTTCGGCATATTGGGGTCCGGTGCTGGGGTAAAGTGAAAAAAAGGTTCTTTGGAGGATAGAGTGGCCAGTAAAGCCCGCAGACCCAAAGTCTGGGTGGCAATGCAAGTAGTTCCCAGAGGCGTTCATAAAAAGCAAGAGCTGTTCTGGCTGCCACCTTGGCTGTGGGAGCCAGGCCAGGACGTTCGGCATATTGGGGGCCGGTGCTGGGGTAAAGTGATAAAAAGGTTCTTTGGAGGATAGAGTGGCCAGGAAAGCCCGCAGCCCCAAAGTCTGGGTGGCAATGCAAGTAGTTCCCAGAGACCTTGAAAGAAAGCAAGAGTTGTTCTGGCTGCCACCTTGGCTGTGGGAGCCAGGCCAGGACGTTCGGCATATTGGGGTCCGGTGCTGGGGTAAAGTGAAAAAAAGGTTCTTTGGAGGATAGAGTGGCCAGGAAAGCCCGCAGCCCCAAAGTCTGGGTGGCAATGCAAGTAGTTCCCAGAGGCGTTCATAAAAAGCAAGAGTTGTTCTGGCTGCCACCTTGGCTGTGGGAGCCAGGCCAGGACGTTCGGCATATTGGGGGCCGGTGCTAGGGAAAAGTGAAAAAAAGGTTCTTTTGAGGATAGAGTGGCCAGGAAAGCCCGCAGCCCCAATGTCTGGGTGGCAATGCAAGTAGTTCCCAGAGACCTTGAAAGAAAGCAAGAGTTGTTCTGGCTGCCACCTTGGCTGTGGGAGCCAGGCCAGGACGTTCGGCATATTGGAGGCCGGTGCTAGGGAAAAGTGAAAAAAAGGTGCTTTGAGGATAGAGTGGCCAGGAAAGCCTGCAGCCCCAAAGTCTGGGTGGCAATGCAAGTAGTTCCCAGAGGCGTTCATAAAAAGCAAGAGTTGTTCTGGCTGCCACCTTGGCTGTGGGAGCCAGGCCAGGACGTTCGGCATATTGGGGTCCGGTGCTGGGGTAAAGTGAAAAAAATGTTCTTTGGAGGATAGAGTGGCCAGGAAAGCCCGCAGCCCCAAAGTCTGGGTGGCAATGCAAGCAGTTCCCAGAGGCGTTCATAAAAAGCAAAAGCTGTTCTGGCTGCCACCTTGGCTGTGGGAGCCAGGCCAGGACGATTGGCATATTGGGGTCCGGTGCTGGGGTAAAGTGAAAAAAAGGTTCTTTGGAGGATAGAGTGGCCAGGAAAGCCCGCAGCCCCAAAGTCTGGGTGGCAATGCAAGTAGTTCCCAGAGGCGTTCATAAAAAGCAAGATTTGTTCTGGCTGCCACCTTGGCTGTGGGAGCCAGGCCAGGACGTTCGGCATATTGGGGGCCAGTGCTAGGGAAAAGTGAAAAAAAGGTTCTTTTGAGGATAGAGTGGCCAGGAAAGCCCGCAGCCCCAAAGTCTGGGTGGCAATGCAAGTAGTTCCCAGAGGCGTTCATAAAAAGCAAGAGCTGTTCTAGCTGCCACCTTGGCTGTGGGAGCCAGGCCAGGACGTTCGGCATATTGGGGGCCAGTGCTAGGGAAAAGAGGAAAAAAAGGTTCTTTTGAGGATAGAGTGGCCAGGAAAGCCCGCAGCCCCAAAGTCTGGGTGGCAATGCAAGTAGTTCCCAGAGACCTTGAAAGAAAGCAAGAGTTGTTCTGGCTGCCACCTTGGCTGTGGGAGCCAGGCCAGGACGTTCGGCATATTGGAGGCCAGTGCTAGGGAAAAGTGAAAAAAAGGTTCTTTGGAGGATAGAGTGGCCAGGAAAGCCTGCAGCCCCAAAGTCTGGGTGGCAATGCAAGTAGTTCCCAGAGACCTTGAAAGAAAGCAAGAGTTGTTCTGGCTGCCACCTTGGCTGTGGGCGCCAGGCCAGGACGTTCGGCATATTGGGGGCCAGTGCTAGGGAAAAGTGAAAAAAAGGTTCTTTGGAGGATAGAGTGGCCAGGAAAGCCTGCAGCCCCAAAGTCTGGGTGGCAATGCAAGCAGTTCCCAGAGGCGTTCATAAAAAGCAAGAGCTGTTCTGGCTGCCACCTTGGCTGTGGGAGCCAGGCCAGGACGTTCGGCATATTGGGGTCTGGTGCTGGGGTAAAGTGAAAAAAAGGTTCTTTGGAGGATAGAGTGGCCAGGAAAGCCCGCAGCCCCAAAGTCTGGGTGGCAATGCAAGTAGTTCCCAGAGATCTTGAAAGAAAGCAAGAGTTATTTCTGGCTGCCACCTTGGCTGTGGGAGCCAGGCCAGGACGTTCGGCATATTGGGGGCCAGTGCTAGGGAAAAGTGAAAAAAAGGTTCTTTTGAGGATAGAGTAGCCAGGAAAGCCCGCAGCCCCAAAGTCTGGGTGGCAATGCAAGTAGTTCCCAGAGGCGTTCATAAAAAGCAAGATTTGTTCTGGCTGCCACCTTGGCTGTGGGAGCCAGGCCAGGACGTTCGGCATATTGGGGTCCGGTGCTGGGGTAAAGTGAAAAAAAGGTTCTTTGGAGGATAGAGTGGCCAGGAAAGCCCGCAGCCCCAAAGTCTGGGTGGCAATGCAAGTAGTTCCCAGAGGCGTTCATAAAAAGCAAGAGTTGTTCTGGCTGCCACCTTGGCTGTGGGAGCCAGGCCAGGACGTTCGGCATATTGGGGGCCGGTGCTAGGGAAAAGTGAAAAAAAGGTTCTTTTGAGGATAGAGTGGCCAGGAAAGCCCGCAGCCCCAATGTCTGGGTGGCAATGCAAGTAGTTCCCAGAGACCTTGAAAGAAAGCAAGAGTTGTTCTGGCTGCCACCTTGGCTGTGGGAGCCAGGCCAGGACGTTCGGCATATTGGAGGCCGGTGCTAGGGAAAAGTGAAAAAAAGGTGCTTTGAGGATAGAGTGGCCAGGAAAGCCTGCAGCCCCAAAGTCTGGGTGGCAATGCAAGTAGTTCCCAGAGGCGTTCATAAAACAGCAAGAGTTGTTCTGGCTGCCACCTTGGCTGTGGGAGCCAGGCCAGGACGTTCGGCATATTGGGGTCTGGTGCTGGGGTAAAGTGAAAAAAAGGTTCTTTGGAGGATAGAGTGGCCAGGAAAGCCCGCAGCCCCAAAGTCTGGGTAGCAATGCAAGTAGTTCCCAGAGACCTTGAAAGAAAGCAAGAGTTATTTCTGGCTGCCAGCTTGGCTGTGGGAGACAGGCCAGGACGTTCGGCATATTGGGGTCCGGTGCTGGGGTAAAGTGAAAAAAAGGTTCTTTGGAGGCTAGAGTGGCCAGGAAAGCCCGCAGCCCCAAAGTCTGGGTGGCAATGCAAGTAGTTCCCAGAGGCGTTCATAAAAAGCAAGAGCTGTTCTAGCTGCCACCTTGGCTGTGGGAGCCAGGCCAGGACGTTCGGCATATTGGGGGCCGGTGCTAGGGAAAAGAGGAAAAAAAGGTTCTTTTGAGGATAGAGTGGCCAGGAAAGCCCGCAGCCCCAAAGTCTGGGTGGCAATGCAAGTAGTTCCCAGAGACCTTGAAAGAAAGCAAGAGTTGTTCTGGCTGCCACCTTGGCTGTGGGCGCCAGGCCAGGACGTTCGGCATATTGGAGGCCAGTGCTAGGGAAAAGTGAAAAAAAGGTTCTTTGGAGGATAGAGTGGCCAGGAAAGCCTGCAGCCCCAAAGTCTGGGTGGCAATGCAAGTAGTTCCCAGAGACCTTGATAGAAAGCAAGAGTTGTTCTGGCTGCCACCTTGGCTGTGGGCGCCAGGCCAGGACGTTCGGCATATTGGGGGCCAGTGCTAGGGAAAAGTGAAAAAAATGTTCTTTGGAGGATAGAGTGGCCAGGAAAGCCTGCAGCCCCAAAGTCTGGGTGGCAATGCAAGCAGTTCCCAGAGGCGTTCATAAAAAGCAAGAGCTGTTCTGGCTGCCACCTTGGCTGTGGGAGCCAGGCCAGGACGTTCGGCATATTGGGGTCTGGTGCTGGGGTAAAGTGAAAAAAAGGTTCTTTGGAGGATAGAGTGGCCAGGAAAGCCCGCAGCCCCAAAGTCTGGGTGGCAATGCAAGTAGTTCCCAGAGATCTTGAAAGAAAGCAAGAGTTATTTCTGGCTGCCACCTTGGCTGTGGGAGCCAGGCCAGGACGTTCGGCATATTGGGGGCCAGTGCTAGGGAAAAGTGAAAAAAAGGTTCTTTTGAGGATAGAGTAGCCAGGAAAGCCCGCAGCCCCAAAGTCTGGGTGGCAATGCAAGTAGTTCCCAGAGGCGTTCATAAAAAGCAAGAGCTGTTCTGGCTGCCACCTTGGCTGTGGGAGCCAGGCCAGGACGTTCGGCATATTGGGGTCCGGTGCTGGGGTAAAGTGAAAAAAAGGTTCTTTGGAGGATAGAGTGGCCAGGAAAGCCCGCAGCCCCAAAGTCTGGGTGGCAATGCAAGTAGTTCCCAGAGGCGTTCATAAAAAGCAAGAGTTGTTCTGGCTGCCACCTTGGCTGTGGGAGCCAGGCCAGGACGTTCGGCATATTGGGGGCCGGTGCTAGGGAAAAGTGAAAAAAAGGTTCTTTTGAGGATAGATTGGCCAGGAAAGCCCGCAGCCCCAATGTCTGGGTGGCAATGCAAGTAGTTCCCAGAGACCTTGAAAGAAAGCAAGAGTTGTTCTGGCTGCCACCTTGGCTGTGGGAGCCAGGCCAGGACGTTCGGCATATTGGAGGCCGGTGCTAGGGAAAAGTGAAAAAAAGGTGCTTTGAGGATAGAGTGGCCAGGAAAGCCTGCAGCCCCAAAGTCTGGGTGGCAATGCAAGTAGTTCCCAGAGGCGTTCATAAAAAGCAAGAGTTGTTCTGGCTGCCACCTTGGCTGTGGGAGCCAGGCCAGGACGTTCGGCATATTGGGGTCTGGTGCTGGGGTAAAGTGAAAAAAAGGTTCTTTGGAGGATAGAGTGGCCAGGAAAGCCCGCAGCCCCAAAGTCTGGGTAGCAATGCAAGTAGTTCCCAGAGACCTTGAAAGAAAGCAAGAGTTATTTCTGGCTGCCAGCTTGGCTGTGGGAGACAGGCCAGGACGTTCGGCATATTGGGGTCCGGTGCTGGGGTAAAGTGAAAAAAAGGTTCTTTGGAGGATAGAGTGGCCAGGAAAGCCCGCAGCCCCAAAGTCTGGGTGGCAATGCAAGTAGTTCCCAGAGACCTTGAAAGAAAGCAAGAGTTGTTCTGGCTGCCACCTTGGCTGTGGGTGCCAGGCCAGGACGTTCGGCATATTGGAGGCCAGTGCTAGGGAAAAGTGAAAAAAAGGTTCTTTGGAGGATAGAGTGGCCAGGAAAGCCCGCAGCCCCAAAGTCTGGGTGGCAATGCAAGTAGTTCCCAGAGACCTTGAAAGAAAGCAAGAGTTGTTCTGGCTGCCACCTTGACTGTGGGAGCCAGGCCAGGACAATCGGCATATTGGGGTCCGGTGCTGGGGTAAAGTGAAAAAAAGGTTCTTTGGAGGATAGAGTGGCCAGGAAAGCCCGCAGCCCCAAAGTCTGGGTGGCAATGCAAGTAGTTCCCAGAGGCGTTCATAAAAAGCAAGAGTTGTTCTGGCTGCCACCTTGGCTGTGGGAGCCAGGCCAGGACGTTCGGCATATTGGGGGCCGGTGCTAGGGAAAAGTGAAAAAAAGGTTCTTTGGAGGATAGAGTGGCCAGGAAAGCCCGCAGCCCCAAAGTCTGGGTGGCAATGCAAGTAGTTCCCAGAGGCGTTCATAAAAAGCAAGAGCTGTTCTGGCTGCCACCTTGGCTGTGGGAGCCAGGCCAGGACGTTCGGCATATTGGGGTCCGGTGCTGGGGTAAAGTGAAAAAAAGGTTCTTTGGAGGATAGAGTGGCCAGGAAAGCCCGCAGCCCCAAAGTCTGGGTGGCAATGCAAGTAGTTCCCAGAGGCGTTCATAAAAAGCAAGAGCTGTTCTGGCTGCCACCTTGGCTGTGGGAGCCAGGCCAGGACGTTCGGCAAATTGGGGGCCGGTGCTAGGGAAAAGAGGAAAAAAAGGTTCTTTTGAGGATAGAGTAGCCAGGAAAGCCCGCAGCCCCAAAGTCTGGGTGGCAATGCAAGTAGTTCCCAGAGACCTTGAAAGAAAGCAAGAGTTGTTCTGGCTGCCACCTTGGCTGTGGGCGCCAGGCCACGATGTTCGGCATATTGGGGGCCAGTGCTAGGGAAAAGTGAAAAAAAGGTTCTTTGGAGGATAGAGTGGCCAGGAAAGCCTGCAGCCCCAAAGTCTGGGTGGCAATGCAAGCAGTTCCCAGAGGCGTTCATAAAAAGCAAGAGCTGTTCTGGCTGCCACCTTGGCTGTGGGAGCCAGGCCAGGATGTTCGGCATATTGGGGGCCGGTGCTAGGGAAAAGTGAAAAAAAGGTTCTTTGGAGGATAGAGTGGCCAGGAAAGCCCGCAGCCCCAAAGTCTGGGTGGCAATGCAAGTAGTTCCCAGAGGCGTTCATAAAAAGCAAGAGCTGTTCTGGCTGCCACCTTGGCTGTGGGAGCCAGGCCAGGACGTTCGGCATATTGGGGGCCAGTGCTAGGGAAAAGTGAAAAAAAGGTTCTTTTGAGGATAGAGTAGCCAGGAAAGCCCGCAGCCCCAAAGTCTGGGTGGCAATGCAAGTAGTTCCCAGAGGCGTTCATAAAAAGCAAGAGCTGTTCTGGCTGCCACCTTGGCTGTGGGAGCCAGGCCAGGACGTTCGGCATATTGGGGTCCGGTGCTGGGGTAAAGTGAAAAAAAGGTTCTTTGGAGGATAGAGTGGCCAGGAAAGCCCGCAGCCCCAAAGTCTGGGTGGCAATGCAAGTAGTTCCCAGAGGCGTTCATAAAAAGCAAGAGTTGTTCTGGCTGCCACCTTGGCTGTGGGAGCCAGGCCAGGACGTTCGGCATATTGGGGGCCGGTGCTAGGGAAAAGTGAAAAAAAGGTTCTTTTGAGGATAGAGTGGCCAGGAAAGCCCGCAGCCCCAATGTCTGGGTGGCAATGCAAGTAGTTCCCAGAGACCTTGAAAGAAAGCAAGAGTTGTTCTGGCTGCCACCTTGGCTGTGGGAGCCAGGCCAGGACGTTCGGCATATTGGAGGCCGGTGCTAGGGAAAAGTGAAAAAAAGGTGCTTTGAGGATAGAGTGGCCAGGAAAGCCTGCAGCCCCGAAGTCTGGGTGGCAATGCAAGTAGTTCCCAGAGGCGTTCATAAAAAGCAAGAGTTGTTCTGGCTGCCACCTTGGCTGTGGGAGCCAGGCCAGGACGTTCGGCATATTGGGGTCTGGTGCTGGGGTAAAGTGAAAAAAAGGTTCTTTGGAGGATAGAGTGGCCAGGAAAGCCCGCAGCCCCAAAGTCTGGGTAGCAATGCAAGTAGTTCCCAGAGACCTTGAAAGAAAGCAAGAGTTATTTCTGGCTGCCAGCTTGGCTGTGGGAGACAGGCCAGGACGTTCGGCATATTGGGGTCCGGTGCTGGGGTAAAGTGAAAAAAAGGTTCTTTGGAGGATAGAGTGGCCAGGAAAGCCCGCAGCCCCAAAGTCTGGGTGGCAATGCAAGTAGTTCCCAGAGGCGTTCATAAAAAGCAAGAGCTGTTCTAGCTGCCACCTTGGCTGTGGGAGCCAGGCCAGGACGTTCGGCATATTGGGGGCCAGTGCTAGGGAAAAGTGAAAAAAAGGTTCTTTTGAGGATAGAGTGGCCAGGAAAGCCCGCAGCCCCAAAGTCTGGGTGGCAATGCAAGTAGTTCCCAGAGGCGTTCATAAAAAGCAAGAGCTCTTCTGGCTGCCAGCTTGGCTGTGGGAGCCAGGCCAGGACGTTCGGCATATTGGGGGCCAGTGCTAGGGAAAAGTGAAAAAAAGGTTCTTTAGAGGATAGAGTTACCAGGAAAGCCCGCAGCCCCAAAGTCTGGGTGGCAATGCAAGTAGTTCCCAGAGACCTTGAAAGAAAGCAAGAGTTGTTCTGGCTGCCACCTTGGCTGTGGGTGCCAGGCCAGGACGTTCGGCATATTGGAGGCCAGTGCTAGGGAAAAGTGAAAAAAAGGTTCTTTGGAGGATAGAGTGGCCAGGAAAGCCCGCAGCCCCAAAGTCTGGGTGGCAATGCAAGTAGTTCCCAGAGACCTTGAAAGAAAGCAAGAGTTGTTCTGGCTGCCACCTTGACTGTGGGAGCCAGGCCAGGACAATCGGCATATTGGGGTCCGGTGCTGGGGTAAAGTGAAAAAAAGGTTCTTTGGAGGATAGAGTGGCCAGGAAAGCCCGCAGCCCCAAAGTCTGGGTGGCAATGCAAGTAGTTCCCAGAGGCGTTCATAAAAAGCAAGAGTTGTTCTGGCTGCCACCTTGGCTGTGGGAGCCAGGCCAGGACGTTCGGCATATTGGGGGCCGGTGCTAGGGAAAAGTGAAAAAAAGGTTCTTTGGAGGATAGAGTGGCCAGGAAAGCCCGCAGCCCCAAAGTCTGGGTGGCAATGCAAGTAGTTCCCAGAGGCGTTCATAAAAAGCAAGAGTTGTTCTGGCTGCCACCTTGGCTGTGGGAGCCAGGCCAGGACGTTCGGCATATTGGGGTCCGGTGCTGGGGTAAAGTGAAAAAAAGGTGCTTTTGAGGACAGAGTAGCCAGGAAAGCCCGCAGCCCCAAAGTCTGGGTGGCAATGCAAGTAGTTCCCAGAGGCGTTCATAAAAAGCAAGAGCTGTTCTAGCTGCCACCTTGGCTGTGGGAGCCAGGCCAGGACGTTCGGCAAATTGGGGGCCGGTGCTAGGGAAAAGAGGAAAAAAAGGTTCTTTTGAGGATAGAGTAGCCAGGAAAGCCCGCAGCCCCAAAGTCTGGGTGGCAATGCAAGTAGTTCCCAGAGACCTTGAAAGAAAGCAAGAGTTGTTCTGGCTGCCACCTTGGCTGTGGGCGCCAGGCCACGATGTTCGGCATATTGGGGGCCAGTGCTAGGGAAAAGTGAAAAAAAGGTTCTTTGGAGGATAGAGTGGCCAGGAAAGCCCGCAGCCCCAAAGTCTGGGTGGCAATGCAAGTAGTTCCCAGAGACCTTGAAAGAAAGCAAGAGTTATTTCTGGCTGCCAGCTTGGCTGTGGGAGCCAGGCCAGGACGTTCGGCATATTGGGGTCCGGTGCTAGGGAAAAGTGAAAAAAAGGTTCTTTTGAGGATAGAGTGGCCAGGAAAGCCCGCAGCCCCAAAGTCTGGGTGGCAATGCAAGTAGTTCCCAGAGGCGTTCATAAAAAGCAAGAGCTGTTCTGGCTGCCACCTTGGCTGTGGGAGCCAGGCCAGGACGTTCGGCATATTGGGGTCCGGTGCTGGGGTAAAGTGAAAAAAAGGTTCTTTGGAGGATAGAGTGGCCAGGAAAGCCCGCAGCCCCAAAGTCTGGGTGGCAATGCAAGTAGTTCCCAGAGGCGTTCATAAAAAGCAAGAGCTGTTCTGGCTGCCACCTTGGCTGTGGGAGCCAGGCCAGGACGTTCGGCATATTGGGGTCCGGTGCTGGGGTAAAGTGAAAAAAAGGTTCTTTTGAGGATAGAGTGGCCAGGAAAGCCCGCAGCCCCAAAGTCTGGGTGGCAATGCAAGTAGTTCCCAGAGGCGTTCATAAAAAGCAAGAGCTGTTCTGGCTGCCACCTTGGCTGTGGGAGCCAGGCCAGGACGTTCGGCATATTGGGGTCCGGTGCTGGGGTAAAGTGAAAAAAAGGTTCTTTGGAGGATAGAGTGGCCAGGAAAGCCCGCAGCCCCAAAGTCTGGGTGGCAATGCAAGTAGTTCCCAGAGGCGTTCATAAAAAGCAAGAGTTGTTCTGGCTGCCACCTTGGCTGTGGGAGCCAGGCCAGGACGTTCGGCATATTGGGGGCCGGTGCTAGGGAAAAGTGAAAAAAAGGTTCTTTTGAGGATAGAGTGGCCAGGAAAGCCCGCAGCCCCAATGTCTGTGTGGCAATGCAAGTAGTTCCCAGAGACCTTGAAAGAAAGCAAGAGTTGTTCTGGCTGCCAGCTTGGCTGTGGGAGCCAGGCCAGGACGTTCGGCATATTGGAGGCCGGTGCTAGGGAAAAGTGAAAAAAAGGTGCTTTGAGGATAGAGTGGCCAGGAAAGCCCGCAGCCCCAAAGTCTGGGTGGCAATGCAAGTAGTTCCCAGAGGCGTTCATAAAAAGCAAGAGCTGTTCTGGCTGCCACCTTGGCTGTGGGAGCCAGGCCAGGACGTTTGGCATATTGGGGTCCGGTGCTGGGGTAAAGTGAAAAAAAGGTTCTTTGGAGGATAGAGTGGCCAGGAAAGCCCGCAGCCCCAAAGTCTGGGTGGCAATGCAAGTAGTTCCCAGAGGCGTTCATAAAAAGCAAGAGCTGTTCTGGCTGCCACCTTGGCTGTGGGAGCCAGGCCAGGACGTTCGGCATATTGGGGTCCGGTGCTGGGGTAAAGTGAAAAAAAGGTTCTTTGGAGGATAGAGTGGCCAGGAAAGCCCGCAGCCCCAAAGTCTGGGTGGCAATGCAAGTAGTTCCCAGAGGCGTTCATAAAAAGCAAGAGTTGTTCTGGCTGCCACCTTGGCTGTGGGTGCCAGGCCAGGACGTTCGGCATATTGGGGTCCGGTGCTAGGGAAAAGTGAAAAAAAGGTTCTTTGGAGGATAGAGTGGCCAGGAAAGCCCGCAGCCCCAAAGTCTGGGTGGCAATGCAAGTAGTTCCCAGAGACCTTGAAAGAAAGCAAGAGTTATTTCTGGCTGCCACCTTGGCTGTGGGAGCCAGGCCAGGACGATCGGCATATTGGGGTCCGGTGCTGGGGTAAAGTGAAAAAAAGGTTCTTTGGAGGATAGAGTGGCCAGGAAAGCCCGCAGCCCCAAAGTCTGGGTGGCAATGCAAGTAGTTCCCAGAGGCGTTCATAAAAAGCAAGAGTTGTTCTGGCTGCCACCTTGGCTGTGGGTGCCAGGCCAGGACGTTAGGCATATTGGGGTCCGGTGCTAGGGAAAAGTGAAAAAAATGTTCTTTGGAGGATAGAGTGGCCAGGAAAGCCCGCAGCCCCAAAGTCTGGGTGGCAATGCAAGTAGTTCCCAGAGACCTTGAAAGAAAGCAAGAGTTATTTCTGGCTGCCACCTTGGGTGTGGGAGCCAGGCCAGGACGATCGGCATATTGGGGTCCGGTGCTGGGGTAAAGTGAAAAAAAGGTTCTTTGGAGGATAGAGTGGCCAGGAAAGCCCGCAGCCCCAAAGTCTGGGTGGCAATGCAAGTAGTTCCCAGAGGCGTTCATAAAAAGTAAGATTTGTTCTGGCTGCCACCTTGGCTGTGGGAGCCAGGCCAGGACGTTCGGCATATTGGGGGCCGGTGCTAGGGAAAAGTGAAAAAAAGGTTCTTTGGAGGATAGAGTGGCCAGGAAAGCCCGCAGCCCCAAAGTCTGGGTGGCAATGCAAGTAGTTCCCAGAGACCTTGAAAGAAAGCAAGAGTTGTTCTGGCTGCCACCTTGGCTGTGGGAGCCAGGCCAGGACGTTCGGCATATTGGGGGCCAGTGCTAGGGAAAAGAGGAAAAAAAGGTTCTTTTGAGGATAGAGTGGCCAGGAAAGCCCGCAGCCCCAAAGTCTGGGTGGCAATGCAAGTAGTTCCCAGAGACCTTGAAAGAAAGCAAGAGTTGTTCTGGCTGCCACCTTGGCTGTGGGAGCCAGGCCAGGACGTTTGGCATATTGGGGGCCGGTGCTAGGGAAAAGTGAAAAAAAGGTTCTTTGGAGGATAGAGTGGCCAGGAAAGCCCGCAGCCCCAAAGTCTGGGTGGCAATGCAAGTAGTTCCCAGAGGCGTTCATAAAAAGCAAGAGTTGTTCTGGCTGCCACCTTGGCTGTGGGAGCCAGGCCAGGACGTTCGGCATATTGGGGTCCGGTGCTGGGGTAAAGTGAAAAAAAGGTTCTTTGGAGGATAGAGTGGCCAGGAAAGCCCGCAGCCCCAAAGTCTGGGTGGCAATGCAAGTAGTTCCCAGAGGCGTTCATAAAAAGCAAGAGTTGTTCTGGCTGCCACCTTGGCTGTGGGTGCCAGGCCAGGACGTTCGGCATATTGGGGTCCGGTGCTAGGGAAAAGTGAAAAAAATGTTCTTTGGAGGATAGAGTGGCCAGGAAAGCCCGCAGCCCCAAAGTCTGGGTGGCAATGCAAGTAGTTCCCAGAGACCTTGAAAGAAAGCAAGAGTTATTTCTGGCTGCCACCTTGGCTGTGGGAGCCAGGCCAGGACGATCGGCATATTGGGGTCCGGTGCTGGGGTAAAGTGAAAAAAAGGTTCTTTGGAGGATAGAGTGGCCAGAAAAGCCCGCAGCCCCAAAGTCTGGGTGGCAATGCAAGTAGTTCCCAGAGGCGTTCATAAAAAGCAAGATTTGTTCTGGCTGCCACCTTGGCTGTGGGAGCCAGGCCAGGACGTTCGGCATATTGGGGGCCAGTGCTAGGGAAAAGTGAAAAAAAGGTTCTTTGGAGGATAGAGTGGCCAGGAAAGCCCGCAGCCCCAAAGTCTGGGTGGCAATGCAAGTAGTTCCCAGAGGCGTTCATAAAAAGCAAGAGCTGTTCTAGCTGCCACCTTGGCTGTGGGAGCCAGGCCAGGACGTTCGGCATATTGGGGGCCGGTGCTAGGGAAAAGAGGAAAAAAAGGTTCTTTTGAGGATAGAGTAGCCAGGAAAGCCCGCAGCCCCAAAGTCTGGGTGGCAATGCAAGTAGTTCCCAGAGACCTTGAAAGAAAGCAAGAGTTATTTCTGGCTGCCACCTTGGGTGTGGGAGCCAGGCCAGGACGATCGGCATATTGGGGTCCGGTGCTGGGGTAAAGTGAAAAAAAGGTTCTTTGGAGGATAGAGTGGCCAGGAAAGCCCGCAGCCCCAAAGTCTGGGTGGCAATGCAAGTAGTTCCCAGAGGCGTTCATAAAAAGTAAGATTTGTTCTGGCTGCCACCTTGGCTGTGGGAGCCAGGCCAGGACGTTCGGCATATTGGGGGCCGGTGCTAGGGAAAAGTGAAAAAAAGGTTCTTTGGAGGATAGAGTGGCCAGGAAAGCCCGCAGCCCCAATGTCTGGGTGGCAATGCAAGTAGTTCCCAGAGACCTTGAAAGAAAGCAAGAGTTGTTCTGGCTGCCACCTTGGCTGTGGGAGCCAGGCCAGGACGTTCGGCATATTGGGGGCCAGTGCTAGGGAAAAGAGGAAAAAAAGGTTCTTTTGAGGATAGAGTGGCCAGGAAAGCCCGCAGCCCCAAAGTCTGGGTGGCAATGCAAGTAGTTCCCAGAGACCTTGAAAGAAAGCAAGAGTTGTTCTGGCTGCCACCTTGGCTGTGGGAGCCAGGCCAGGACGTTTGGCATATTGGGGGCCGGTGTTAGGGAAAAGTGAAAAAAAGGTTCTTTGGAGGCTAGAGTGGCCAGGAAAGCCCGCAGCCCCAAAGTCTGGGTGGCAATGCAAGTAGTTCCCAGAGGCGTTCATAAAAAGCAAGAGTTGTTCTGGCTGCCACCTTGGCTGTGGGAGCCAGGCCAGGACGTTCGGCATATTGGGGTCCGGTGCTGGGGTAAAGTGAAAAAAAGGTTCTTTGGAGGATAGAGTGGCCAGGAAAGCCCGCAGCCCCAAAGTCTGGGTGGCAATGCAAGTAGTTCCCAGAGGCGTTCATAAAAAGCAAGAGTTGTTCTGGCTGCCACCTTGGCTGTGGGTGCCAGGCCAGGACGTTCGGCATATTGGGGTCCGGTGCTAGGGAAAAGTGAAAAAAATGTTCTTTGGAGGATAGAGTGGCCAGGAAAGCCCGCAGCCCCAAAGTCTGGGTGGCAATGCAAGTAGTTCCCAGAAACCTTGAAAGAAAGCAAGAGTTATTTCTGGCTGCCACCTTGGCTGTGGGAGCCAGGCCAGGACGATCGGCATATTGGGGTCCGGTGCTGGGGTAAAGTGAAAAAAAGGTTCTTTGGAGGATAGAGTGGCCAGAAAAGCCCGCAGCCCCAAAGTCTGGGTGGCAATGCAAGTAGTTCCCAGAGGCGTTCATAAAAAGCAAGATTTGTTCTGGCTGCCACCTTGGCTGTGGGAGCCAGGCCAGGACGTTCGGCATATTGGGGGCCAGTGCTAGGGAAAAGTGAAAAAAAGGTTCTTTGGAGGATAGAGTGGCCAGGAAAGCCCGCAGCCCCAAAGTCTGGGTGGCAATGCAAGTAGTTCCCAGAGGCGTTCATAAAAAGCAAGAGCTGTTCTAGCTGCCACCTTGGCTGTGGGAGCCAGGCCAGGACGTTCGGCATATTGGGGGCCAGTGCTAGGGAAAAGAGGAAAAAAAGGTTCTTTTGAGGATAGAGTAGCCAGGAAAGCCCGCAGCCCCAAAGTCTGGGTGGCAATGCAAGTAGTTCCCAGAGACCTTGAAAGAAAGCAAGAGTTGTTCTGGCTGCCACCTTGGCTGTGGGCGCCAGGCCACGACGTTCGGCATATTGGGGGCCAGTGCTAGGGAAAAGTGAAAAAAAGGTTCTTTGGAGGATAGAGTGGCCAGGAAAGCCTGCAGCCCCAAAGTCTGGGTGGCAATGCAAGCAGTTCCCAGAGGCGTTAATAAAAAGCAAGAGCTGTTCTGGCTGCCACCTTGGCTGTGGGAGCCAGGCCAGGACGTTCGGCATATTGGGGTCTGGTGCTGGGGTAAAGTGAAAAAAAGGTTCTTTGGAGGTTAGAGTGGCCAGGAAAGCCCGCAGCCCCAAAGTCTGGGTGGCAATGCAAGTAGTTCCCAGAGACCTTGAAAGAAAGCAAGAGTTATTTCTGGCTGCCAGCTTGGCTGTGGGAGCCAGGCCAGGACGTTCGGCATATTGGGGTCCGGTGCTAGGGAAAAGTGAAAAAAAGGTTCTTTTGAGGATAGAGTGGCCAGGAAAGCCCGCAGCCCCAAAGTCTGGGTGGCAATGCAAGTAGTTCCCAGAGGCGTTCATAAAAAGCAAGAGCTGTTCTGGCTGCCACCTTGGCTGTGGGAGCCAGGCCAGGACGTTCGGCATATTGGGGTCCGGTGCTGGGGTAAAGTGAAAAAAAGGTTCTTTGGAGGATAGAGTGGCCAGGAAAGCCCGCAGACCCAAAGTCTGGGTGGCAATGCAAGTAGTTCCCAGAGGCGTTCATAAAAAGCAAGAGCTGTTCTGGCTGCCACCTTGGCTGTGGGAGCCAGGCCAGGACGTTCGGCATATTGGGGGCCGGTGCTGGGGTAAAGTGAAAAAAAGGTTCTTTTGAGGATAGAGTGGCCAGGAAAGCCCGCAGCCCCAAAGTCTGGGTGGCAATGCAAGTAGTTCCCAGAGACCTTGAAAGAAAGCAAGAGTTGTTCTGGCTGCCACCTTGGCTGTGGGAGCCAGGCCAGGACGTTCGGCATATTGGGGTCCGGTGCTGGGGTAAAGTGAAAAAAAGGTTCTTTGGAGGATAGAGTGGCCAGGAAAGCCCGCAGCCCCAATGTCTGGGTGGCAATGCAAGTAGTTCCCAGAGACCTTGAAAGAAAGCAAGAGTTGTTCTGGCTGCCACCTTGGCTGTGGGAGCCAGGCCAGGACGTTCGGCATATTGGAGGCCGGTGCTAGGGAAAAGTGAAAAAAAGGTGCTTTGAGGATAGAGTGGCCAGGAAAGCCTGCAGCCCCAAAGTCTGGGTGGCAATGCAAGTAGTTCCCAGAGGCGTTCATAAAAAGCAAGAGTTGTTCTGGCTGCCACCTTGGCTGTGGGAGCCAGGCCAGGACGTTCGGCATATTGGGGTCCGGTGCTGGGGTAAAGTGAAAAAAATGTTCTTTGGAGGATAGAGTGGCCAGGAAAGCCCGCAGCCCCAAAGTCTGGGTGGCAATGCAAGCAGTTCCCAGAGGCGTTCATAAAAAGCAAAAGCTGTTCTGGCTGCCACCTTGGCTGTGGGAGCCAGGCCAGGACGATCGGCATATTGGGGTCCGGTGCTGGGGTAAAGTGAAAAAAAGGTTCTTTGGAGGATAGAGTGGCCAGGAAAGCCCGCAGCCCCAAAGTCTGGGTGGCAATGCAAGTAGTTCCCAGAGGCGTTCATAAAAAGCAAGATTTGTTCTGGCTGCCACCTTGGCTGTGGGAGCCAGGCCAGGACGTTCGGCATATTGGGGGCCAGTGCTAGGGAAAAGTGAAAAAAAGGTTCTTTGGAGGATAGAGTGGCCAGGAAAGCCCGCAGCCCCAAAGTCTGGGTGGCAATGCAAGTAGTTCCCAGAGGCGTTCATAAAAAGCAAGAGCTGTTCTAGCTGCCACCTTGGCTGTGGGAGCCAGGCCAGGACGTTCGGCATATTGGGGGCCAGTGCTAGGGAAAAGAGGAAAAAAAGGTTCTTTTGAGGATAGAGTGGCCAGGAAAGCCCGCAGCCCCAAAGTCTGGGTGGCAATGCAAGTAGTTCCCAGAGACCTTGAAAGAAAGCAAGAGTTGTTCTGGCTGCCACCTTGGCTGTGGGAGCCAGGCCAGGACGTTCGGCATATTGGAGGCCAGTGCTAGGGAAAAGTGAAAAAAAGGTTCTTTGGAGGATAGAGTGGCCAGGAAAGCCTGCAGCCCCAAAGTCTGGGTGGCAATGCAAGTAGTTCCCAGAGACCTTGAAAGAAAGCAAGAGTTGTTCTGGCTGCCACCTTGGCTGTGGGCGCCAGGCCAGGACGTTCGGCATATTGGGGGCCAGTGCTAGGGAAAAGTGAAAAAAATGTTCTTTGGAGGATAGAGTGGCCAGGAAAGCCTGCAGCCCCAAAGTCTGGGTGGCAATGCAAGCAGTTCCCAGAGGCGTTCATAAAAAGCAAGAGCTGTTCTGGCTGCCACCTTGGCTGTGGGAGCCAGGCCAGGACGTTCGGCATATTGGGGTCTGGTGCTGGGGTAAAGTGAAAAAAAGGTTCTTTGGAGGATAGAGTGGCCAGGAAAGCCCGCAGCCCCAAAGTCTGGGTGGCAATGCAAGTAGTTCCCAGAGATCTTGAAAGAAAGCAAGAGTTATTTCTGGCTGCCACCTTGGCTGTGGGAGCCAGGCCAGGACGTTCGGCATATTGGGGGCCAGTGCTAGGGAAAAGTGAAAAAAAGGTTCTTTTGAGGATAGAGTAGCCAGGAAAGCCCGCAGCCCCAAAGTCTGGGTGGCAATGCAAGTAGTTCCCAGAGGCGTTCATAAAAAGCAAGATTTGTTCTGGCTGCCACCTTGGCTGTGGGAGCCAGGCCAGGACGTTCGGCATATTGGGGTCCGGTGCTGGGGTAAAGTGAAAAAAAGGTTCTTTGGAGGATAGAGTGGCCAGGAAAGCCCGCAGCCCCAAAGTCTGGGTGGCAATGCAAGTAGTTCCCAGAGGCGTTCATAAAAAGCAAGAGTTGTTCTGGCTGCCACCTTGGCTGTGGGAGCCAGGCCAGGACGTTCGGCATATTGGGGGCCGGTGCTAGGGAAAAGTGAAAAAAAGGTTCTTTTGAGGATAGAGTGGCCAGGAAAGCCCGCAGCCCCAATGTCTGGGTGGCAATGCAAGTAGTTCCCAGAGACCTTGAAAGAAAGCAAGAGTTGTTCTGGCTGCCACCTTGGCTGTGGGAGCCAGGCCAGGACGTTCGGCATATTGGAGGCCGGTGCTAGGGAAAAGTGAAAAAAAGGTGCTTTGAGGATAGAGTGGCCAGGAAAGCCTGCAGCCCCAAAGTCTGGGTGGCAATGCAAGTAGTTCCCAGAGGCGTTCATAAAAAGCAAGAGTTGTTCTGGCTGCCACCTTGGCTGTGGGAGCCAGGCCAGGACGTTCGGCATATTGGGGTCTGGTGCTGGGGTAAAGTGAAAAAAAGGTTCTTTGGAGGATAGAGTGGCCAGGAAAGCCCGCAGCCCCAAAGTCTGGGTAGCAATGCAAGTAGTTCCCAGAGACCTTGAAAGAAAGCAAGAGTTATTTCTGGCTGCCAGCTTGGCTGTGGGAGACAGGCCAGGACGTTCGGCATATTGGGGTCCGGTGCTGGGGTAAAGTGAAAAAAAGGTTCTTTGGAGGCTAGAGTGGCCAGGAAAGCCCGCAGCCCCAAAGTCTGGGTGGCAATGCAAGTAGTTCCCAGAGGCGTTCATAAAAAGCAAGAGCTGTTCTAGCTGCCACCTTGGCTGTGGGAGCCAGGCCAGGACGTTCGGCATATTGGGGGCCAGTGCTAGGGAAAAGAGGAAAAAAAGGTTCTTTTGAGGATAGAGTGGCCAGGAAAGCCCGCAGCCCCAAAGTCTGGGTGGCAATGCAAGTAGTTCCCAGAGACCTTGAAAGAAAGCAAGAGTTGTTCTGGCTGCCACCTTGGCTGTGGGCGCCAGGCCTGGACGTTCGGCATATTGGAGGCCAGTGCTAGGGAAAAGTGAAAAAAAGGTTCTTTGGAGGATAGAGTGGCCAGGAAAGCCTGCAGCCCCAAAGTCTGGGTGGCAATGCAAGTAGTTCCCAGAGACCTTGATAGAAAGCAAGAGTTGTTCTGGCTGCCACCTTGGCTGTGGGCGCCAGGCCAGGACGTTCGGCATATTGGGGGCCAGTGCTAGGGAAAAGTGAAAAAAATGTTCTTTGGAGGATAGAGTGGCCAGGAAAGCCTGCAGCCCCAAAGTCTGGGTGGCAATGCAAGCAGTTCCCAGAGGCGTTCATAAAAAGCAAGAGCTGTTCTGGCTGCCACCTTGGCTGTGGGAGCCAGGCCACGACGTTCGGCATATTGGGGTCTGGTGCTGGGGTAAAGTGAAAAAAAGGTTCTTTGGAGGATAGAGTGGCCAGGAAAGCCCGCAGCCCCAAAGTCTGGGTGGCAATGCAAGTAGTTCCCAGAGATCTTGAAAGAAAGCAAGAGTTATTTCTGGCTGCCACCTTGGCTGTGGGAGCCAGGCCAGGACGTTCGGCATATTGGGGGCCAGTGCTAGGGAAAAGTGAAAAAAAGGTTCTTTTGAGGATAGAGTAGCCAGGAAAGCCCGCAGCCCCAAAGTCTGGGTGGCAATGCAAGTAGTTCCCAGAGGCGTTCATAAAAAGCAAGAGCTGTTCTGGCTGCCACCTTGGCTGTGGGAGCCAGGCCAGGACGTTCGGCATATTGGGGTCCGGTGCTGGGGTAAAGTGAAAAAAAGGTTCTTTGGAGGATAGAGTGGCCAGGAAAGCCCGCAGCCCCAAAGTCTGGGTGGCAATGCAAGTAGTTCCCAGAGGCGTTCATAAAAAGCAAGAGTTGTTCTGGCTGCCACCTTGGCTGTGGGAGCCAGGCCAGGACGTTCGGCATATTGGAGGCCGGTGCTAGGGAAAAGTGAAAAAAAGGTGCTTTGAGGATAGAGTGGCCAGGAAAGCCTGCAGCCCCAAAGTCTGGGTGGCAATGCAAGTAGTTCCCAGAGGCGTTCATAAAAAGCAAGAGTTGTTCTGGCTGCCACCTTGGCTGTGGGAGCCAGGCCAGGACAATCGGCATATTGGGGTCTGGTGCTGGGGTAAAGTGAAAAAAAGGTTCTTTGGAGGATAGAGTGGCCAGGAAAGCCCGCAGCCCCAAAGTCTGGGTAGCAATGCAAGTAGTTCCCAGAGACCTTGAAAGAAAGCAAGAGTTATTTCTGGCTGCCAGCTTGGCTGTGGGAGACAGGCCAGGACGTTCGGCATATTGGGGTCCGGTGCTGGGGTAAAGTGAAAAAAAGGTTCTTTGGAGGATAGAGTGGCCAGGAAAGCCCGCAGCCCCAAAGTCTGGGTGGCAATGCAAGTAGTTCCCAGAGGCGTTCATAAAAAGCAAGAGCTGTTCTAGCTGCCACCTTGGCTGTGGGAGCCAGGCCAGGACGTTCGGCATATTGGGGGCCAGTGCTAGGGAAAAGTGAAAAAAAGGTTCTTTTGAGGATAGAGTGGCCAGGAAAGCCCGCAGCCCCAAAGTCTGGGTGGCAATGCAAGTAGTTCCCAGAGGCGTTCATAAAAAGCAAGAGCTCTTCTGGCTGCCAGCTTGGCTGTGGGAGCCAGGCCAGGACGTTCGGCATATTGGGGGCCAGTGCTAGGGAAAAGTGAAAAAAAGGTTCTTTAGAGGATAGAGTTACCAGGAAAGCCCGCAGCCCCAAAGTCTGGGTGGCAATGCAAGTAGTTCCCAGAGACCTTGAAAGAAAGCAAGAGTTGTTCTGGCTGCCACCTTGGCTGTGGGAGCCAGGCCAGGACGTTCGGCATATTGGAGGCCAGTGCTAGGGAAAAGTGAAAAAAAGGTTCTTTGGAGGATAGAGTGGCCAGGAAAGCCCGCAGCCCCAAAGTCTGGGTGGCAATGCAAGTAGTTCCCAGAGACCTTGAAAGAAAGCAAGAGTTGTTCTGGCTGCCACCTTGACTGTGGGAGCCAGGCCAGGACAATCGGCATATTGGGGTCCGGTGCTGGGGTAAAGTGAAAAAAAGGTTCTTTGGAGGATAGAGTGGCCAGGAAAGCCCGCAGCCCCAAAGTCTGGGTGGCAATGCAAGTAGTTCCCAGAGGCGTTCATAAAAAGCAAGAGTTGTTCTGGTTGCCACCTTGGCTGTGGGAGCCAGGCCAGGACGTTCGGCATATTGGGGTCCGGTGCTAGGGAAAAGTGAAAAAAAGGTTCTTTGGAGGATAGAGTGGCCAGGAAAGCCCGCAGCCCCAAAGTCTGGGTGGCAATGCAAGTAGTTCCCAGAGGCGTTCATAAAAAGCAAGAGTTGTTCTGGCTGCCACCTTGGCTGTGGGAGCCAGGCCAGGACGTTCGGCATATTGGGGTCCGGTGCTGGGGTAAAGTGAAAAAAAGGTGCTTTTGAGGACAGAGTAGCCAGGAAAGCCCGCAGCCCCAAAGTCTGGGTGGCAATGCAAGTAGTTCCCAGAGGCGTTCATAAAAAGCAAGAGCTGTTCTAGCTGCCACCTTGGCTGTGGGAGCCAGGCCAGGACGTTCGGCAAATTGGGGGCCGGTGCTAGGGAAAAGAGGAAAAAAAGGTTCTTTTGAGGATAGAGTGGCCAGGAAAGCCCGCAGCCCCAAAGTCTGGGTGGCAATGCAAGTAGTTCCCAGAGACCTTGAAAGAAAGCAAGAGTTGTTCTGGCTGCCACCTTGGCTGTGGGCGCCAGGCCACGATGTTCGGCATATTGGGGGCCAGTGCTAGGGAAAAGTGAAAAAAAGGTTCTTTGGAGGATAGAGTGGCCAGGAAAGCCTGCAGCCCCAAAGTCTGGGTGGCAATGCAAGCAGTTCCCAGAGGCGTTCATAAAAAGCAAGAGCTGTTCTGGCTGCCACCTTGGCTGTGGGAGCCAGGCCAGGACGTTCGGCATATTGGGGTCTGGTGCTGGGGTAAAGTGAAAAAAAGGTTCTTTGGAGGATAGAGTGGCCAGGAAAGCCCGCAGCCCCAAAGTCTGGGTGGCAATGCAAGTAGTTCCCAGAGACCTTGAAAGAAAGCAAGAGTTATTTCTGGCTGCCAGCTTGGCTGTGGGAGCCAGGCCAGGACGTTCGGCATATTGGGGTCCGGTGCTAGGGAAAAGTGAAAAAAAGGTTCTTTTGAGGATAGAGTGGCCAGGAAAGCCCGCAGCCCCAAAGTCTGGGTGGCAATGCAAGTAGTTCCCAGAGGCGTTCATAAAAAGCAAGAGCTGTTCTGGCTGCCACCTTGGCTGTGGGAGCCAGGCCAGGACGTTCGGCATATTGGGGTCCGGTGCTGGGGTAAAGTGAAAAAAAGGTTCTTTGGAGGATAGAGTGGCCAGGAAAGCCCGCAGCCCCAAAGTCTGGGTGGCAATGCAAGTAGTTCCCAGAGGCGTTCATAAAAAGCAAGAGCTGTTCTGGCTGCCACCTTGGCTGTGGGAGCCAGGCCAGGACGTTCGGCATATTGGGGTCCGGTGCTGGGGTAAAGTGAAAAAAAGGTTCTTTGGAGGATAGAGTGGCCAGGAAAGCCCGCAGCCCCAAAGTCTGGGTGGCAATGCAAGTAGTTCCCAGAGGCGTTCATAAAAAGCAAGAGTTGTTCTGGCTGCCACCTTGGCTGTGGGAGCCAGGCCAGGACGTTCGGCATATTGGGGGCCGGTGCTAGGGAAAAGTGAAAAAAAGGTTCTTTTGAGGATAGAGTGGCCAGGAAAGCCCGCAGCCCCAATGTCTGGGTGGCAATGCAAGTAGTTCCCAGAGACCTTGAAAGAAAGCAAGAGTTGTTCTGGCTGCCACCTTGGCTGTGGGAGCCAGGCCAGGACGTTCGGCATATTGGAGGCCGGTGCTAGGGAAAAGTGAAAAAAAGTTGCTTTGAGGATAGAGTGGCCAGGAAAGCCTGCAGCCCCAAAGTCTGGGTGGCAATGCAAGTAGTTCCCAGAGGCGTTCATAAAAAGCAAGAGTTGTTCTGGCTGCCACCTTGGCTGTGGGAGCCAGGCCAGGACGTTCGGCATATTGGGGTCTGGTGCTGGGGTAAAGTGAAAAAAAGGTTCTTTTGAGGATAGAGAGGCCAGGAAAGCCCGCAGCCCCAAAGTCTGGGTAGCAATGCAAGTAGTTCCCAGAGACCTTGAAAGAAAGCAAGAGTTATTTCTGGCTGCCAGCTTGGCTGTGGGAGACAGGCCAGGACGTTCGGCATATTGGGGTCCGGTGCTGGGGTAAAGTGAAAAAAAGGTTCTTTGGAGGATAGAGTGGCCAGGAAAGCCCGCAGCCCCAAAGTCTGGGTGGCAATGCAAGTAGTTCCCAGAGGCGTTCATAAAAAGCAAGAGCTGTTCTAGCTGCCACCTTGGCTGTGGGAGCCAGGCCAGGACGTTCGGCATATTGGGGGCCAGTGCTAGGGAAAAGTGAAAAAAAGGTTCTTTTGAGGATAGAGTGGCCAGGAAAGCCCGCAGCCCCAAAGTCTGGGTGGCAATGCAAGTAGTTCCCAGAGGCGTTCATAAAAAGCAAGAGCTCTTCTGGCTGCCAGCTTGGCTGTGGGAGCCAGGCCAGGACGTTCGGCATATTGGGGGCCAGTGCTAGGGAAAAGTGAAAAAAAGGTTCTTTAGAGGATAGAGTTACCAGAAAAGCCCGCAGCCCCAAAGTCTGGGTGGCAATGCAAGTAGTTCCCAGAGGCGTTCATAAAAAGCAAGAGCTGTTCTGGCTGCCACCTTGGCTGTGGGAGCCAGGCCAGGACGTTCGGCCTATTGGGGTCCGGTGCTGGGGTAAAGTGAAAAAAAGGTTCTTTGGAGGATAGAGTAGCCAGGAAAGCCCGCAGCCCCAAAGTCTGGGTGGCAATGCAAGTAGTTCCCAGAGACCTTGAAAGAAAGCAAGAGTTGTTCTGGCTGCCACCTTGGCTGTGGGAGCCAGGCCAGGACGTTCGGCATATTGGAGGCCAGTGCTAGGGAAAAGTGAAAAAACGGTTCTTTGGAGGATAGAGTGGCCAGGAAAGCCCGCAGCCCCAAAGTCTGGGTGGCAATGCAAGTAGTTCCCAGAGACCTTGAAAGAAAGCAAGAGTTGTTCTGGCTGCCACCTTGACTGTGGGAGCCAGGCCAGGACAATCGGCATATTGGGGTCCGGTGCTGGGGTAACGTGAAAAAAAGGTTCTTTGGAGGATAGAGTGGCCAGGAAAGCCCGCAGCCCCAATGTCTGGGTGGCAATGCAAGTAGTTCCCAGAGGCGTTCATAAAAAGCAAGAGTTGTTCTGGCTGCCACCTTGGCTGTGGGAGCCAGGCCAGGACGTTCGGCATATTGGGGGCCGGTGCTAGGGAAAAGTGAAAAAAAGGTTCTTTGGAGGATAGAGTGGCCAGGAAAGCCCGCAGCCCCAAAGTCTGGGTGGCAATGCAAGTAGTTCCCAGAGGCGTTCATAAAAAGCAAGAGTTGTTCTGGCTGCCACCTTGGCTGTGGGAGCCAGGCCAGGACGTTCGGCATATTGGGGGCCAGTGCTAGGGAAAAGAGGAAAAAAAGGTTCTTTTGAGGATAGAGTAGCCAGGAAAGCCCGCAGCCCCAAAGTCTGGGTAGCAATGCAAGTAGTTCCCAGAGACCTTGAAAGAAAGCAAGAGTTGTTCTGGCTGCCACCTTGGCTGTGGGCGCCAGGCCACGACGTTCGGCATATTGGGGGCCAGTGCTAGGGAAAAGTGAAAAAAAGGTTCTTTGGAGGATAGAGTGGCCAGGAAAGCCTGCAGCCCCAAAGTCTGGGTGGCAATGCAAGCAGTTCCCAGAGGCGTTCATAAAAAGCAAGAGCTGTTCTGGCTGCCACCTTGGCTGTGGGAGCCAGGCCAGGACGTTCGGCATATTGGGGTCCGGTGCTGGGGTAAAGTGAAAAAAAGGTTCTTTGGAGGATAGAGTGGCCAGGAAAGCCCGCAGCCCCAAAGTCTGGGTGGCAATGCAAGTAGTTCCCAGAGACCTTGAAAGAAAGCAAGAGTTATTTCTGGCTGCCAGCTTGGCTGTGGGAGCCAGGCCAGGACGTTCGGCATATTGGGGTCCGGTGCTAGGGAAAAGTGAAAAAAAGGTTCTTTGGAGGATAGAGTGGCCAGGAAAGCCCGCAGCCCCAAAGTCTGGGTGGCAATGCAAGTAGTTCCCAGAGGCGTTCATAAAAAGCAAGAGCTGTTCTGGCTGCCACCTTGGCTGTGGGAGCCAGGCCAGGACGTTCGGCATATTGGGGTCCGGTGCTGGGGTAAAGTGAAAAAAAGGTTCTTTGGAGGATAGAGTGGCCAGGAAAGCCCGCAGCCCCAAAGTCTGGGTGGCAATGCAAGTAGTTCCCAGAGGCGTTCATAAAAAGCAAGAGCTGTTCTGGCTGCCACCTTGGCTGTGGGAGCCAGGCCAGGACGTTCGGCATATTGGGGGCCGGTGCTGGGGTAAAGTGATAAAAAGGTTCTTTTGAGGATAGAGTGGCCAGGAAAGCCTGCAGCCCCAAAGTCTGGGTGGCAATGCAAGTAGTTCCCAGAGACCTTGAAAGAAAGCAAGAGTTGTTCTGGCTGCCACCTTGGCTGTGGGAGCCAGGCCAGGACGTTCGGCATATTGGGGGCCAGTGCTAGGGAAAAGTGAAAAAAAGGTTCTTTGGAGGATAGAGTGGCCAGGAAAGCCTGCAGCCCCAAAGTCTGGGTGGCAATGCAAGCAGTTCCCAGAGGCGTTCATAAAAAGCAAGAGCTGTTCTAGCTGCCACCTTGGCTGTGGGAGCCAGGCCAGGACGTTCGGCATATTGGGGGCCAGTGCTAGGGAAAAGAGGAAAAAAAGGTTCTTTTGAGGATAGAGTGGCCAGGAAAGCCCGCAGCCCCAAAGTCTGGGTGGCAATGCAAGTAGTTCCCAGAGACCTTGAAAGAAAGCAAGAGTTGTTCTGGCTGCCACCTTGGCTGTGGGAGCCAGGCCAGGACGTTCGGCATATTGGGGGCCAGTGCTAGGGAAAAGTGAAAAAAAGGTTCTTTGGAGGATAGAGTGGCCAGGAAAGCCTGCAGCCCCAAAGTCTGGGTGGCAATGCAAGTAGTTCCCAGAGACCTTGAAAGAAAGCAAGAGTTGTTCTGGCTGCCACCTTGGCTGTGGGAGCCAGGCCAGGACGTTCGGCATATTGGGGGCCAGTGCTAGGGAAAAGTGAAAAAAAGGTTCTTTGGAGGATAGAGTGGCCAGGAAAGCCTGCAGCCCCAAAGTCTGGGTGGCAATGCAAGCAGTTCCCAGAGGCGTTCATAAAAAGCAAGAGCTGTTCTGGCTGCCACCTTGGCTGTGGGAGCCAGGCCAGGACGTTCGGCATATTGGGGTCTGGTGCTGGGGTAAAGTGAAAAAAAGGTTCTTTGGAGGATAGAGTGGCCAGGAAAGCCCGCAGCCCCAAAGTCTGGGTGGCAATGCAAGTAGTTCCCAGAGATCTTGAAAGAAAGCAAGAGTTATTTCTGGCTGCCACCTTGGCTGTGGGAGCCAGGCCAGGACGTTCGGCATATTGGGGGCCAGTGCTAGGGAAAAGTGAAAAAAAGGTTCTTTTGAGGATAGAGTAGCCAGGAAAGCCCGCAGCCCCAAAGTCTGGGTGGCAATGCAAGTAGTTCCCAGAGGCGTTCATAAAAAGCAAGAGCTGTTCTGGCTGCCACCTTGGCTGTGGGAGCCAGGCCAGGACGTTCGGCATATTGGGGTCCGGTGCTGGGGTAAAGTGAAAAAAAGGTTCTTTGGAGGATAGAGTGGCCAGGAAAGCCCGCAGCCCCAAAGTCTGGGTGGCAATGCAAGTAGTTCCCAGAGGCGTTCATAAAAAGCAAGAGTTGTTCTGGCTGCCACCTTGGCTGTGGGAGCCAGGCCAGGACGTTCGGCATATTGGGGGCCGGTGCTAGGGAAAAGTGAAAAAAAGGTTCTTTTGAGGATAGAGTGGCCAGGAAAGCCCGCAGCCCCAATGTCTGGGTGGCAATGCAAGTAGTTCCCAGAGACCTTGAAAGAAAGCAAGAGTTGTTCTGGCTGCCACCTTGGCTGTGGGAGCCAGGCCAGGACGTTCGGCATATTGGGGGCCGGTGCTAGGGAAAAGTGAAAAAAAGGTGCTTTGAGGATAGAGTGGCCAGGAAAGCCTGCAGCCCCAAAGTCTGGGTGGCAATGCAAGTAGTTCCCAGAGGCGTTCATAAAAAGCAAGAGTTGTTCTGGCTGCCACCTTGGCTGTGGGAGCCAGGCCAGGACGTTCGGCATATTGGGGTCTGGTGCTGGGGTAAAGTGAAAAAAAGGTTCTTTGGAGGCTAGAGTGGCCAGGAAAGCCCGCAGCCCCAAAGTCTGGGTAGCAATGCAAGTAGTTCCCAGAGACCTTGAAAGAAAGCAAGAGTTATTTCTGGCTGCCAGCTTGGCTGTGGGAGACAGGCCAGGACGTTCGGCATATTGGGGTCCGGTGCTGGGGTAAAGTGAAAAAAAGGTTCTTTGGAGGATAGAGTGGCCAGGAAAGCCCGCAGCCCCAAAGTCTGGGTGGCAATGCAAGTAGTTCCCAGAGGCGTTCATAAAAAGCAAGAGCTGTTCTAGCTGCCACCTTGGCTGTGGGAGCCAGGCCAGGACGTTCGGCATATTGGGGGCCAGTGCTAGGGAAAAGTGAAAAAAAGGTTCTTTTGAGGATAGAGTGGCCAGGAAAGCCCGCAGCCCCAAAGTCTGGGTGGCAATGCAAGTAGTTCCCAGAGGCGTTCATAAAAAGCAAGAGCTCTTCTGGCTGCCAGCTTGGCTGTGGGAGCCAGGCCAGGACGTTCGGCATATTGGGGGCCAGTGCTAGGGAAAAGTGAAAAAAAGGTTCTTTAGAGGATAGAGTTACCAGGAAAGCCCGCAGCCCCAAAGTCTGGGTGGCAATGCAAGTAGTTCCCAGAGGCGTTCATAAAAAGCAAGAGCTGTTCTGGCTGCCACCTTGGCTGTGGGAGCCAGGCCAGGACGTTCGGCCTATTGGGGTCCGGTGCTGGGGTAAAGTGAAAAAAAGGTTCTTTGGAGGATAGAGTAGCCAGGAAAGCCCGCAGCCCCAAAGTCTGGGTGGCAATGCAAGTAGTTCCCAGAGACCTTGAAAGAAAGCAAGAGTTGTTCTGGCTGCCACCTTGGCTGTGGGAGCCAGGCCAGGACGTTCGGCATATTGGAGGCCAGTGCTAGGGAAAAGTGAAAAAAAGGTTCTTTGGAGGATAGAGTGGCCAGGAAAGCCCGCAGCCCCAAAGTCTGGGTGGCAATGCAAGTAGTTCCCAGAGACCTTGAAAGAAAGCAAGAGTTGTTCTGGCTGCCACCTTGACTGTGGGAGCCAGGCCAGGACAATCGGCATATTGGGGTCCGGTGCTGGGGTAAAGTGAAAAAAAGGTTCTTTGGAGGATAGAGTGGCCAGGAAAGCCCGCAGCCCCAAAGTCTGGGTGGCAATGCAAGTAGTTCCCAGAGGCGTTCATAAAAAGCAAGAGTTGTTCTGGCTGCCAGCTTGGCTGTGGGAGCCAGGCCAGGACGTTCGGCATATTGGGGTCCGGTGCTAGGGAAAACTGAAAAAAAGGTTCTTTGGAGGATAGAGTGGCCAGGAAAGCCCGCAGCCCCAAAGTCTGGGTGGCAATGCAAGTAGTTCCCAGAGGCGTTCATAAAAAGCAAGAGTTGTTCTGGCTGCCACCTTGGGTGTGGGAGCCAGGCCAGGACGTTCGGCATATTGGGGTCCGGTGCTGGGGAAAAGTGAAAAAAAGGTTCTTTGGAGGATAGAGTGGCCAGGAAAGCCCGCAGCCCCAAAGTCTGGGTGGCAATGCAAGTAGTTCCCAGAGGCGTTCATAAAAAGCAAGAGTTGTTCTGGCTGCCACCTTGGCTGTGGGAGCCAGGCCAGGACGTTCGGCATATTGGGGGCCGGTGCTAGGGAAAAGTGAAAAAAAGGTTCTTTGGAGGATAGAGTGGCCAGGAAAGCCCGCAGCCCCAAAGTCTGGGTGGCAATGCAAGTAGTTCCCAGAGGCGTTCATAAAAAGCAAGAGTTGTTCTGGCTGCCACCTTGGCTGTGGGAGCCAGGCCAGGACGTTCGGCATATTGGGGTCCGGTGCTGGGGTAAAGTGAAAAAAAGGTTCTTTGGAGGATAGAGTGGCCAGGAAAGCCCGCAGCCCCAAAGTCTGGGTGGCAATGCAAGTAGTTCCCAGAGACCTTGAAAGAAAGCAAGAGTTGTTCTGGCTGCCACCTTGACTGTGGGAGCCAGGCCAGGACGTTCGGCATATTGGGGTCCGGTGCTGGGGTAAAGTGAAAAAAAGGTTCTTTGGAGGATAGAGTGGCCAGGAAAGCCCGCAGCCCCAAAGTCTGGGTGGCAATGCAAGTAGTTCCCAGAGGCGTTCATAAAAAGCAAGAGCTGTTCTGGCTGCCAGCTTGGCTGTGGGAGCCAGGCCAGGACGTTCGGCATATTGGGGGCCGGTGCTAGGGAAAAGTGAAAAAAAGGTTCTTTGGAGGATAGAGTGGCCAGGAAAGCCCGCAGCCCCAAAGTCTGGGTGGCAATGCAAGTAGTTCCCAGAGGCGTTCATAAAAAGCAAGAGTTGTTCTGGCTGCCACCTTGGCTGTGGGAGCCAGGCCAGGACGTTCGGCATATTGGGGGCCGGTGCTGGGGTAAAGTGAAAAAAAGGTGCTTTTGAGGACAGAGTAGCCAGGAAAGCCCGCAGCCCCAAAGTCTGGGTGGCAATGCAAGTAGTTCCCAGAGACCTTGAAAGAAAGCAAGAGTTATTTCTGGCTGCCACCTTGGCTGTGGGAGCCAGGCCAGGACGATCGGCATATTGGGGTCCGGTGCTGGGGTAAAGTGAAAAAAAGGTTCTTTGGAGGATAGAGTGGCCAGAAAAGCCCGCAGCCCCAAAGTCTGGGTGGCAATGCAAGTAGTTCCCAGAGGCGTTCATAAAAAGCAAGAGTTGTTCTGGCTGCCACCTTGGCTGTGGGTGCCAGGCCAGGACGTTCGGCATATTGGGGGCCGGTGCTAGGGAAAAGTGAAAAAAAGGTTCTTTGGAGGCTAGAGTGGCCAGGAAAGCCCGCAGCCCCAAAGTCTGGGTGGCAATGCAAGTAGTTCCCAGAGACCTTGAAAGAAAGCAAGAGTTATTTCTGGCTGCCAGCTTGGCTGTGGGAGCCAGGCCAGGACGTTCGGCATATTGGGGTCCGGTGCTGGGGTAAAGTGAAAAAAAGGTTCTTTTGAGGATAGAGTGGCCAGGAAAGCCCGCAGCCCCAAAGTCTGGGTGGCAATGCAAGTAGTTCCCAGAGGCGTTCATAAAAAGCAAGAGCTGTTCTGGCTGCCACCTTGGCTGTGGGAGCCAGGCCAGGACGTTGGGCATATTGGGGTCCGGTGCTGGGGTAAAGTGAAAAAAAGGTTCTTTGGAGGATAGAGTGGCCAGGAAAGCCCGCAGCCCCAAAGTCTGGGTGGCAATGCAAGTAGTTCCCAGAGACCTTGAAAGAAAGCAAGAGTTGTTCTGGCTGCCACCTTGACTGTGGGAGCCAGGCCAGGACGTTCGGCATATTGGGGTCCGGTGCTGGGGTAAAGTGAAAAAAAGGTTCTTTGGAGGATAGAGTGGCCAGGAAAGCCCGCAGCCCCAAAGTCTGGGTGGCAATGCAAGTAGTTCCCAGAGGCGTTCATAAAAAGCAAGAGCTGTTCTGGCTGCCACCTTGGCTGTGGGAGCCAGGCCAGGACGTTCGGCATATTGGGGGCCGGTGCTAGGGAAAAGTGAAAAAAAGGTTCTTTGGAGGATAGAGTGGCCAGGAAAGCCCGCAGCCCCAAAGTCTGGGTGGCAATGCAAGTAGTTCCCAGAGGCGTTCATAAAAAGCAAGAGTTGTTCTGGCTGCCACCTTGGCTGTGGGAGCCAGGCCAGGACGTTCGGCATATTGGGGGCCGGTGCTGGGGTAAAGTGAAAAAAAGGTGCTTTTGAGGACAGAGTAGCCAGGAAAGCCCGCAGCCCCAAAGTCTGGGTGGCAATGCAAGTAGTTCCCAGAGACCTTGAAAGAAAGCAAGAGTTATTTCTGGCTGCCACCTTGGCTGTGGGAGCCAGGCCAGGACGATCGGCATATTGGGGTCCGGTGCTGGGGTAAAGTGAAAAAAAGGTTCTTTGGAGGATAGAGTGGCCAGAAAAGCCCGCAGCCCCAAAGTCTGGGTGGCAATGCAAGTAGTTCCCAGAGGCGTTCATAAAAAGCAAGAGTTGTTCTGGCTGCCACCTTGGCTGTGGGTGCCAGGCCAGGACGTTCGGCATATTGGGGGCCGGTGCTAGGGAAAAGTGAAAAAAAGGTTCTTTGGAGGCTAGAGTGGCCAGGAAAGCCCGCAGCCCCAAAGTCTGGGTGGCAATGCAAGTAGTTCCCAGAGACCTTGAAAGAAAGCAAGAGTTATTTCTGGCTGCCAGCTTGGCTGTGGGAGCCAGGCCAGGACGTTCGGCATATTGGGGTCCGGTGCTGGGGTAAAGTGAAAAAAAGGTTCTTTGGAGGATAGAGTGGCCAGGAAAGCCCGCAGCCCCAAAGTCTGGGTGGCAATGCAAGTAGTTCCCAGAGGCGTTCATAAAAAGCAAGAGCTGTTCTGGCTGCCACCTTGGCTGTGGGAGCCAGGCCAGGACGTTCGGCATATTGGGGTCCGGTGCTGGGGTAAAGTGAAAAAAAGGTTCTTTGGAGGATAGAGTGGCCAGGAAAGCCCGCAGCCCCAAAGTCTGGGTGGCAATGCAAGTAGTTCCCAGAGGCGTTCATAAAAAGCAAGAGTTGTTCTGGCTGCCACCTTGGCTGTGGGAGCCAGGCCAGGACGTTCGGCATATTGGGGGCCAGTGCTAGGGAAAAGTGAAAAAAAGGTTCTTTTGAGGATAGAGTGGCCAGGAAAGCCCGCAGCCCCAAAGTCTGGGTGGCAATGCAAGTAGTTCCCAGAGACCTTGAAAGAAAGCAAGAGTTGTTCTGGCTGCCACCTTGGCTGTGGGAGCCAGGCCAGGACGTTCGGCATATTGGGGGCCAGTGCTAGGGAAAAGTGAAAAAAAGGTTCTTTTGAGGATAGAGTGGCCAGGAAAGCCCGCAGCCCCAAAGTCTGTGTGGCAATGCAAGTAGTTCCCAGAGGCGTTCATAAAAAGCAAGAGTTGTTCTGGCTGCCACCTTGGCTGTGGGAGCCAGGCCAGGACGTTCGGCATATTGGGGTCCGGTGCTAGGGAAAACTGAAAAAAATGTTCTTTGGAGGATAGAGTGGCCAGGAAAGCCCGCAGCCCCAAAGTCTGGGTGGCAATGCAAGTAGTTCCCAGAGACCTTGAAAGAAAGCAAGAGTTATTTCTGGCTGCCACCTTGGCTGTGGGAGCCAGGCCAGGACGTTCGGCATATTGGGGGCCAGTGCTAGGGAAAAGTGAAAAAACGGTTCTTTTGAGGATAGAGTGGCCAGGAAAGCCCGCAGCCCCAAAGTCTGGGTGGCAATGCAAGTAGTTCCCAGAGGCGTTCATAAAAAGCAAGAGCTGTTCTGGCTGCCACCTTGGCTGTGGGAGCCAGGCCAGGACGTTCGGCATATTGGGGTCCGGTGCTGGGGTAAAGTGAAAAAAAGGTTCTTTGGAGGATAGAGTGGCCAGGAAAGCCCGCAGCCCCAAAGTCTGGGTGGCAATGCAAGTAGTTCCCAGAGGCGTTCATAAAAAGCAAGAGTTGTTCTGGCTGCCAGCTTGGCTGTGGGAGCCAGGCCAGGACGTTTGGCATATTGGGGGCCGGTGCTAGGGAAAAGTGAAAAAAAGGTTCTTTGGAGGATAGAGTGGCCAGGAAAGCCCGCAGCCCCAAAGTCTGGGTGGCAATGCAAGTAGTTCCCAGAGGCGTTCATAAAAAGCAAGAGCTGTTCTGGCTGCCACCTTGGCTGTGGGAGCCAGGCCAGGACGTTCGGCATATTGGGGTCCGGTGCTGGGGTAAAGTGAAAAAAAGGTTCTTTGGAGGATAGAGTGGCCAGGAAAGCCCGCAGCCCCAAAGTCTGGGTGGCAATGCAAGTAGTTCCCAGAGGCGTTCATAAAAAGCAAGAGCTGTTCTGGCTGCCACCTTGGCTGTGGGAGCCAGGCCAGGACGTTCGGCATATTGGGGTCCGGTGCTGGGGTAAAGTGAAAAAAAGGTTCTTTGGAGGATAGAGTGGCCAGGAAAGCCCGCAGCCCCAAAGTCTGGGTGGCAATGCAAGTAGTTCCCAGAGGCGTTCATAAAAAGCAAGAGTTGTTCTGGCTGCCACCTTGGCTGTGGGTGCCAGGCCAGGACGTTCGGCATATTGGGGTCCGGTGCTAGGGAAAAGTGAAAAAAATGTTCTTTGGAGGATAGAGTGGCCAGGAAAGCCCGCAGCCCCAAAGTCTGGGTGGCAATGCAAGTAGTTCCCAGAGACCTTGAAAGAAAGCAAGAGTTATTTCTGGCTGCCACCTTGGCTGTGGGAGCCAGGCCAGGACGATCGGCATATTGGGGTCCGGTGCTGGGGTAAAGTGAAAAAAAGGTTCTTTGGAGGATAGAGTGGCCAGGAAAGCCCGCAGCCCCAAAGTCTGGGTGGCAATGCAAGTAGTTCCCAGAGGCGTTCATAAAAAGTAAGATTTGTTCTGGCTGCCACCTTGGCTGTGGGAGCCAGGCCAGGACGTTCGGCATATTGGGGGCCGGTGCTAGGGAAAAGTGAAAAAAAGGTTCTTTGGCGGATAGAGTGGCCAGGAAAGCCCGCAGCCCCAAAGTCTGGGTGGCAATGCAAGTAGTTCCCAGAGACCTTGAAAGAAAGCAAGAGTTGTTCTGGCTGCCAGCTTGGCTGTGGGAGCCAGGCCAGGACGTTCGGCATATTGGGGGCCAGTGCTAGGGAAAAGTGAAAAAAAGGTTCTTTTGAGGATAGAGTGGCCAGGAAAGCCCGCAGCCCCAAAGTCTGGGTGGCAATGCAAGTAGTTCCCAGAGGCGTTCATAAAAAGCAAGAGTTGTTCTGGCTGCCACCTTGGCTGTGGGAGCCAGGCCAGGACGTTCGGCATATTGGGGTCCGGTGCTAGGGAAAAGTGAAAAAAATGTTCTTTGGAGGATAGAGTGGCCAGGAAAGCCCGCAGCCCCAAAGTCTGGGTGGCAATGCAAGTAGTTCCCAGAGACCTTGAAAGAAAGCAAGATTTATTTCTGGCTGCCACCTTGGCTGTGGGAGCCAGGCCAGGACGTTCGGCATATTGGGGGCCAGTGCTAGGGAAAAGTGAAAAAAAGGTTCTTTTGAGGATAGAGTGGCCAGGAAAGCCCGCAGCCCCAAAGTCTGGGTGGCAATGCAAGTAGTTCCCAGAGGCGTTCATAAAAAGCAAGAGCTGTTCTGGCTGCCACCTTGGCTGTGGGAGCCAGGCCAGGACGTTCGGCATATTGGGGTCCGGTGCTGGGGTAAAGTGAAAAAAAGGTTCTTTGGAGGATAGAGTGGCCAGGAAAGCCCGCAGCCCCAAAGTCTGGGTGGCAATGCAAGTAGTTCCCAGAGGCGTTCATAAAAAGCAAGAGTTGTTCTGGCTGCCAGCTTGGCTGTGGGAGCCAGGCCAGGACGTTCGGCATATTGGGGGCCGGTGCTAGGGAAAAGTGAAAAAAAGGTTCTTTTGAGGATAGAGTGGCCAGGAAAGCCCGCAGCCCCAAAGTCTGGGTGGCAATGCAAGTAGTTCCCAGAGACCTTGAAAGAAAGCAAGAGTTGTTCTGGCTGCCACCTTGACTGTGGGAGCCAGGCCAGGACGTTTGGCATATTGGGGGCCGGTGCTAGGGAAAAGTGAAAAAAAGGTTCTTTGGAGGATAGAGTGGCCAGGAAAGCCCGCAGCCCCAAAGTCTGGGTGGCAATGCAAGTAGTTCCCAGAGGCGTTCATAAAAAGCAAGAGCTGTTCTGGCTGCCACCTTGGCTGTGGGAGCCAGGCCAGGACGTTCGGCATATTGGGGTCCGGTGCTGGGGTAAAGTGAAAAAAAGGTTCTTTGGAGGATAGAGTGGCCAGGAAAGCCCGCAGCCCCAAAGTCTGGGTGGCAATGCAAGTAGTTCCCAGAGGCGTTCATAAAAAGCAAGAGCTGTTCTGGCTGCCACCTTGGCTGTGGGAGCCAGGCCAGGACGTTCGGCATATTGGGGTCCGGTGCTGGGGTAAAGTGAAAAAAAGGTTCTTTGGAGGATAGAGTGGCCAGGAAAGCCCGCAGCCCCAAAGTCTGGGTGGCAATGCAAGTAGTTCCCAGAGGCGTTCATAAAAAGCAAGAGTTGTTCTGGCTGCCACCTTGGCTGTGGGTGCCAGGCCAGGACGTTCGGCATATTGGGGTCCGGTGCTAGGGAAAAGTGAAAAAAAGGTTCTTTGGAGGATAGAGTGGCCAGGAAAGCCCGCAGCCCCAAAGTCTGGGTGGCAATGGAAGTAGTTCCCAGAGACCTTGAAAGAAAGCAAGAGTTATTTCTGGCTGCCACCTTGGCTGTGGGAGCCAGGCCAGGACGATCGGCATATTGGGGTCCGGTGCTGGGGTAAAGTGAAAAAAAGGTTCTTTGGAGGATAGAGTGGCCAGGAAAGCCCGCAGCCCCAAAGTCTGGGTGGCAATGCAAGTAGTTCCCAGAGGCGTTCATAAAAAGTAAGATTTGTTCTGGCTGCCACCTTGGCTGTGGGAGCCAGGCCAGGACGTTCGGCATATTGGGGGCCGGTGCTAGGGAAAAGTGAAAAAAAGGTTCTTTGGCGGATAGAGTGGCCAGGAAAGCCCGCAGCCCCAAAGTCTGGGTGGCAATGCAAGTAGTTCCCAGAGGCGTTCATAAAAAGCAAGAGTTGTTCTGGCTGCCACCTTGGCTGTGGGAGCCAGGCCAGGACGTTCGGCATATTGGGGTCCGGTGCTGGGGAAAAGTGAAAAAAAGGTTCTTTTGAGGATAGAGTGGCCAGGAAAGCCCGCAGCCCCAAAGTCTGGGTGGCAATGCAAGTAGTTCCCAGAGGCGTTCATAAAAAGCAAGAGCTGTTCTGGCTGCCACCTTGGCTGTGGGAGCCAGGCCAGGACGTTCGGCATATTGGGGTCCGGTGCTGGGGTAAAGTGAAAAAAAGGTTCTTTGGAGGATAGAGTGGCCAGGAAAGCCCGCAGCCCCAAAGTCTGGGTGGCAATGCAAGTAGTTCCCAGAGGCGTTCATAAAAAGCAAGAGTTGTTCTGGCTGCCACCTTGGCTGTGGGAGCCAGGCCAGGACGTTCGGCATATTGGACTCCGGTGCTAAGGAAAAGTGAAAAAAAGTTTCTTTGGAGGATAGAGTGGCCAGGAAAGCCCGCAGCCCCAAAGTCTGGGTGGCAATGCAAGTAGTTCCCAGAGACCTTGAAAGAAAGCAAGAGTTGTTCTGGCTGCCAGCTTGGCTGTGGGAGCCAGGCCAGGACGTTTGGCATATTGGGGGCCAGTGCTAGGGAAAAGTGAAAAAAAGGTTCTTTGGAGGATAGAGTGGCCAGGAAAGCCCGCAGCCCCAAAGTCTGGGTGGCAATGCAAGTAGTTCCCAGAGGCGTTCATAAAAAGCAAGAGTTGTTCTGGCTGCCACCTTGGCTGTGGGAGCCAGGCCAGGACGTTCGGCATATTGGGGTCCGGTGCTAGGGAAAAGTGAAAAAAATGTTCTTTGGAGGATAGAGTGGCCAGGAAAGCCCGCAGCCCCAAAGTCTGGGTGGCAATGCAAGTAGTTCCCAGAGACCTTGAAAGAAAGCAAGAGTTATTTCTGGCTGCCACCTTGGCTGTGGGAGCCAGGCCAGGACGTTCGGCATATTGGGGGCCAGTGCTAGGGAAAAGTGAAAAAAAGGTTCTTTTGAGGATAGAGTGGCCAGGAAAGCCCGCAGCCCCAAAGTCTGGGTGGCAATGCAAGTAGTTCCCAGAGGCGTTCATAAAAAGCAAGAGCTGTTCTGGCTGCCACCTTGGCTGTGGGAGCCAGGCCAGGACGTTCGGCATATTGGGGTCCGGTGCTGGGGTAAAGTGAAAAAAAGGTTCTTTGGAGGATAGAGTGGCCAGGAAAGCCCGCAGCCCCAAAGTCTGGGTGGCAATGCAAGTAGTTCCCAGAGGCGTTCATAAAAAGCAAGAGTTGTTCTGGCTGCCACCTTGGCTGTGGGAGCCAGGCCAGGACGTTCGGCATATTGGACTCCGGTGCTAAGGAAAAGTGAAAAAAAGGTTCTTTGGAGGATAGAGTGGCCAGGAAAGCCCGCAGCCCCAAAGTCTGGGTGGCAATGCAAGTAGTTCCCAGAGACCTTGAAAGAAAGCAAGAGTTGTTCTGGCTGCCACCTTGGCTGTGGGAGCCAGGCCAGGACATTCGGCATATTGGGGGCCAGTGCTAGGGAAAAGTGAAAAAAAGGTTCTTTTGAGGATAGAGTGGCCAGGAAAGCCCGCAGCCCCAAAGTCTGGGTGGCAATGCAAGTAGTTCCCAGAGGCGTTCATAAAAAGCAAGAGCTGTTCTGGCTGCCACCTTGGCTGTGGGAGCCAGGCCAGGACGTTCGGCATATTGGAGGCCAGTGCTAGGGAAAAGTGAAAAAAAGGTTCTTTGGAGGACAGAGTGGCCAGGAAAGCCCGCAGCCCCAAAGTCTGGGTGGCAATGCAAGTAGTTCCCAGAGACCTTGAAAGAAAGCAAGAGTTGTTCTGGCTGCCACCTTGACTGTGGGAGCCAGGCCAGGACGTTCGGCATATTGGGGTCCGGTGCTGGGGTAAAGTGAAAAAAAGGTTCTTTGGAGGATAGAGTGGCCAGAAAATCCCGCAGCCCAAAGTCTGGGTGGCAATGCAAGTAGTTCCCAGAGGCGTTCATAAAAAGCAAGAGTTGTTCTGGCTGCCACCTTGGCTGTGGGTGCCAGGCCAGGACGTTCGGCATATTGGGGGCCGGTGCTAGGGAAAAGTGAAAAAAATGTTCTTTGGAGGATAGAGTGGCCAGGAAAGCCCGCAGCCCCAAAGTCTGGGTGGCAATGCAAGTAGTTCCCAGAGACCTTGAAAGAAAGCAAGAGTTATTTCTGGCTGCCAGCTTGGCTGTGGGAGCCAGGCCAGGACGTTCGGCATATTGGGGTCCGGTGCTGGGGAAAAGTGAAAAAAAGGTTCTTTGGAGGATAGAGTGGCCAGGAAAGCCCGCAGCCCCAAAGTCTGGGTGGCAATGCAAGTAGTTCCCAGAGGCGTTCATAAAAAGCAAGAGCTGTTCTGGCTGCCACCTTGGCTGTGGGAGCCAGGCCAGGACGTTCGGCATATTGGGGTCCGGTGCTGGGGTAAAGTGAAAAAAAGGTTCTTTGGAGGATAGAGTGGCCAGGAAAGCCCGCAGCCCCAAAGTCTGGGTGGCAATGCAAGTAGTTCCCAGAGATCTTGAAAGAAAGCAAGAGTTATTTCTGGCTGCCACCTTGGCTGTGGGAGCCAGGCCAGGACGATCGGCATATTGGGGTCCGGTGCTGGGGTAAAGTGAAAAAAAGGTTCTTTGGAGGATAGAGTGGCCAGGAAAGCCCGCAGCCCCAAAGTCTGGGTGGCAATGCAAGTAGTTCCCAGAGGCGTTCATAAAAAGTAAGATTTGTTCTGGCTGCCACCTTGGCTGTGGGAGCCAGGCCAGGACGTTCGGCATATTGGGGTCCGGTGCTAGGGAAAAGTGAAAAAAAGGTTCTTTGGCGGATAGAGTGGCCAGGAAAGCCCGCAGCCCCAAAGTCTGGGTGGCAATGCAAGTAGTTCCCAGAGGCGTTCATAAAAAGCAAGAGTTGTTCTGGCTGCCACCTTGGCTGTGGGAGCCAGGCCAGGACGTTCGGCATATTGGATTCCGGTGCTAAGGAAAAGTGAAAAAAAGGTTCTTTGGAGGATAGAGTGGCCAGGAAAGCCCGCAGCCCCAAAGTCTGGGTGGCAATGCAAGTAGTTCCCAGAGGCGTTCATAAAAAGCAAGAGCTGTTCTGGCTGCCACCTTGGCTGTGGGAGCCAGGCCAGGACGTTCGGCATATTGGGGGCCAGTGCTAGGGAAAAGTGAAAAAAAGGTTCTTTGGAGGATAGAGTGGCCAGGAAAGCCCGCAGCCCCAAAGTCTGGGTGGCAATGCAAGTAGTTCCCAGAGGCGTTCATAAAAAGCAAGAGTTGTTCTGGCTGCCACCTTGGCTGTGGGAGCCAGGCCAGGACGTTCGGCATATTGGGGGCCGGTGCTAGGGAAAAGTGAAAAAAAGGTTCTTTTGAGGATAGAGTGGCCAGGAAAGCCCGCAGCCCCAATGTCTGGCTGGCAATGCAAGTAGTTCCCAGAGACCTTGAAAGAAAGCAAGAGTTGTTCTGGCTGCCACCTTGGCTGTGGGAGCCAGGCCAGGACGTTCGGCATATTGGAGGCCGGTGCTAGGGAAAAGTGAAAAAAAGGTGCTTTGAGGATAGAGTGGCCAGGAAAGCCCGCAGCCCCAAAGTCTGGGTGGCAATGCAAGTAGTTCCCAGAGGCGTTCATAAAAAGCAAGAGTTGTTCTGGCTGCCACCTTGGCTGTGGGAGCCAGGCCAGGACGTTCGGCATATTGGGGTCTGGTGCTGGGGTAAAGTGAAAAAAAGGTTCTTTGGAGGATAGAGTGGCCAGGAAAGCCCGCAGCCCCAAAGTCTGGGTAGCAATGCAAGTAGTTCCCAGAGACCTTGAAAGAAAGCAAGAGTTATTTCTGGCTGCCAGCTTGGCTGTGGGAGCCAGGCCAGGACGTTCGGCATATTGGGGTCCGGTGCTGGGGTAAAGTGAAAAAAAGGTTCTTTGGAGGATAGAGTGGCCAGGAAAGCCCGCAGCCCCAAAGTCTGGGTGGCAATGCAAGTAGTTCCCAGAGGCGTTCATAAAAAGCAAGAGCTGTTCTGGCTGCCACCTTGGCTGTGGGAGCCAGGCCAGGACGTTCGGCATATTGGGGTCCGGTGCTGGGGTAAAGTGAAAAAAAGGTTCTTTGGAGGATAGAGTGGCCAGGAAAGCCCGCAGCCCCAAAGTCTGGGTGGCAATGCAAGTAGTTCCCAGAGGCGTTCATAAAAAGCAAGAGTTGTTCTGGCTGCCACCTTGGCTGTGGGTGCCAGGCCAGGACGTTCGGCATATTGGGGTCCGGTGCTAGGGAAAAGTGAAAAAAATGTTCTTTGGAGGCTAGAGTGGCCAGGAAAGCCCGCAGCCCCAAAGTCTGGGTGGCAATGCAAGTAGTTCCCAGAGACCTTGAAAGAAAGCAAGAGTTATTTCTGGCTGCCACCTTGGCTGTGGGAGCCAGGCCAGGACGATCGGCATATTGGGGTCCGGTGCTGGGGTAAAGTGAAAAAAAGGTTCTTTGGAGGATAGAGTGGCCAGGAAAGCCCGCAGCCCCAAAGTCTGGGTGGCAATGCAAGTAGTTCCCAGAGGCGTTCATAAAAAGTAAGATTTGTTCTGGCTGCCACCTTGGCTGTGGGAGCCAGGCCAGGACGTTCGGCATATTGGGGGCCGGTGCTAGGGAAAAGTGAAAAAAAGGTTCTTTGGCGGATAGAGTGGCCAGGAAAGCCCGCAGCCCCAAAGTCTGGGTGGCAATGCAAGTAGTTCCCAGAGGCGTTCATAAAAAGCAAGAGTTGTTCTGGCTGCCACCTTGGCTGTGGGAGCCAGGCCAGGACGTTCGGCATATTGGGGTCCGGTGCTGGGGAAAAGTGAAAAAAAGGTTCTTTTGAGGATAGAGTGGCCAGGAAAGCCCGCAGCCCCAAAGTCTGGGTGGCAATGCAAGTAGTTCCCAGAGGCGTTCATAAAAAGCAAGAGCTGTTCTGGCTGCCACCTTGGCTGTGGGAGCCAGGCCAGGACGTTCGGCATATTGGGGTCCGGTGCTGGGGTAAAGTGAAAAAAAGGTTCTTTGGAGGATAGAGTGGCCAGGAAAGCCCGCAGCCCCAAAGTCTGGGTGGCAATGCAAGTAGTTCCCAGAGGCGTTCATAAAAAGCAAGAGTTGTTCTGGCTGCCACCTTGGCTGTGGGAGCCAGGCCAGGACGTTCGGCATATTGGACTCCGGTGCTAAGGAAAAGTGAAAAAAAGTTTCTTTGGAGGATAGAGTGGCCAGGAAAGCCCGCAGCCCCAAAGTCTGGGTGGCAATGCAAGTAGTTCCCAGAGGCGTTCATAAAAAGCAAGAGTTGTTCTGGCTGCCACCTTGGCTGTGGGAGCCAGGCCAGGACGTTCGGCATATTGGGGGCCAGTGCTAGGGAAAAGTGAAAAAAAGGTTCTTTTGAGGATAGAGTGGCCAGGAAAGCCCGCAGCCCCAAAGTCTGGGTGGCAATGCAAGTAGTTCCCAGAGGCGTTCATAAAAAGCAAGAGTTGTTCTGGCTGCCACCTTGGCTGTGGGAGCCAGGCCAGGACGTTCGGCATATTGGGGTCCGGTGCTAGGGAAAAGTGAAAAAAATGTTCTTTGGAGGATAGAGTGGCCAGGAAAGCCCGCAGCCCCAAAGTCTGGGTGGCAATGCAAGTAGTTCCCAGAGACCTTGAAAGAAAGCAAGAGTTATTTCTGGCTGCCACCTTGGCTGTGGGTGCCAGGCCAGGACGTTCGGCATATTGGGGTCCGGTGCTAGGGAAAAGTGAAAAAAATGTTCTTTGGAGGCTAGAGTGGCCAGGAAAGCCCGCAGCCCCAAAGTCTGGGTGGCAATGCAAGTAGTTCCCAGAGACCTTGAAAGAAAGCAAGAGTTATTTCTGGCTGCCACCTTGGCTGTGGGAGCCAGGCCAGGACGATCGGCATATTGGGGTCCGGTGCTGGGGTAAAGTGAAAAAAAGGTTCTTTGGAGGATAGAGTGGCCAGGAAAGCCCGCAGCCCCAAAGTCTGGGTGGCAATGCAAGTAGTTCCCAGAGGCGTTCATAAAAAGTAAGATTTGTTCTGGCTGCCAGCTTGGCTGTGGGAGCCAGGCCAGGACGTTCGGCATATTGGGGGCCGGTGCTAGGGAAAAGTGAAAAAAAGGTTCTTTGGCGGATAGAGTGGCCAGGAAAGCCCGCAGCCCCAAAGTCTGGGTGGCAATGCAAGTAGTTCCCAGAGGCGTTCATAAAAAGCAAGAGTTGTTCTGGCTGCCACCTTGGCTGTGGGAGCCAGGCCAGGACGTTCGGCATATTGGATTCCGGTGCTAAGGAAAAGTGAAAAAAAGGTTCTTTGGAGGATAGAGTGGCCAGGAAAGCCCGCAGCCCCAAAGTCTGGGTGGCAATGCAAGTAGTTCCCAGAGGCGTTCATAAAAAGCAAGAGCTGTTCTGGCTGCCACCTTGGCTGTGGGAGCCAGGCCAGGACGTTCGGCATATTGGGGGCCAGTGCTAGGGAAAAGTGAAAAAAAGGTTCTTTGGAGGATAGAGTGGCCAGGAAAGCCCGCAGCCCCAATGTCTGGGTGGCAATGCAAGTAGTTCCCAGAGACCTTGAAAGAAAGCAAGAGTTGTTCTGGCTGCCACCTTGGCTGTGGGAGCCAGGCCAGGACGTTCGGCATATTGGAGGCCGGTGCTAGGGAAAAGTGAAAAAAAGGTGCTTTGAGGATAGAGTGGCCAGGAAAGCCTGCAGCCCCAAAGTCTGGGTGGCAATGCAAGTAGTTCCCAGAGGCGTTCATAAAAAGCAAGAGTTGTTCTGGCTGCCACCTTGGCTGTGGGAGCCAGGCCAGGACGTTCGGCATATTGGGGTCTGGTGCTGGGGTAAAGTGAAAAAAAGGTTCTTTTGAGGATAGAGTGGCCAGGAAAGCCCGCAGCCCCAAAGTCTGGGTGGCAATGCAAGTAGTTCCCAGAGGCGTTCATAAAAAGCAAGAGCTGTTCTGGCTGCCACCTTGGCTGTGGGAGCCAGGCCAGGACGTTCGGCATATTGGGGTCCGGTGCTGGGGTAAAGTGAAAAAAAGGTTCTTTGGAGGATAGAGTGGCCAGGAAAGCCCGCAGCCCCAAAGTCTGGGTGGCAATGCAAGTAGTTCCCAGAGGCGTTCATAAAAAGCAAGAGTTGTTCTGGCTGCCACCTTGGCTGTGGGTGCCAGGCCAGGACGTTCGGCATATTGGGGTCCGGTGCTAGGGAAAAGTGAAAAAAATGTTCTTTGGAGGCTAGAGTGGCCAGGAAAGCCCGCAGCCCCAAAGTCTGGGTGGCAATGCAAGTAGTTCCCAGAGACCTTGAAAGAAAGCAAGAGTTATTTCTGGCTGCCACCTTGGCTGTGGGAGCCAGGCCAGGACGATCGGCATATTGGGGTCCGGTGCTGGGGTAAAGTGAAAAAAAGGTTCTTTGGAGGATAGAGTGGCCAGGAAAGCCCGCAGCCCCAAAGTCTGGGTGGCAATGCAAGTAGTTCCCAGAGGCGTTCATAAAAAGTAAGATTTGTTCTGGCTGCCACCTTGGCTGTGGGAGCCAGGCCAGGACGTTCGGCATATTGGGGGCCGGTGCTAGGGAAAAGTGAAAAAAAGGTTCTTTGGCGGATAGAGTGGCCAGGAAAGCCCGCAGCCCCAAAGTCTGGGTGGCAATGCAAGTAGTTCCCAGAGGCGTTCATAAAAAGCAAGAGTTGTTCTGGCTGCCACCTTGGCTGTGGGAGCCAGGCCAGGACGTTCGGCATATTGGGGTCCGGTGCTGGGGAAAAGTGAAAAAAAGGTTCTTTTGAGGATAGAGTGGCCAGGAAAGCCCGCAGCCCCAAAGTCTGGGTGGCAATGCAAGTAGTTCCCAGAGGCGTTCATAAAAAGCAAGAGCTGTTCTGGCTGCCACCTTGGCTGTGGGAGCCAGGCCAGGACGTTCGGCATATTGGGGTCCGGTGCTGGGGTAAAGTGAAAAAAAGGTTCTTTGGAGGATAGAGTGGCCAGGAAAGCCCGCAGCCCCAAAGTCTGGGTGGCAATGCAAGTAGTTCCCAGAGGCGTTCATAAAAAGCAAGAGTTGTTCTGGCTGCCACCTTGGCTGTGGGAGCCAGGCCAGGACGTTCGGCATATTGGACTCCGGTGCTAAGGAAAAGTGAAAAAAAGTTTCTTTGGAGGATAGAGTGGCCAGGAAAGCCCGCAGCCCCAAAGTCTGGGTGGCAATGCAAGTAGTTCCCAGAGACCTTGAAAGAAAGCAAGAGTTGTTCTGGCTGCCAGCTTGGCTGTGGGAGCCAGGCCAGGACGTTCGGCATATTGGGGGCCAGTGCTAGGGAAAAGTGAAAAAAAGGTTCTTTTGAGGTTAGAGTGGCCAGGAAAGCCCACAGCCCCAAAGTCTGGGTGGCAATGCAAGTAGTTCCCAGAGGCGTTCATAAAAAGCAAGAGTTGTTCTGGCTGCCACCTTGGCTGTGGGAGCCAGGCCAGGACGTTCGGCATATTGGGGTCCGGTGCTAGGGAAAAGTGAAAAAAATGTTCTTTGGAGGATAGAGTGGCCAGGAAAGCCCGCAGCCCCAAAGTCTGGGTGGCAATGCAAGTAGTTCCCAGAGACCTTGAAAGAAAGCAAGAGTTATTTCTGGCTGCCACCTTGGCTGTGGGAGCCAGGCCAGGACGTTCGGCATATTGGGGGCCAGTGCTAGGGAAAAGTGAAAAAAAGGTTCTTTTGAGGATAGAGTGGCCAGGAAAGCCCGCAGCCCCAAAGTCTGGGTGGCAATGCAAGTAGTTCCCAGAGGCGTTCATAAAAAGCAAGAGCTGTTCTGGCTGCCACCTTGGCTGTGGGAGCCAGGCCAGGACGTTCGGCATATTGGGGTCCGGTGCTGGGGTAAAGTGAAAAAAAGGTTCTTTGGAGGATAGAGTGGCCAGGAAAGCCCGCAGCCCCAAAGTCTGGGTGGCAATGCAAGTAGTTCCCAGAGGCGTTCATAAAAAGCAAGAGTTGTTCTGGCTGCCACCTTGGCTGTGGGAGCCAGGCCAGGACGTTCGGCATATTGGGGGCCGGTGCTAGGGAAAAGTGAAAAAAAGGTTCTTTTGAGGATAGAGTGGCCAGGAAAGCCCGCAGCCCCAATGTCTGGGTGGCAATGCAAGTAGTTCCCAGAGACCTTGAAAGAAAGCAAGAGTTGTTCTGGCTGCCACCTTGGCTGTGGGAGCCAGGCCAGGACGTTTGGCATATTGGGGGCCGGTGCTAGGGAAAAGTGAAAAAAAGGTTCTTTGGAGGATAGAGTGGCCAGGAAAGCCCGCAGCCCCAAAGTCTGGGTGGCAATGCAAGTAGTTCCCAGAGGCGTTCATAAAAAGTAAGATTTGTTCTGGCTGCCACCTTGGCTGTGGGAGCCAGGCCAGGACGTTCGGCATATTGGGGGCCGGTGCTAGGGAAAAGTGAAAAAAAGGTTCTTTGGCGGATAGAGTGGCCAGGAAAGCCCGCAGCCCCAAAGTCTGGGTGGCAATGCAAGTAGTTCCCAGAGGCGTTCATAAAAAGCAAGAGTTGTTCTGGCTGCCACCTTGGCTGTGGGAGCCAGGCCAGGACGTTCGGCATATTGGGGGCCAGTGCTAGGGAAAAGTGAAAAAAAGGTTCTTTGGAGGATAGAGTGGCCAGGAAAGCCCGCAGCCCCAAAGTCTGGGTGGCAATGCAAGTAGTTCCCAGAGGCGTTCATAAAAAGCAAGAGTTGTTCTGGCTGCCACCTTGGCTGTGGGAGCCAGGCCAGGACGTTCGGCATATTGGGGGCCGGTGCTAGGGAAAAGTGAAAAAAAGGTTCTTTTGAGGATAGAGTGGCCAGGAAAGCCCGCAGCCCCAATGTCTGGGTGGCAATGCAAGTAGTTCCCAGAGACCTTGAAAGAAAGCAAGAGTTGTTCTGGCTGCCACCTTGGCTGTGGGAGCCAGGCCAGGACGTTCGGCATATTGGAGGCCGGTGCTAGGGAAAAGTGAAAAAAAGGTGCTTTGAGGATAGAGTGGCCAGGAAAGCCTGCAGCCCCAAAGTCTGGGTGGCAATGCAAGTAGTTCCCAGAGGCGTTCATAAAAAGCAAGAGTTGTTCTGGCTGCCACCTTGGCTGTGGGAGCCAGGCCAGGACGTTCGGCATATTGGGGTCTGGTGCTGGGGTAAAGTGAAAAAAAGGTTCTTTGGAGGATAGAGTGGCCAGGAAAGCCCGCAGCCCCAAAGTCTGGGTAGCAATGCAAGTAGTTCCCAGAGACCTTGAAAGAAAGCAAGAGTTATTTCTGGCTGCCAGCTTGGCTGTGGGAGCCAGGCCAGGACGTTCGGCATATTGGGGTCCGGTGCTGGGGTAAAGTGAAAAAAAGGTTCTTTGGAGGCTAGAGTGGCCAGGAAAGCCCGCAGCCCCAAAGTCTGGGTGGCAATGCAAGTAGTTCCCAGAGGCGTTCATAAAAAGTAAGATTTGTTCTGGCTGCCACCTTGGCTGTGGGAGCCAGGCCAGGACGTTCGGCATATTGGGGGCCGGTGCTAGGGAAAAGTGAAAAAAAGGTTCTTTGGCGGATAGAGTGGCCAGGAAAGCCCGCAGCCCCAAAGTCTGGGTGGCAATGCAAGTAGTTCCCAGAGGCGTTCATAAAAAGCAAGAGTTGTTCTGGCTGCCACCTTGGCTGTGGGAGCCAGGCCAGGACGTTCGGCATATTGGGGTCCGGTGCTGGGGAAAAGTGAAAAAAAGGTTCTTTTGAGGATAGAGTGGCCAGGAAAGCCCGCAGCCCCAAAGTCTGGGTGGCAATGCAAGTAGTTCCCAGAGGCGTTCATAAAAAGCAAGAGCTGTTCTGGCTGCCACCTTGGCTGTGGGAGCCAGGCCAGGACGTTCGGCATATTGGGGTCCGGTGCTGGGGTAAAGTGAAAAAAAGGTTCTTTGGAGGATAGAGTGGCCAGGAAAGCCCGCAGCCCCAAAGTCTGGGTGGCAATGCAAGTAGTTCCCAGAGGCGTTCATAAAAAGCAAGAGTTGTTCTGGCTGCCACCTTGGCTGTGGGAGCCAGGCCAGGACGTTCGGCATATTGGACTCCGGTGCTAAGGAAAAGTGAAAAAAAGTTTCTTTGGAGGATAGAGTGGCCAGGAAAGCCCGCAGCCCCAAAGTCTGGGTGGCAATGCAAGTAGTTCCCAGAGACCTTGAAAGAAAGCAAGAGTTGTTCTGGCTGCCAGCTTGGCTGTGGGAGCCAGGCCAGGACGTTCGGCATATTGGGGGCCAGTGCTAGGGAAAAGTGAAAAAAAGGTTCTTTTGAGGATAGAGTGGCCAGGAAAGCCCGCAGCCCCAAAGTCTGGGTGGCAATGCAAGTAGTTCCCAGAGGCGTTCATAAAAAGCAAGAGTTGTTCTGGCTGCCACCTTGGCTGTGGGAGCCAGGCCAGGACGTTCGGCATATTGGGGTCCGGTGCTAGGGAAAAGTGAAAAAAATGTTCTTTGGAGGATAGAGTGGCCAGGAAAGCCCGCAGCCCCAAAGTCTGGGTGGCAATGCAAGTAGTTCCCAGAGACCTTGAAAGAAAGCAAGAGTTATTTCTGGCTGCCACCTTGGCTGTGGGAGCCAGGCCAGGACGTTCGGCATATTGGGGGCCAGTGCTAGGGAAAAGTGAAAAAAAGGTTCTTTTGAGGATAGAGTGGCCAGGAAAGCCCGCAGCCCCAAAGTCTGGGTGGCAATGCAAGTAGTTCCCAGAGGCGTTCATAAAAAGCAAGAGCTGTTCTGGCTGCCACCTTGGCTGTGGGAGCCAGGCCAGGACGTTCGGCATATTGGGGTCCGGTGCTGGGGTAAAGTGAAAAAAAGGTTCTTTGGAGGATAGAGTGGCCAGGAAAGCCCGCAGCCCCAAAGTCTGGGTGGCAATGCAAGTAGTTCCCAGAGGCGTTCATAAAAAGCAAGAGTTGTTCTGGCTGCCACCTTGGCTGTGGGAGCCAGGCCAGGACGTTCGGCATATTGGGGGCCGGTGCTAGGGAAAAGTGAAAAAAAGGTTCTTTTGAGGATAGAGTGGCCAGGAAAGCCCGCAGCCCCAATGTCTGGGTGGCAATGCAAGTAGTTCCCAGAGACCTTGAAAGAAAGCAAGAGTTGTTCTGGCTGCCACCTTGGCTGTGGGAGCCAGGCCAGGACGTTTGGCATATTGGGGGCCGGTGCTAGGGAAAAGTGAAAAAAAGGTTCTTTGGAGGATAGAGTGGCCAGGAAAGCCCGCAGCCCCAAAGTCTGGGTGGCAATGCAAGTAGTTCCCAGAGGCGTTCATAAAAAGTAAGATTTGTTCTGGCTGCCACCTTGGCTGTGGGAGCCAGGCCAGGACGTTCGGCATATTGGGGGCCGGTGCTAGGGAAAAGTGAAAAAAAGGTTCTTTGGCGGATAGAGTGGCCAGGAAAGCCCGCAGCCCCAAAGTCTGGGTGGCAATGCAAGTAGTTCCCAGAGGCGTTCATAAAAAGCAAGAGTTGTTCTGGCTGCCACCTTGGCTGTGGGAGCCAGGCCAGGACGTTCGGCATATTGGGGGCCAGTGCTAGGGAAAAGTGAAAAAAAGGTTCTTTGGAGGATAGAGTGGCCAGGAAAGCCCGCAGCCCCAAAGTCTGGGTGGCAATGCAAGTAGTTCCCAGAGGCGTTCATAAAAAGCAAGAGTTGTTCTGGCTGCCACCTTGGCTGTGGGAGCCAGGCCAGGACGTTCGGCATATTGGGGGCCGGTGCTAGGGAAAAGTGAAAAAAAGGTTCTTTTGAGGATAGAGTGGCCAGGAAAGCCCGCAGCCCCAATGTCTGGGTGGCAATGCAAGTAGTTCCCAGAGACCTTGAAAGAAAGCAAGAGTTGTTCTGGCTGCCACCTTGGCTGTGGGAGCCAGGCCAGGACGTTCGGCATATTGGAGGCCGGTGCTAGGGAAAAGTGAAAAAAAGGTGCTTTGAGGATAGAGTGGCCAGGAAAGCCTGCAGCCCCAAAGTCTGGGTGGCAATGCAAGTAGTTCCCAGAGGCGTTCATAAAAAGCAAGAGTTGTTCTGGCTGCCACCTTGGCTGTGGGAGCCAGGCCAGGACGTTCGGCATATTGGGGTCTGGTGCTGGGGTAAAGTGAAAAAAAGGTTCTTTGGAGGATAGAGTGGCCAGGAAAGCCCGCAGCCCCAAAGTCTGGGTAGCAATGCAAGTAGTTCCCAGAGACCTTGAAAGAAAGCAAGAGTTATTTCTGGCTGCCAGCTTGGCTGTGGGAGCCAGGCCAGGACGTTCGGCATATTGGGGTCCGGTGCTGGGGTAAAGTGAAAAAAAGGTTCTTTGGAGGCTAGAGTGGCCAGGAAAGCCCGCAGCCCCAAAGTCTGGGTGGCAATGCAAGTAGTTCCCAGAGACCTTGAAAGAAAGCAAGAGTTATTTCTGGCTGCCACCTTGGCTGTGGGAGCCAGGCCAGGACGATCGGCATATTGGGGTCCGGTGCTGGGGTAAAGTGAAAAAAAGGTTCTTTGGAGGATAGAGTGGCCAGGAAAGCCCGCAGCCCCAAAGTCTGGGTGGCAATGCAAGTAGTTCCCAGAGGCGTTCATAAAAAGTAAGATTTGTTCTGGCTGCCACCTTGGCTGTGGGAGCCAGGCCAGGACGTTCGGCATATTGGGGGCCGGTGCTAGGGAAAAGTGAAAAAAAGGTTCTTTGGCGGATAGAGTGGCCAGGAAAGCCCGCAGCCCCAAAGTCTGGGTGGCAATGCAAGTAGTTCCCAGAGGCGTTCATAAAAAGCAAGAGTTGTTCTGGCTGCCACCTTGGCTGTGGGAGCCAGGCCAGGACGTTCGGCATATTGGGGTCCGGTGCTGGGGAAAAGTGAAAAAAAGGTTCTTTTGAGGATAGAGTGGCCAGGAAAGCCCGCAGCCCCAAAGTCTGGGTGGCAATGCAAGTAGTTCCCAGAGGCGTTCATAAAAAGCAAGAGCTGTTCTGGCTGCCACCTTGGCTGTGGGAGCCAGGCCAGGACGTTCGGCATATTGGGGTCCGGTGCTGGGGTAAAGTGAAAAAAAGGTTCTTTGGAGGATAGAGTGGCCAGGAAAGCCCGCAGCCCCAAAGTCTGGGTGGCAATGCAAGTAGTTCCCAGAGGCGTTCATAAAAAGCAAGAGTTGTTCTGGCTGCCACCTTGGCTGTGGGAGCCAGGCCAGGACGTTCGGCATATTGGACTCCGGTGCTAAGGAAAAGTGAAAAAAAGTTTCTTTGGAGGATAGAGTGGCCAGGAAAGCCCGCAGCCCCAAAGTCTGGGTGGCAATGCAAGTAGTTCCCAGAGACCTTGAAAGAAAGCAAGAGTTGTTCTGGCTGCCAGCTTGGCTGTGGGAGCCAGGCCAGGACGTTCGGCATATTGGGGGCCAGTGCTAGGGAAAAGTGAAAAAAAGGTTCTTTTGAGGATAGAGTGGCCAGGAAAGCCCGCAGCCCCAAAGTCTGGGTGGCAATGCAAGTAGTTCCCAGAGGCGTTCATAAAAAGCAAGAGTTGTTCTGGCTGCCACCTTGGCTGTGGGAGCCAGGCCAGGACGTTCGGCATATTGGACTCCGGTGCTAAGGAAAAGTGAAAAAAAGTTTCTTTGGAGGATAGAGTGGCCAGGAAAGCCCGCAGCCCCAAAGTCTGGGTGGCAATGCAAGTAGTTCCCAGAGACCTTGAAAGAAAGCAAGAGTTGTTCTGGCTGCCAGCTTGGCTGTGGGAGCCAGGCCAGGACGTTCGGCATATTGGGGGCCAGTGCTAGGGAAAAGTGAAAAAAAGGTTCTTTTGAGGATAGAGTGGCCAGGAAAGCCCGCAGCCCCAAAGTCTGGGTGGCAATGCAAGTAGTTCCCAGAGGCGTTCATAAAAAGCAAGAGTTGTTCTGGCTGCCACCTTGGCTGTGGGAGCCAGGCCAGGACGTTCGGCATATTGGGGTCCGGTGCTAGGGAAAAGTGAAAAAAAGGTTCTTTGGAGGATAGAGTGGCCAGGAAAGCCCGCAGCCCCAAAGTCTGGGTGGCAATGCAAGTAGTTCCCAGAGACCTTGAAAGAAAGCAAGAGTTATTTCTGGCTGCCACCTTGGCTGTGGGAGCCAGGCCAGGACGTTCGGCATATTGGGGGCCAGTGCTAGGGAAAAGTGAAAAAAAGGTTCTTTTGAGGATAGAGTGGCCAGGAAAGCCCGCAGCCCCAAAGTCTGGGTGGCAATGCAAGTAGTTCCCAGAGGCGTTCATAAAAAGCAAGAGCTGTTCTGGCTGCCACCTTGGCTGTGGGAGCCAGGCCAGGACGTTCGGCATATTGGGGTCCGGTGCTGGGGTAAAGTGAAAAAAAGGTTCTTTGGAGGATAGAGTGGCCAGGAAAGCCCGCAGCCCCAAAGTCTGGGTGGCAATGCAAGTAGTTCCCAGAGGCGTTCATAAAAAGCAAGAGTTGTTCTGGCTGCCACCTTGGCTGTGGGAGCCAGGCCAGGACGTTCGGCATATTGGGGGCCGGTGCTAGGGAAAAGTGAAAAAAAGGTTCTTTTGAGGATAGAGTGGCCAGGAAAGCCCGCAGCCCCAATGTCTGGGTGGCAATGCAAGTAGTTCCCAGAGACCTTGAAAGAAAGCAAGAGTTGTTCTGGCTGCCACCTTGGCTGTGGGAGCCAGGCCAGGACGTTTGGCATATTGGGGGCCGGTGCTAGGGAAAAGTGAAAAAAAGGTTCTTTGGAGGATAGAGTGGCCAGGAAAGCCCGCAGCCCCAAAGTCTGGGTGGCAATGCAAGTAGTTCCCAGAGGCGTTCATAAAAAGCAAGAGCTGTTCTGGCTGCCACCTTGGCTGTGGGAGCCAGGCCAGGACGTTCGGCATATTGGGGTCCGGTGCTGGGGTAAAGTGAAAAAAAGGTTCTTTGGAGGATAGAGTGGCCAGGAAAGCCCGCAGCCCCAAAGTCTGGGTGGCAATGCAAGTAGTTCCCAGAGGCGTTCATAAAAAGCAAGAGCTGTTCTGGCTGCCACCTTGGCTGTGGGAGCCAGGCCAGGACGTTCGGCATATTGGGGTCCGGTGCTGGGGTAAAGTGAAAAAAAGGTTCTTTGGAGGATAGAGTGGCCAGGAAAGCCCGCAGCCCCAAAGTCTGGGTGGCAATGCAAGTAGTTCCCAGAGGCGTTCATAAAAAGCAAGAGTTGTTCTGGCTGCCACCTTGGCTGTGGGTGCCAGGCCAGGACGTTCGGCATATTGGGGTCCGGTGCTAGGGAAAAGTGAAAAAAATGTTCTTTGGAGGCTAGAGTGGCCAGGAAAGCCCGCAGCCCCAAAGTCTGGGTGGCAATGCAAGTAGTTCCCAGAGACCTTGAAAGAAAGCAAGAGTTATTTCTGGCTGCCACCTTGGCTGTGGGAGCCAGGCCAGGACGATCGGCATATTGGGGTCCGGTGCTGGGGTAAAGTGAAAAAAAGGTTCTTTGGAGGATAGAGTGGCCAGGAAAGCCCGCAGCCCCAAAGTCTGGGTGGCAATGCAAGTAGTTCCCAGAGGCGTTCATAAAAAGTAAGATTTGTTCTGGCTGCCACCTTGGCTGTGGGAGCCAGGCCAGGACGTTCGGCATATTGGGGGCCGGTGCTAGGGAAAAGTGAAAAAAAGGTTCTTTGGCGGATAGAGTGGCCAGGAAAGCCCGCAGCCCCAAAGTCTGGGTGGCAATGCAAGTAGTTCCCAGAGACCTTGAAAGAAAGCAAGAGTTGTTCTGGCTGCCAGCTTGGCTGTGGGAGCCAGGCCAGGACGTTCGGCATATTGGGGGCCAGTGCTAGGGAAAAGTGAAAAAAAGGTTCTTTTGAGGATAGAGTGGCCAGGAAAGCCCGCAGCCCCAAAGTCTGGGTGGCAATGCAAGTAGTTCCCAGAGGCGTTCATAAAAAGCAAGAGTTGTTCTGGCTGCCACCTTGGCTGTGGGAGCCAGGCCAGGACGTTCGGCATATTGGGGTCCGGTGCTAGGGAAAAGTGAAAAAAAGGTTCTTTGGAGGATAGAGTGGCCAGGAAAGCCCGCAGCCCCAAAGTCTGGGTGGCAATGCAAGTAGTTCCCAGAGACCTTGAAAGAAAGCAAGAGTTATTTCTGGCTGCCACCTTGGCTGTGGGAGCCAGGCCAGGACGTTCGGCATATTGGGGGCCAGTGCTAGGGAAAAGTGAAAAAAAGGTTCTTTTGAGGATAGAGTGGCCAGGAAAGCCCGCAGCCCCAAAGTCTGGGTGGCAATGCAAGTAGTTCCCAGAGGCGTTCATAAAAAGCAAGAGCTGTTCTGGCTGCCACCTTGGCTGTGGGAGCCAGGCCAGGACGTTCGGCATATTGGGGTCCGGTGCTGGGGTAAAGTGAAAAAAAGGTTCTTTGGAGGATAGAGTGGCCAGGAAAGCCCGCAGCCCCAAAGTCTGGGTGGCAATGCAAGTAGTTCCCAGAGGCGTTCATAAAAAGCAAGAGTTGTTCTGGCTGCCACCTTGGCTGTGGGAGCCAGGCCAGGACGTTCGGCATATTGGGGGCCGGTGCTAGGGAAAAGTGAAAAAAAGGTTCTTTTGAGGATAGAGTGGCCAGGAAAGCCCGCAGCCCCAATGTCTGGGTGGCAATGCAAGTAGTTCCCAGAGACCTTGAAAGAAAGCAAGAGTTGTTCTGGCTGCCACCTTGGCTGTGGGAGCCAGGCCAGGACGTTTGGCATATTGGGGGCCGGTGCTAGGGAAAAGTGAAAAAAAGGTTCTTTGGAGGATAGAGTGGCCAGGAAAGCCCGCAGCCCCAAAGTCTGGGTGGCAATGCAAGTAGTTCCCAGAGGCGTTCATAAAAAGCAAGAGCTGTTCTGGCTGCCACCTTGGCTGTGGGAGCCAGGCCAGGACGTTCGGCATATTGGGGTCCGGTGCTGGGGTAAAGTGAAAAAAAGGTTCTTTGGAGGATAGAGTGGCCAGGAAAGCCCGCAGCCCCAAAGTCTGGGTGGCAATGCAAGTAGTTCCCAGAGGCGTTCATAAAAAGCAAGAGCTGTTCTGGCTGCCACCTTGGCTGTGGGAGCCAGGCCAGGACGTTCGGCATATTGGGGTCCGGTGCTGGGGTAAAGTGAAAAAAAGGTTCTTTGGAGGATAGAGTGGCCAGGAAAGCCCGCAGCCCCAAAGTCTGGGTGGCAATGCAAGTAGTTCCCAGAGGCGTTCATAAAAAGCAAGAGTTGTTCTGGCTGCCACCTTGGCTGTGGGTGCCAGGCCAGGACGTTCGGCATATTGGGGTCCGGTGCTAGGGAAAAGTGAAAAAAATGTTCTTTGGAGGCTAGAGTGGCCAGGAAAGCCCGCAGCCCCAAAGTCTGGGTGGCAATGCAAGTAGTTCCCAGAGACCTTGAAAGAAAGCAAGAGTTATTTCTGGCTGCCACCTTGGCTGTGGGAGCCAGGCCAGGACGATCGGCATATTGGGGTCCGGTGCTGGGGTAAAGTGAAAAAAAGGTTCTTTGGAGGATAGAGTGGCCAGGAAAGCCCGCAGCCCCAAAGTCTGGGTGGCAATGCAAGTAGTTCACAGAGGCGTTCATAAAAAGTAAGATTTGTTCTGGCTGCCACCTTGGCTGTGGGAGCCAGGCCAGGACGTTCGGCATATTGGGGGCCGGTGCTAGGGAAAAGTGAAAAAAAGGTTCTTTGGCGGATAGAGTGGCCAGGAAAGCCCGCAGCCCCAAAGTCTGGGTGGCAATGCAAGTAGTTCCCAGAGGCGTTCATAAAAAGCAAGAGCTGTTCTGGCTGCCACCTTGGCTGTGGGAGCCAGGCCAGGACGTTCGGCATATTGGGGTCCGGTGCTGGGGTAAAGTGAAAAAAAGGTTCTTTGGCGGATAGAGTGGCCAGGAAAGCCCGCAGCCCCAAAGTCTGGGTGGCAATGCAAGTAGTTCCCAGAGACCTTGAAAGAAAGCAAGAGTTGTTCTGGCTGCCAGCTTGGCTGTGGGAGCCAGGCCAGGACGTTCGGCATATTGGGGGCCAGTGCTAGGGAAAAGTGAAAAAAAGGTTCTTTTGAGGATAGAGTGGCCAGGAAAGCCCGCAGCCCCAAAGTCTGGGTGGCAATGCAAGTAGTTCCCAGAGGCGTTCATAAAAAGCAAGAGTTGTTCTGGCTGCCACCTTGGCTGTGGGAGCCAGGCCAGGACGTTCGGCATATTGGGGTCCGGTGCTAGGGAAAAGTGAAAAAAAGGTTCTTTGGAGGATAGAGTGGCCAGGAAAGCCCGCAGCCCCAAAGTCTGGGTGGCAATGCAAGTAGTTCCCAGAGACCTTGAAAGAAAGCAAGAGTTATTTCTGGCTGCCACCTTGGCTGTGGGAGCCAGGCCAGGACGTTCGGCATATTGGGGGCCAGTGCTAGGGAAAAGTGAAAAAAAGGTTCTTTTGAGGATAGAGTGGCCAGGAAAGCCCGCAGCCCCAAAGTCTGGGTGGCAATGCAAGTAGTTCCCAGAGGCGTTCATAAAAAGCAAGAGCTGTTCTGGCTGCCACCTTGGCTGTGGGAGCCAGGCCAGGACGTTCGGCATATTGGGGTCCGGTGCTGGGGTAAAGTGAAAAAAAGGTTCTTTGGAGGATAGAGTGGCCAGGAAAGCCCGCAGCCCCAAAGTCTGGGTGGCAATGCAAGTAGTTCCCAGAGGCGTTCATAAAAAGCAAGAGTTGTTCTGGCTGCCACCTTGGCTGTGGGAGCCAGGCCAGGACGTTCGGCATATTGGGGGCCGGTGCTAGGGAAAAGTGAAAAAAAGGTTCTTTTGAGGATAGAGTGGCCAGGAAAGCCCGCAGCCCCAATGTCTGGGTGGCAATGCAAGTAGTTCCCAGAGACCTTGAAAGAAAGCAAGAGTTGTTCTGGCTGCCACCTTGGCTGTGGGAGCCAGGCCAGGACGTTTGGCATATTGGGGGCCGGTGCTAGGGAAAAGTGAAAAAAAGGTTCTTTGGAGGATAGAGTGGCCAGGAAAGCCCGCAGCCCCAAAGTCTGGGTGGCAATGCAAGTAGTTCCCAGAGGCGTTCATAAAAAGCAAGAGCTGTTCTGGCTGCCACCTTGGCTGTGGGAGCCAGGCCAGGACGTTCGGCATATTGGGGTCCGGTGCTGGGGTAAAGTGAAAAAAAGGTTCTTTGGAGGATAGAGTGGCCAGGAAAGCCCGCAGCCCCAAAGTCTGGGTGGCAATGCAAGTAGTTCCCAGAGGCGTTCATAAAAAGCAAGAGCTGTTCTGGCTGCCACCTTGGCTGTGGGAGCCAGGCCAGGACGTTCGGCATATTGGGGTCCGGTGCTGGGGTAAAGTGAAAAAAAGGTTCTTTGGAGGATAGAGTGGCCAGGAAAGCCCGCAGCCCCAAAGTCTGGGTGGCAATGCAAGTAGTTCCCAGAGGCGTTCATAAAAAGCAAGAGTTGTTCTGGCTGCCACCTTGGCTGTGGGTGCCAGGCCAGGACGTTCGGCATATTGGGGTCCGGTGCTAGGGAAAAGTGAAAAAAATGTTCTTTGGAGGCTAGAGTGGCCAGGAAAGCCCGCAGCCCCAAAGTCTGGGTGGCAATGCAAGTAGTTCCCAGAGACCTTGAAAGAAAGCAAGAGTTATTTCTGGCTGCCACCTTGGCTGTGGGAGCCAGGCCAGGACGATCGGCATATTGGGGTCCGGTGCTGGGGTAAAGTGAAAAAAAGGTTCTTTGGAGGATAGAGTGGCCAGGAAAGCCCGCAGCCCCAAAGTCTGGGTGGCAATGCAAGTAGTTCACAGAGGCGTTCATAAAAAGTAAGATTTGTTCTGGCTGCCACCTTGGCTGTGGGAGCCAGGCCAGGACGTTCGGCATATTGGGGGCCGGTGCTAGGGAAAAGTGAAAAAAAGGTTCTTTGGCGGATAGAGTGGCCAGGAAAGCCCGCAGCCCCAAAGTCTGGGTGGCAATGCAAGTAGTTCCCAGAGGCGTTCATAAAAAGCAAGAGCTGTTCTGGCTGCCACCTTGGCTGTGGGAGCCAGGCCAGGACGTTCGGCATATTGGGGGCCAGTGCTAGGGAAAAGTGAAAAAAAGGTTCTTTGGAGGATAGAGTGGCCAGGAAAGCCCGCAGCCCCAAAGTCTGGGTGGCAATGCAAGTAGTTCCCAGAGGCGTTCATAAAAAGCAAGAGTTGTTCTGGCTGCCACCTTGGCTGTGGGAGCCAGGCCAGGACGTTCGGCATATTGGGGTCTGGTGCTGGGGTAAAGTGAAAAAAAGGTTCTTTGGAGGATAGAGTGGCCAGGAAAGCCCGCAGCCCCAAAGTCTGGGTAGCAATGCAAGTAGTTCCCAGAGACCTTGAAAGAAAGCAAGAGTTATTTCTGGCTGCCAGCTTGGCTGTGGGAGCCAGGCCAGGACGTTCGGCATATTGGGGTCCGGTGCTGGGGTAAAGTGAAAAAAAGGTTCTTTGGAGGATAGAGTGGCCAGGAAAGCCCGCAGCCCCAAAGTCTGGGTGGCAATGCAAGTAGTTCCCAGAGGCGTTCATAAAAAGCAAGAGCTGTTCTGGCTGCCACCTTGGCTGTGGGAGCCAGGCCAGGACGTTCGGCATATTGGGGGCCAGTGCTAGGGAAAAGTGAAAAAAAGGTTCTTTTGAGGATAGAGTAGCCAGGAAAGCCCGCAGCCCCAAAGTCTGGGTGGCAATGCAAGTAGTTCCCAGAGACCTTGAAAGAAAGCAAGAGTTGTTCTGGCTGCCACCTTGGCTGTGGGAGCCAGGCCAGGACGTTCGGCATATTGGAGGCCAGTGCTAGGGAAAAGTGAAAAAAAGGTTCTTTGGAGGACAGAGTGGCCAGGAAAGCCCGCAGCCCCAAAGTCTGGGTGGCAATGCAAGTAGTTCCCAGAGGCGTTCATAAAAAGCAAGAGCTGTTCTGGCTGCCACCTTGGCTGTGGGAGCCAGGCCAGGACGTTCGGCATATTGGGGTCCGGTGCTGGGGTAAAGTGAAAAAAAGGTTCTTTGGAGGATAGAGTGGCCAGGAAAGCCCGCAGCCCCAAAGTCTGGGTGGCAATGCAAGTAGTTCCCAGAGGCGTTCATAAAAAGCAAGAGTTGTTCTGGCTGCCACCTTGGCTGTGGGAGCCAGGCCAGGACGTTCGGCATATTGGGGGCCGGTGCTAGGGAAAAGTGAAAAAAAGGTTCTTTGGAGGATAGAGTGGCCAGGAAAGCCCGCAGCCCCAAAGTCTGGGTGGCAATGCAAGTAGTTCCCAGAGGCGTTCATAAAAAGCAAGAGTTGTTCTGGCTGCCACCTTGGCTGTGGGAGCCAGGCCAGGACGTTCGGCATATTGGGGGCCGGTGCTGGGGTAAAGTGAAAAAAAGGTGCTTTTGAGGACAGAGTAGCCAGGAAAGCCCACAGCCCCAAAGTCTGGGTGGCAATGCAAGTAGTTCCCAGAGGCGTTCATAAAAAGCAAGAGCTGTTCTGGCTGCCACCTTGGCTGTGGGAGCCAGGCCAGGACGTTCGGCATATTGGGGTCCGGTGCTGGGGTAAAGTGAAAAAAAGGTTCTTTGGAGGATAGAGTGGCCAGGAAAGCCCGCAGCCCCAAAGTCTGGGTGGCAATGCAAGTAGTTCCCAGAGGCGTTCATAAAAAGCAAGAGTTGTTCTGGCTGCCACCTTGGCTGTGGGTGCCAGGCCAGGACGTTCGGCATATTGGGGTCCGGTGCTAGGGAAAAGTGAAAAAAATGTTCTTTGGAGGCTAGAGTGGCCAGGAAAGCCCGCAGCCCCAAAGTCTGGGTGGCAATGCAAGTAGTTCCCAGAGACCTTGAAAGAAAGCAAGAGTTATTTCTGGCTGCCACCTTGGCTGTGGGAGCCAGGCCAGGACGTTCGGCATATTGGGGTCCGGTGCTGGGGTAAAGTGAAAAAAAGGTTCTTTGGAGGATAGAGTGGCCAGGAAAGCCCGCAGCCCCAAAGTCTGGGTGGCAATGCAAGTAGTTCCCAGAGGCGTTCATAAAAAGTAAGATTTGTTCTGGCTGCCACCTTGGCTGTGGGAGCCAGGCCAGGACGTTCGGCATATTGGGGGCCGGTGCTAGGGAAAAGTGAAAAAAAGGTTCTTTGGCGGATAGAGTGGCCAGGAAAGCCCGCAGCCCCAAAGTCTGGGTGGCAATGCAAGTAGTTCCCAGAGGCGTTCATAAAAAGCAAGAGTTGTTCTGGCTGCCACCTTGGCTGTGGGAGCCAGGCCAGGACGTTCGGCATATTGGATTCCGGTGCTAAGGAAAAGTGAAAAAAAGGTTCTTTGGAGGATAGAGTGGCCAGGAAAGCCCGCAGCCCCAAAGTCTGGGTGGCAATGCAAGTAGTTCACAGAGGCGTTCATAAAAAGTAAGATTTGTTCTGGCTGCCACCTTGGCTGTGGGAGCCAGGCCAGGACGTTCGGCATATTGGGGGCCGGTGCTAGGGAAAAGTGAAAAAAAGGTTCTTTGGCGGATAGAGTGGCCAGGAAAGCCCGCAGCCCCAAAGTCTGGGTGGCAATGCAAGTAGTTCCCAGAGGCGTTCATAAAAAGCAAGAGCTGTTCTGGCTGCCACCTTGGCTGTGGGAGCCAGGCCAGGACGTTCGGCATATTGGGGTCCGGTGCTGGGGTAAAGTGAAAAAAAGGTTCTTTGGCGGATAGAGTGGCCAGGAAAGCCCGCAGCCCCAAAGTCTGGGTGGCAATGCAAGTAGTTCCCAGAGACCTTGAAAGAAAGCAAGAGTTGTTCTGGCTGCCACCTTGGCTGTGGGAGCCAGGCCAGGACAATCGGCATATTGGGGGCCAGTGCTAGGGAAAAGTGAAAAAAAGGTTCTTTGGAGGATAGAGTGGCCAGGAAAGCCCGCAGCCCCAAAGTCTGGGTGGCAATGCAAGTAGTTCCCAGAGGCGTTCATAAAAAGCAAGAGTTGTTCTGGCTGCCACCTTGGCTGTGGGAGCCAGGCCAGGACGTTCGGCATATTGGGGTCCGGTGCTAGGGAAAAGTGAAAAAAAGGTTCTTTGGAGGATAGAGTGGCCAGGAAAGCCCGCAGCCCCAAAGTCTGGGTGGCAATGCAAGTAGTTCCCAGAGGCGTTCATAAAAAGCAAGAGCTGTTCTGGCTGCCACCTTGGCTGTGGGAGCCAGGCCAGGACGTTCGGCATATTGGGGTCCGGTGCTGGGGTAAAGTGAAAAAAAGGTTCTTTGGCGGATAGAGTGGCCAGGAAAGCCCGCAGCCCCAAAGTCTGGGTGGCAATGCAAGTAGTTCCCAGAGACCTTGAAAGAAAGCAAGAGTTGTTCTGGCTGCCAGCTTGGCTGTGGGAGCCAGGCCAGGACGTTCGGCATATTGGGGGCCAGTGCTAGGGAAAAGTGAAAAAAAGGTTCTTTTGAGGATAGAGTGGCCAGGAAAGCCCGCAGCCCCAAAGTCTGGGTGGCAATGCAAGTAGTTCCCAGAGGCGTTCATAAAAAGCAAGAGTTGTTCTGGCTGCCACCTTGGCTGTGGGAGCCAGGCCAGGACGTTCGGCATATTGGGGTCCGGTGCTAGGGAAAAGTGAAAAAAAGGTTCTTTGGAGGATAGAGTGGCCAGGAAAGCCCGCAGCCCCAAAGTCTGGGTGGCAATGCAAGTAGTTCCCAGAGACCTTGAAAGAAAGCAAGAGTTATTTCTGGCTGCCACCTTGGCTGTGGGAGCCAGGCCAGGACGTTCGGCATATTGGGGGCCAGTGCTAGGGAAAAGTGAAAAAAAGGTTCTTTTGAGGATAGAGTGGCCAGGAAAGCCCGCAGCCCCAAAGTCTGGGTGGCAATGCAAGTAGTTCCCAGAGGCGTTCATAAAAAGCAAGAGCTGTTCTGGCTGCCACCTTGGCTGTGGGAGCCAGGCCAGGACGTTCGGCATATTGGGGTCCGGTGCTGGGGTAAAGTGAAAAAAAGGTTCTTTGGAGGATAGAGTGGCCAGGAAAGCCCGCAGCCCCAAAGTCTGGGTGGCAATGCAAGTAGTTCCCAGAGGCGTTCATAAAAAGCAAGAGTTGTTCTGGCTGCCACCTTGGCTGTGGGAGCCAGGCCAGGACGTTCGGCATATTGGGGGCCGGTGCTAGGGAAAAGTGAAAAAAAGGTTCTTTTGAGGATAGAGTGGCCAGGAAAGCCCGCAGCCCCAATGTCTGGGTGGCAATGCAAGTAGTTCCCAGAGACCTTGAAAGAAAGCAAGAGTTGTTCTGGCTGCCACCTTGGCTGTGGGAGCCAGGCCAGGACGTTTGGCATATTGGGGGCCGGTGCTAGGGAAAAGTGAAAAAAAGGTTCTTTGGAGGATAGAGTGGCCAGGAAAGCCCGCAGCCCCAAAGTCTGGGTGGCAATGCAAGTAGTTCCCAGAGGCGTTCATAAAAAGCAAGAGCTGTTCTGGCTGCCACCTTGGCTGTGGGAGCCAGGCCAGGACGTTCGGCATATTGGGGTCCGGTGCTGGGGTAAAGTGAAAAAAAGGTTCTTTGGAGGATAGAGTGGCCAGGAAAGCCCGCAGCCCCAAAGTCTGGGTGGCAATGCAAGTAGTTCCCAGAGGCGTTCATAAAAAGCAAGAGTTGTTCTGGCTGCCACCTTGGCTGTGGGAGCCAGGCCAGGACGTTCGGCATATTGGGGGCCGGTGCTAGGGAAAAGTGAAAAAAAGGTTCTTTTGAGGATAGAGTGGCCAGGAAAGCCCGCAGCCCCAATGTCTGGGTGGCAATGCAAGTAGTTCCCAGAGACCTTGAAAGAAAGCAAGAGTTGTTCTGGCTGCCACCTTGGCTGTGGGAGCCAGGCCAGGACGTTTGGCATATTGGGGGCCGGTGCTAGGGAAAAGTGAAAAAAAGGTTCTTTGGAGGATAGAGTGGCCAGGAAAGCCCGCAGCCCCAAAGTCTGGGTGGCAATGCAAGTAGTTCCCAGAGGCGTTCATAAAAAGCAAGAGCTGTTCTGGCTGCCACCTTGGCTGTGGGAGCCAGGCCAGGACGTTCGGCATATTGGGGTCCGGTGCTGGGGTAAAGTGAAAAAAAGGTTCTTTGGAGGATAGAGTGGCCAGGAAAGCCCGCAGCCCCAAAGTCTGGGTGGCAATGCAAGTAGTTCCCAGAGGCGTTCATAAAAAGCAAGAGCTGTTCTGGCTGCCACCTTGGCTGTGGGAGCCAGGCCAGGACGTTCGGCATATTGGGGTCCGGTGCTGGGGTAAAGTGAAAAAAAGGTTCTTTGGAGGATAGAGTGGCCAGGAAAGCCCGCAGCCCCAAAGTCTGGGTGGCAATGCAAGTAGTTCCCAGAGGCGTTCATAAAAAGCAAGAGTTGTTCTGGCTGCCACCTTGGCTGTGGGAGCCAGGCCAGGACGTTCGGCATATTGGGGTCCGGTGCTAGGGAAAAGTGAAAAAAATGTTCTTTGGAGGCTAGAGTGGCCAGGAAAGCCCGCAGCCCCAAAGTCTGGGTGGCAATGCAAGTAGTTCCCAGAGACCTTGAAAGAAAGCAAGAGTTATTTCTGGCTGCCACCTTGGCTGTGGGAGCCAGGCCAGGACGATCGGCATATTGGGGTCCGGTGCTGGGGTAAAGTGAAAAAAAGGTTCTTTGGAGGATAGAGTGGCCAGGAAAGCCCGCAGCCCCAAAGTCTGGGTGGCAATGCAAGTAGTTCACAGAGGCGTTCATAAAAAGTAAGATTTGTTCTGGCTGCCACCTTGGCTGTGGGAGCCAGGCCAGGACGTTCGGCATATTGGGGGCCGGTGCTAGGGAAAAGTGAAAAAAAGGTTCTTTGGCGGATAGAGTGGCCAGGAAAGCCCGCAGCCCCAAAGTCTGGGTGGCAATGCAAGTAGTTCCCAGAGGCGTTCATAAAAAGCAAGAGCTGTTCTGGCTGCCACCTTGGCTGTGGGAGCCAGGCCAGGACGTTCGGCATATTGGGGGCCAGTGCTAGGGAAAAGTGAAAAAAAGGTTCTTTGGAGGATAGAGTGGCCAGGAAAGCCCGCAGCCCCAAAGTCTGGGTGGCAATGCAAGTAGTTCCCAGAGGCGTTCATAAAAAGCAAGAGTTGTTCTGGCTGCCACCTTGGCTGTGGGAGCCAGGCCAGGACGTTCGGCATATTGGGGTCTGGTGCTGGGGTAAAGTGAAAAAAAGGTTCTTTGGAGGATAGAGTGGCCAGGAAAGCCCGCAGCCCCAAAGTCTGGGTAGCAATGCAAGTAGTTCCCAGAGACCTTGAAAGAAAGCAAGAGTTATTTCTGGCTGCCAGCTTGGCTGTGGGAGCCAGGCCAGGACGTTCGGCATATTGGGGTCCGGTGCTGGGGTAAAGTGAAAAAAAGGTTCTTTGGAGGATAGAGTGGCCAGGAAAGCCCGCAGCCCCAAAGTCTGGGTGGCAATGCAAGTAGTTCCCAGAGGCGTTCATAAAAAGCAAGAGCTGTTCTGGCTGCCACCTTGGCTGTGGGAGCCAGGCCAGGACGTTCGGCATATTGGGGGCCAGTGCTAGGGAAAAGTGAAAAAAAGGTTCTTTTGAGGATAGAGTAGCCAGGAAAGCCCGCAGCCCCAAAGTCTGGGTGGCAATGCAAGTAGTTCCCAGAGACCTTGAAAGAAAGCAAGAGTTGTTCTGGCTGCCACCTTGGCTGTGGGAGCCAGGCCAGGACGTTCGGCATATTGGAGGCCAGTGCTAGGGAAAAGTGAAAAAAAGGTTCTTTGGAGGACAGAGTGGCCAGGAAAGCCCGCAGCCCCAAAGTCTGGGTGGCAATGCAAGTAGTTCCCAGAGGCGTTCATAAAAAGCAAGAGCTGTTCTGGCTGCCACCTTGGCTGTGGGAGCCAGGCCAGGACGTTCGGCATATTGGGGTCCGGTGCTGGGGTAAAGTGAAAAAAAGGTTCTTTGGAGGCTAGAGTGGCCAGGAAAGCCCGCAGCCCCAAAGTCTGGGTGGCAATGCAAGTAGTTCCCAGAGGCGTTCATAAAAAGCAAGAGTTGTTCTGGCTGCCACCTTGGCTGTGGGAGCCAGGCCAGGACGTTCGGCATATTGGGGGCCGGTGCTAGGGAAAAGTGAAAAAAAGGTTCTTTGGAGGATAGAGTGGCCAGGAAAGCCCGCAGCCCCAAAGTCTGGGTGGCAATGCAAGTAGTTCCCAGAGGCGTTCATAAAAAGCAAGAGTTGTTCTGGCTGCCACCTTGGCTGTGGGAGCCAGGCCAGGACGTTCGGCATATTGGGGGCCGGTGCTGGGGTAAAGTGAAAAAAAGGTGCTTTTGAGGACAGAGTAGCCAGGAAAGCCCACAGCCCCAAAGTCTGGGTGGCAATGCAAGTAGTTCCCAGAGGCGTTCATAAAAAGCAAGAGCTGTTCTGGCTGCCACCTTGGCTGTGGGAGCCAGGCCAGGACGTTCGGCATATTGGGGTCCGGTGCTGGGGTAAAGTGAAAAAAAGGTTCTTTGGAGGATAGAGTGGCCAGGAAAGCCCGCAGCCCCAAAGTCTGGGTGGCAATGCAAGTAGTTCCCAGAGGCGTTCATAAAAAGCAAGAGTTGTTCTGGCTGCCACCTTGGCTGTGGGTGCCAGGCCAGGACGTTCGGCATATTGGGGTCCGGTGCTAGGGAAAAGTGAAAAAAATGTTCTTTGGAGGCTAGAGTGGCCAGGAAAGCCCGCAGCCCCAAAGTCTGGGTGGCAATGCAAGTAGTTCCCAGAGACCTTGAAAGAAAGCAAGAGTTATTTCTGGCTGCCACCTTGGCTGTGGGAGCCAGGCCAGGACGTTCGGCATATTGGGGTCCGGTGCTGGGGTAAAGTGAAAAAAAGGTTCTTTTGAGGATAGAGTGGCCAGGAAAGCCCGCAGCCCCAAAGTCTGGGTGGCAATGCAAGTAGTTCCCAGAGGCGTTCATAAAAAGTAAGATTTGTTCTGGCTGCCACCTTGGCTGTGGGAGCCAGGCCAGGACGTTCGGCATATTGGGGGCCGGTGCTAGGGAAAAGTGAAAAAAAGGTTCTTTGGCGGATAGAGTGGCCAGGAAAGCCCGCAGCCCCAAAGTCTGGGTGGCAATGCAAGTAGTTCCCAGAGGCGTTCATAAAAAGCAAGAGTTGTTCTGGCTGCCACCTTGGCTGTGGGAGCCAGGCCAGGACGTTCGGCATATTGGATTCCGGTGCTAAGGAAAAGTGAAAAAAAGGTTCTTTGGAGGATAGAGTGGCCAGGAAAGCCCGCAGCCCCAAAGTCTGGGTGGCAATGCAAGTAGTTCACAGAGGCGTTCATAAAAAGTAAGATTTGTTCTGGCTGCCACCTTGGCTGTGGGAGCCAGGCCAGGACGTTCGGCATATTGGGGGCCGGTGCTAGGGAAAAGTGAAAAAAAGGTTCTTTGGCGGATAGAGTGGCCAGGAAAGCCCGCAGCCCCAAAGTCTGGGTGGCAATGCAAGTAGTTCCCAGAGGCGTTCATAAAAAGCAAGAGCTGTTCTGGCTGCCACCTTGGCTGTGGGAGCCAGGCCAGGACGTTCGGCATATTGGGGTCCGGTGCTGGGGTAAAGTGAAAAAAAGGTTCTTTGGCGGATAGAGTGGCCAGGAAAGCCCGCAGCCCCAAAGTCTGGGTGGCAATGCAAGTAGTTCCCAGAGACCTTGAAAGAAAGCAAGAGTTGTTCTGGCTGCCAGCTTGGCTGTGGGAGCCAGGCCAGGACGTTCGGCATATTGGGGGCCAGTGCTAGGGAAAAGTGAAAAAAAGGTTCTTTGGAGGATAGAGTGGCCAGGAAAGCCCGCAGCCCCAAAGTCTGGGTGGCAATGCAAGTAGTTCCCAGAGGCGTTCATAAAAAGCAAGAGTTGTTCTGGCTGCCACCTTGGCTGTGGGAGCCAGGCCAGGACGTTCGGCATATTGGGGTCCGGTGCTAGGGAAAAGTGAAAAAAAGGTTCTTTGGAGGATAGAGTGGCCAGGAAAGCCCGCAGCCCCAAAGTCTGGGTGGCAATGCAAGTAGTTCCCAGAGGCGTTCATAAAAAGCAAGAGCTGTTCTGGCTGCCAGCTTGGCTGTGGGAGCCAGGCCAGGACGTTCGGCATATTGGGGGCCAGTGCTAGGGAAAAGTGAAAAAAAGGTTCTTTTGAGGATAGAGTAGCCAGGAAAGCCCGCAGCCCCAAAGTCTGGGTGGCAATGCAAGTAGTTCCCAGAGACCTTGAAAGAAAGCAAGAGTTGTTCTGGCTGCCACCTTGGCTGTGGGAGCCAGGCCAGGACGTTCGGCATATTGGAGGCCAGTGCTAGGGAAAAGTGAAAAAAAGGTTCTTTGGAGGACAGAGTGGCCAGGAAAGCCCGCAGCCCCAAAGTCTGGGTGGCAATGCAAGTAGTTCCCAGAGGCGTTCATAAAAAGCAAGAGCTGTTCTGGCTGCCACCTTGGCTGTGGGAGCCAGGCCAGGACGTTCGGCATATTGGGGTCCGGTGCTGGGGTAAAGTGAAAAAAAGGTTCTTTGGAGGATAGAGTGGCCAGGAAAGCCCGCAGCCCCAAAGTCTGGGTGGCAATGCAAGTAGTTCCCAGAGGCGTTCATAAAAAGCAAGAGTTGTTCTGGCTGCCACCTTGGCTGTGGGAGCCAGGCCAGGACGTTCGGCATATTGGGGGCCGGTGCTAGGGAAAAGTGAAAAAAAGGTTCTTTGGAGGATAGAGTGGCCAGGAAAGCCCGCAGCCCCAAAGTCTGGGTGGCAATGCAAGTAGTTCCCAGAGGCGTTCATAAAAAGCAAGAGTTGTTCTGGCTGCCACCTTGGCTGTGGGAGCCAGGCCAGGACGTTCGGCATATTGGGGGCCGGTGCTGGGGTAAAGTGAAAAAAAGGTGCTTTTGAGGACAGAGTAGCCAGGAAAGCCCACAGCCCCAAAGTCTGGGTGGCAATGCAAGTAGTTCCCAGAGGCGTTCATAAAAAGCAAGAGCTGTTCTGGCTGCCACCTTGGCTGTGGGAGCCAGGCCAGGACGTTCGGCATATTGGGGTCCGGTGCTGGGGTAAAGTGAAAAAAAGGTTCTTTGGAGGATAGAGTGGCCAGGAAAGCCCGCAGCCCCAAAGTCTGGGTGGCAATGCAAGTAGTTCCCAGAGGCGTTCATAAAAAGCAAGAGTTGTTCTGGCTGCCACCTTGGCTGTGGGTGCCAGGCCAGGACGTTCGGCATATTGGGGTCCGGTGCTAGGGAAAAGTGAAAAAAATGTTCTTTGGAGGCTAGAGTGGCCAGGAAAGCCCGCAGCCCCAAAGTCTGGGTGGCAATGCAAGTAGTTCCCAGAGACCTTGAAAGAAAGCAAGAGTTATTTCTGGCTGCCACCTTGGCTGTGGGAGCCAGGCCAGGACGTTCGGCATATTGGGGTCCGGTGCTGGGGTAAAGTGAAAAAAAGGTTCTTTTGAGGATAGAGTGGCCAGGAAAGCCCGCAGCCCCAAAGTCTGGGTGGCAATGCAAGTAGTTCCCAGAGGCGTTCATAAAAAGTAAGATTTGTTCTGGCTGCCACCTTGGCTGTGGGAGCCAGGCCAGGACGTTCGGCATATTGGGGGCCGGTGCTAGGGAAAAGTGAAAAAAAGGTTCTTTGGCGGATAGAGTGGCCAGGAAAGCCCGCAGCCCCAAAGTCTGGGTGGCAATGCAAGTAGTTCCCAGAGGCGTTCATAAAAAGCAAGAGTTGTTCTGGCTGCCACCTTGGCTGTGGGAGCCAGGCCAGGACGTTCGGCATATTGGATTCCGGTGCTAAGGAAAAGTGAAAAAAAGGTTCTTTGGAGGATAGAGTGGCCAGGAAAGCCCGCAGCCCCAAAGTCTGGGTGGCAATGCAAGTAGTTCACAGAGGCGTTCATAAAAAGTAAGATTTGTTCTGGCTGCCACCTTGGCTGTGGGAGCCAGGCCAGGACGTTCGGCATATTGGGGGCCGGTGCTAGGGAAAAGTGAAAAAAAGGTTCTTTGGCGGATAGAGTGGCCAGGAAAGCCCGCAGCCCCAAAGTCTGGGTGGCAATGCAAGTAGTTCCCAGAGGCGTTCATAAAAAGCAAGAGCTGTTCTGGCTGCCACCTTGGCTGTGGGAGCCAGGCCAGGACGTTCGGCATATTGGGGTCCGGTGCTGGGGTAAAGTGAAAAAAAGGTTCTTTGGCGGATAGAGTGGCCAGGAAAGCCCGCAGCCCCAAAGTCTGGGTGGCAATGCAAGTAGTTCCCAGAGACCTTGAAAGAAAGCAAGAGTTGTTCTGGCTGCCAGCTTGGCTGTGGGAGCCAGGCCAGGACGTTCGGCATATTGGGGGCCAGTGCTAGGGAAAAGTGAAAAAAAGGTTCTTTGGAGGATAGAGTGGCCAGGAAAGCCCGCAGCCCCAAAGTCTGGGTGGCAATGCAAGTAGTTCCCAGAGGCGTTCATAAAAAGCAAGAGTTGTTCTGGCTGCCACCTTGGCTGTGGGAGCCAGGCCAGGACGTTCGGCATATTGGGGTCCGGTGCTAGGGAAAAGTGAAAAAAAGGTTCTTTGGAGGATAGAGTGGCCAGGAAAGCCCGCAGCCCCAAAGTCTGGGTGGCAATGCAAGTAGTTCCCAGAGGCGTTCATAAAAAGCAAGAGCTGTTCTGGCTGCCACCTTGGCTGTGGGAGCCAGGCCAGGACGTTCGGCATATTGGGGTCCGGTGCTGGGGTAAAGTGAAAAAAAGGTTCTTTGGCGGATAGAGTGGCCAGGAAAGCCCGCAGCCCCAAAGTCTGGGTGGCAATGCAAGTAGTTCCCAGAGACCTTGAAAGAAAGCAAGAGTTGTTCTGGCTGCCAGCTTGGCTGTGGGAGCCAGGCCAGGACGTTCGGCATATTGGGGGCCAGTGCTAGGGAAAAGTGAAAAAAAGGTTCTTTTGAGGATAGAGTGGCCAGGAAAGCCCGCAGCCCCAAAGTCTGGGTGGCAATGCAAGTAGTTCCCAGAGGCGTTCATAAAAAGCAAGAGTTGTTCTGGCTGCCACCTTGGCTGTGGGAGCCAGGCCAGGACGTTCGGCATATTGGGGTCCGGTGCTAGGGAAAAGTGAAAAAAAGGTTCTTTGGAGGATAGAGTGGCCAGGAAAGCCCGCAGCCCCAAAGTCTGGGTGGCAATGCAAGTAGTTCCCAGAGACCTTGAAAGAAAGCAAGAGTTATTTCTGGCTGCCACCTTGGCTGTGGGAGCCAGGCCAGGACGTTCGGCATATTGGGGGCCAGTGCTAGGGAAAAGTGAAAAAAAGGTTCTTTTGAGGATAGAGTGGCCAGGAAAGCCCGCAGCCCCAAAGTCTGGGTGGCAATGCAAGTAGTTCCCAGAGGCGTTCATAAAAAGCAAGAGCTGTTCTGGCTGCCACCTTGGCTGTGGGAGCCAGGCCAGGACGTTCGGCATATTGGGGTCCGGTGCTGGGGTAAAGTGAAAAAAAGGTTCTTTGGAGGATAGAGTGGCCAGGAAAGCCCGCAGCCCCAAAGTCTGGGTGGCAATGCAAGTAGTTCCCAGAGGCGTTCATAAAAAGCAAGAGTTGTTCTGGCTGCCACCTTGGCTGTGGGAGCCAGGCCAGGACGTTCGGCATATTGGGGGCCGGTGCTAGGGAAAAGTGAAAAAAAGGTTCTTTTGAGGATAGAGTGGCCAGGAAAGCCCGCAGCCCCAATGTCTGGGTGGCAATGCAAGTAGTTCCCAGAGACCTTGAAAGAAAGCAAGAGTTGTTCTGGCTGCCACCTTGGCTGTGGGAGCCAGGCCAGGACGTTTGGCATATTGGGGGCCGGTGCTAGGGAAAAGTGAAAAAAAGGTTCTTTGGAGGATAGAGTGGCCAGGAAAGCCCGCAGCCCCAAAGTCTGGGTGGCAATGCAAGTAGTTCCCAGAGGCGTTCATAAAAAGCAAGAGCTGTTCTGGCTGCCACCTTGGCTGTGGGAGCCAGGCCAGGACGTTCGGCATATTGGGGTCCGGTGCTGGGGTAAAGTGAAAAAAAGGTTCTTTGGAGGATAGAGTGGCCAGGAAAGCCCGCAGCCCCAAAGTCTGGGTGGCAATGCAAGTAGTTCCCAGAGGCGTTCATAAAAAGCAAGAGCTGTTCTGGCTGCCACCTTGGCTGTGGGAGCCAGGCCAGGACGTTCGGCATATTGGGGTCCGGTGCTGGGGTAAAGTGAAAAAAAGGTTCTTTGGAGGATAGAGTGGCCAGGAAAGCCCGCAGCCCCAAAGTCTGGGTGGCAATGCAAGTAGTTCCCAGAGGCGTTCATAAAAAGCAAGAGTTGTTCTGGCTGCCACCTTGGCTGTGGGTGCCAGGCCAGGACGTTCGGCATATTGGGGTCCGGTGCTAGGGAAAAGTGAAAAAAATGTTCTTTGGAGGCTAGAGTGGCCAGGAAAGCCCGCAGCCCCAAAGTCTGGGTGGCAATGCAAGTAGTTCCCAGAGACCTTGAAAGAAAGCAAGAGTTATTTCTGGCTGCCACCTTGGCTGTGGGAGCCAGGCCAGGACGATCGGCATATTGGGGTCCGGTGCTGGGGTAAAGTGAAAAAAAGGTTCTTTGGAGGATAGAGTGGCCAGGAAAGCCCGCAGCCCCAAAGTCTGGGTGGCAATGCAAGTAGTTCACAGAGGCGTTCATAAAAAGTAAGATTTGTTCTGGCTGCCACCTTGGCTGTGGGAGCCAGGCCAGGACGTTCGGCATATTGGGGGCCGGTGCTAGGGAAAAGTGAAAAAAAGGTTCTTTGGCGGATAGAGTGGCCAGGAAAGCCCGCAGCCCCAAAGTCTGGGTGGCAATGCAAGTAGTTCCCAGAGGCGTTCATAAAAAGCAAGAGCTGTTCTGGCTGCCACCTTGGCTGTGGGAGCCAGGCCAGGACGTTCGGCATATTGGGGGCCAGTGCTAGGGAAAAGTGAAAAAAAGGTTCTTTGGAGGATAGAGTGGCCAGGAAAGCCCGCAGCCCCAAAGTCTGGGTGGCAATGCAAGTAGTTCCCAGAGGCGTTCATAAAAAGCAAGAGTTGTTCTGGCTGCCACCTTGGCTGTGGGAGCCAGGCCAGGACGTTCGGCATATTGGGGTCTGGTGCTGGGGTAAAGTGAAAAAAAGGTTCTTTGGAGGATAGAGTGGCCAGGAAAGCCCGCAGCCCCAAAGTCTGGGTAGCAATGCAAGTAGTTCCCAGAGACCTTGAAAGAAAGCAAGAGTTATTTCTGGCTGCCAGCTTGGCTGTGGGAGCCAGGCCAGGACGTTCGGCATATTGGGGTCCGGTGCTGGGGTAAAGTGAAAAAAAGGTTCTTTGGAGGATAGAGTGGCCAGGAAAGCCCGCAGCCCCAAAGTCTGGGTGGCAATGCAAGTAGTTCCCAGAGGCGTTCATAAAAAGCAAGAGCTGTTCTGGCTGCCACCTTGGCTGTGGGAGCCAGGCCAGGACGTTCGGCATATTGGGGGCCAGTGCTAGGGAAAAGTGAAAAAAAGGTTCTTTTGAGGATAGAGTAGCCAGGAAAGCCCGCAGCCCCAAAGTCTGGGTGGCAATGCAAGTAGTTCCCAGAGACCTTGAAAGAAAGCAAGAGTTGTTCTGGCTGCCACCTTGGCTGTGGGAGCCAGGCCAGGACGTTCGGCATATTGGAGGCCAGTGCTAGGGAAAAGTGAAAAAAAGGTTCTTTGGAGGACAGAGTGGCCAGGAAAGCCCGCAGCCCCAAAGTCTGGGTGGCAATGCAAGTAGTTCCCAGAGACCTTGAAAGAAAGCAAGAGTTGTTCTGGCTGCCACCTTGACTGTGGGAGCCAGGCCAGGACGTTCGGCATATTGGGGTCCGGTGCTAGGGAAAAGTGAAAAAAAGGTTCTTTGGAGGATAGAGTGGCCAGGAAAGCCCGCAGCCCCAAAGTCTGGGTGGCAATGCAAGTAGTTCCCAGAGGCGTTCATAAAAAGCAAGAGTTGTTCTGGCTGCCACCTTGGCTGTGGGAGCCAGGCCAGGACGTTCGGCATATTGGGGGCCGGTGCTAGGGAAAAGTGAAAAAAAGGTTCTTTGGAGGATAGAGTGGCCAGGAAAGCCCGCAGCCCCAAAGTCTGGGTGGCAATGCAAGTAGTTCCCAGAGGCGTTCATAAAAAGCAAGAGTTGTTCTGGCTGCCACCTTGGCTGTGGGAGCCAGGCCAGGACGTTCGGCATATTGGGGTCCGGTGCTGGGGTAAAGTGAAAAAAAGGTGCTTTTGAGGACAGAGTAGCCAGGAAAGCCCACAGCCCCAAAGTCTGGGTGGCAATGCAAGTAGTTCCCAGAGGCGTTCATAAAAAGCAAGAGCTGTTCTGGCTGCCACCTTGGCTGTGGGAGCCAGGCCAGGACGTTCGGCATATTGGGGTCCGGTGCTGGGGTAAAGTGAAAAAAAGGTTCTTTGGAGGATAGAGTGGCCAGGAAAGCCCGCAGCCCCAAAGTCTGGGTGGCAATGCAAGTAGTTCCCAGAGGCGTTCATAAAAAGCAAGAGTTGTTCTGGCTGCCACCTTGGCTGTGGGTGCCAGGCCAGGACGTTCGGCATATTGGGGTCCGGTGCTAGGGAAAAGTGAAAAAAATGTTCTTTGGAGGCTAGAGTGGCCAGGAAAGCCCGCAGCCCCAAAGTCTGGGTGGCAATGCAAGTAGTTCCCAGAGACCTTGAAAGAAAGCAAGAGTTATTTCTGGCTGCCACCTTGGCTGTGGGAGCCAGGCCAGGACGATCGGCATATTGGGGTCCGGTGCTGGGGTAAAGTGAAAAAAAGGTTCTTTGGAGGATAGAGTGGCCAGGAAAGCCCGCAGCCCCAAAGTCTGGGTGGCAATGCAAGTAGTTCCCAGAGGCGTTCATAAAAAGTAAGATTTGTTCTGGCTGCCACCTTGGCTGTGGGAGCCAGGCCAGGACGTTCGGCATATTGGGGGCCGGTGCTAGGGAAAAGTGAAAAAAAGGTTCTTTGGCGGATAGAGTGGCCAGGAAAGCCCGCAGCCCCAAAGTCTGGGTGGCAATGCAAGTAGTTCCCAGAGGCGTTCATAAAAAGCAAGAGTTGTTCTGGCTGCCACCTTGGCTGTGGGAGCCAGGCCAGGACGTTCGGCATATTGGATTCCGGTGCTAAGGAAAAGTGAAAAAAAGGTTCTTTGGAGGATAGAGTGGCCAGGAAAGCCCGCAGCCCCAAAGTCTGGGTGGCAATGCAAGTAGTTCCCAGAGGCGTTCATAAAAAGCAAGAGTTGTTCTGGCTGCCACCTTGGCTGTGGGTGCCAGGCCAGGACGTTCGGCATATTGGGGTCCGGTGCTAGGGAAAAGTGAAAAAAATGTTCTTTGGAGGCTAGAGTGGCCAGGAAAGCCCGCAGCCCCAAAGTCTGGGTGGCAATGCAAGTAGTTCCCAGAGACCTTGAAAGAAAGCAAGAGTTATTTCTGGCTGCCACCTTGGCTGTGGGAGCCAGGCCAGGACGATCGGCATATTGGGGTCCGGTGCTGGGGTAAAGTGAAAAAAAGGTTCTTTGGAGGATAGAGTGGCCAGGAAAGCCCGCAGCCCCAAAGTCTGGGTGGCAATGCAAGTAGTTCCCAGAGGCGTTCATAAAAAGTAAGATTTGTTCTGGCTGCCACCTTGGCTGTGGGAGCCAGGCCAGGACGTTCGGCATATTGGGGGCCGGTGCTAGGGAAAAGTGAAAAAAAGGTTCTTTGGCGGATAGAGTGGCCAGGAAAGCCCGCAGCCCCAAAGTCTGGGTGGCAATGCAAGTAGTTCCCAGAGGCGTTCATAAAAAGCAAGAGTTGTTCTGGCTGCCACCTTGGCTGTGGGAGCCAGGCCAGGACGTTCGGCATATTGGATTCCGGTGCTAAGGAAAAGTGAAAAAAAGGTTCTTTGGAAGATAGAGTGGCCAGGAAAGCCCGCAGCCCCAAAGTCTGGGTGGCAATGCAAGTAGTTCCCAGAGGCGTTCATAAAAAGCAAGAGCTGTTCTGGCTGCCACCTTGGCTGTGGGAGCCAGGCCAGGACGTTCGGCATATTGGGGGCCAGTGCTAGGGAAAAGTGAAAAAAAGGTTCTTTGGAGGATAGAGTGGCCAGGAAAGCCCGCAGCCCCAAAGTCTGGGTGGCAATGCAAGTAGTTCCCAGAGGCGTTCATAAAAAGCAAGAGTTGTTCTGGCTGCCACCTTGGCTGTGGGAGCCAGGCCAGGACGTTCGGCATATTGGGGGCCGGTGCTAGGGAAAAGTGAAAAAAAGGTTCTTTGGAGGATAGAGTGGCCAGGAAAGCCCGCAGCCCCAAAGTCTGGGTGGCAATGCAAGTAGTTCCCAGAGGCGTTCATAAAAAGCAAGAGTTGTTCTGGCTGCCACCTTGGCTGTGGGAGCCAGGCCAGGACGTTCGGCATATTGGGGGCCGGTGCTGGGGTAAAGTGAAAAAAAGGTGCTTTTGAGGACAGAGTAGCCAGGAAAGCCCACAGCCCCAAAGTCTGGGTGGCAATGCAAGTAGTTCCCAGAGGCGTTCATAAAAAGCAAGAGCTGTTCTGGCTGCCACCTTGGCTGTGGGAGCCAGGCCAGGACGTTCGGCATATTGGGGTCCGGTGCTGGGGTAAAGTGAAAAAAAGGTTCTTTTGAGGATAGAGTGGCCAGGAAAGCCCGCAGCCCCAAAGTCTGGGTGGCAATGCAAGTAGTTCCCAGAGGCGTTCATAAAAAGCAAGAGTTGTTCTGGCTGCCACCTTGGCTGTGGGTGCCAGGCCAGGACGTTCGGCATATTGGGGTCCGGTGCTAGGGAAAAGTGAAAAAAATGTTCTTTGGAGGCTAGAGTGGCCAGGAAAGCCCGCAGCCCCAAAGTCTGGGTGGCAATGCAAGTAGTTCCCAGAGACCTTGAAAGAAAGCAAGAGTTATTTCTGGCTGCCACCTTGGCTGTGGGAGCCAGGCCAGGACGATCGGCATATTGGGGTCCGGTGCTGGGGTAAAGTGAAAAAAAGGTTCTTTGGAGGATAGAGTGGCCAGGAAAGCCCGCAGCCCCAAAGTCTGGGTGGCAATGCAAGTAGTTCCCAGAGGCGTTCATAAAAAGTAAGATTTGTTCTGGCTGCCACCTTGGCTGTGGGAGCCAGGCCAGGACGTTCGGCATATTGGGGGCCGGTGCTAGGGAAAAGTGAAAAAAAGGTTCTTTGGCGGATAGAGTGGCCAGGAAAGCCCGCAGCCCCAAAGTCTGGGTGGCAATGCAAGTAGTTCCCAGAGGCGTTCATAAAAAGCAAGAGTTGTTCTGGCTGCCACCTTGGCTGTGGGAGCCAGGCCAGGACGTTCGGCATATTGGATTCCGGTGCTAAGGAAAAGTGAAAAAAAGGTTCTTTGGAGGATAGAGTGGCCAGGAAAGCCCGCAGCCCCAAAGTCTGGGTGGCAATGCAAGTAGTTCCCAGAGGCGTTCATAAAAAGCAAGAGCTGTTCTGGCTGCCACCTTGGCTGTGGGAGCCAGGCCAGGACGTTCGGCATATTGGGGGCCAGTGCTAGGGAAAAGTGAAAAAAAGGTTCTTTGGAGGATAGAGTGGCCAGGAAAGCCCGCAGCCCCAAAGTCTGGGTGGCAATGCAAGTAGTTCCCAGAGGCGTTCATAAAAAGCAAGAGTTGTTCTGGCTGCCACCTTGGCTGTGGGAGCCAGGCCAGGACGTTCGGCATATTGGGGGCCGGTGCTAGGGAAAAGTGAAAAAAAGGTTCTTTTGAGGATAGAGTGGCCAGGAAAGCCCGCAGCCCCAATGTCTGGGTGGCAATGCAAGTAGTTCCCAGAGACCTTGAAAGAAAGCAAGAGTTGTTCTGGCTGCCACCTTGGCTGTGGGAGCCAGGCCAGGACGTTCGGCATATTGGAGGCCGGTGCTAGGGAAAAGTGAAAAAAAGGTGCTTTGAGGATAGAGTGGCCAGGAAAGCCTGCAGCCCCAAAGTCTGGGTGGCAATGCAAGTAGTTCCCAGAGGCGTTCATAAAAAGCAAGAGTTGTTCTGGCTGCCACCTTGGCTGTGGGAGCCAGGCCAGGACGTTCGGCATATTGGGGTCTGGTGCTGGGGTAAAGTGAAAAAAAGGTTCTTTGGAGGATAGAGTGGCCAGGAAAGCCCGCAGCCCCAAAGTCTGGGTAGCAATGCAAGTAGTTCCCAGAGACCTTGAAAGAAAGCAAGAGTTATTTCTGGCTGCCAGCTTGGCTGTGGGAGCCAGGCCAGGACGTTCGGCATATTGGGGTCCGGTGCTGGGGTAAAGTGAAAAAAAGGTTCTTTGGAGGATAGAGTGGCCAGGAAAGCCCGCAGCCCCAAAGTCTGGGTGGCAATGCAAGTAGTTCCCAGAGGCGTTCATAAAAAGCAAGAGCTGTTCTGGCTGCCACCTTGGCTGTGGGAGCCAGGCCAGGACGTTCGGCATATTGGGGGCCAGTGCTAGGGAAAAGTGAAAAAAAGGTTCTTTTGAGGATAGAGTAGCCAGGAAAGCCCGCAGCCCCAAAGTCTGGGTGGCAATGCAAGTAGTTCCCAGAGACCTTGAAAGAAAGCAAGAGTTGTTCTGGCTGCCACCTTGGCTGTGGGAGCCAGGCCAGGACGTTCGGCATATTGGAGGCCAGTGCTAGGGAAAAGTGAAAAAAAGGTTCTTTGGAGGACAGAGTGGCCAGGAAAGCCCGCAGCCCCAAAGTCTGGGTGGCAATGCAAGTAGTTCCCAGAGACCTTGAAAGAAAGCAAGAGTTGTTCTGGCTGCCACCTTGACTGTGGGAGCCAGGCCAGGACGTTCGGCATATTGGGGTCCGGTGCTGGGGTAAAGTGAAAAAAAGGTTCTTTGGAGGATAGAGTGGCCAGGAAAGCCCGCAGCCCCAAAGTCTGGGTGGCAATGCAAGTAGTTCCCAGAGGCGTTCATAAAAAGCAAGAGTTGTTCTGGCTGCCACCTTGGCTGTGGGAGCCAGGCCAGGACGTTCGGCATATTGGGGGCCGGTGCTAGGGAAAAGTGAAAAAAAGGTTCTTTGGAGGATAGAGTGGCCAGGAAAGCCCGCAGCCCCAAAGTCTGGGTGGCAATGCAAGTAGTTCCCAGAGGCGTTCATAAAAAGCAAGAGTTGTTCTGGCTGCCACCTTGGCTGTGGGAGCCAGGCCAGGACGTTCGGCATATTGGGGGCCGGTGCTGGGGTAAAGTGAAAAAAAGGTGCTTTTGAGGACAGAGTAGCCAGGAAAGCCCACAGCCCCAAAGTCTGGGTGGCAATGCAAGTAGTTCCCAGAGGCGTTCATAAAAAGCAAGAGCTGTTCTGGCTGCCACCTTGGCTGTGGGAGCCAGGCCAGGACGTTCGGCATATTGGGGTCCGGTGCTGGGGTAAAGTGAAAAAAAGGATCTTTGGAGGATAGAGTGGCCAGGAAAGCCCGCAGCCCCAAAGTCTGGGTGGCAATGCAAGTAGTTCCCAGAGGCGTTCATAAAAAGCAAGAGTTGTTCTGGCTGCCACCTTGGCTGTGGGTGCCAGGCCAGGACGTTCGGCATATTGGGGTCCGGTGCTAGGGAAAAGTGAAAAAAATGTTCTTTGGAGGATAGAGTGGCCAGGAAAGCCCGCAGCCCCAAAGTCTGGGTGGCAATGCAAGTAGTTCCCAGAGACCTTGAAAGAAAGCAAGAGTTATTTCTGGCTGCCACCTTGGCTGTGGGAGCCAGGCCAGGACGATCGGCATATTGGGGTCCGGTGCTGGGGTAAAGTGAAAAAAAGGTTCTTTGGAGGATAGAGTGGCCAGAAAAGCCCGCAGCCCCAAAGTCTGGGTGGCAATGCAAGTAGTTCCCAGAGACCTTGAAAGAAAGCAAGAGTTGTTCTGGCTGCCACCTTGGCTGTGGGTGCCAGGCCAGGACGTTCGGCATATTGGGGTCCGGTGCTAGGGAAAAGTGAAAAGAAGGTTCTTTGGAGGATAGAGTGGCCAGGAAAGCCCGCAGCCCCAAAGTCTGGGTGGCAATGCAAGTAGTTCCCAGAGACCTTGAAAGAAAGCAAGAGTTATTTCTGGCTGCCAGCTTGGCTGTGGGAGCCAGGCCAGGACGTTCGGCATATTGGGGTCCGGTGCTGGGGAAAAGTGAAAAAAAGGTTCTTTGGAGGATAGAGTGGCCAGGAAAGCCCGCAGCCCCAAAGTCTGGGTGGCAATGCAAGTAGTTCCCAGAGGCGTTCATAAAAAGCAAGAGTTGTTCTGGCTGCCACCTTGGCTGTGGGAGCCAGGCCAGGACGTTCGGCATATTGGGGTCCGGTGCTAGGGAAAAGTGAAAAAAAGGTTCTTTGGAGGCTAGAGTGGCCAGGAAAGCCCGCAGCCCCAAAGTCTGGGTGGCAATGCAAGTAGTTCCCAGAGGCGTTCATAAAAAGCAAGAGTTGTTCTGGCTGCCACCTTGGCTGTGGGAGCCAGGCCAGGACGTTCGGCATATTGGGGGCCAGTGCTAGGGAAAAGTGAAAAAAAGGTTCTTTGGAGGATAGAGTGGCCAGGAAAGCCCGCAGCCCCAAAGTCTGGGTGGCAATGCAAGTAGTTCCCAGAGACCTTGAAAGAAAGCAAGAGTTATTTCTGGCTGCCAGCTTGGCTGTGGGAGCCAGGCCAGGACGTTCGGCATATTGGGGTCCGGTGCTGGGGTAAAGTGAAAAAAAGGTTCTTTGGAGGATAGAGTGGCCAGGAAAGCCCGCAGCCCCAAAGTCTGGGTGGCAATGCAAGTAGTTCCCAGAGGCGTTCATAAAAAGCAAGAGTTGTTCTGGCTGCCACCTTGGCTGTGGGAGCCAGGCCAGGACGTTCGGCATATTGGGGTCCGGTGCTAGGGAAAAGTGAAAAAAAGGTTCTTTGGAGGATAGAGTGGCCAGGAAAGCCCGCAGCCCCAAAGTCTGGGTGGCAATGCAAGTAGTTCCCAGAGGCGTTCATAAAAAGCAAGAGTTGTTCTGGCTGCCACCTTGGCTGTGGGAGCCAGGCCAGGACGTTCGGCATATTGGGGGCCAGTGCTAGGGAACAGTGAAAAAAAGGTTCTTTTGAGGATAGAGTGGCCAGGAAAGCCCGCAGCCCCAAAGTCTGGGTGGCAATGCAAGTAGTTCCCAGAGGCGTTCATAAAAAGCAAGAGCTGTTCTAGCTGCCACCTTGGCTGTGGGAGCCAGGCCAGGACGTTCGGCATATTGGAGGCCAGTGCTAGGGAAAAGTGAAAAAATGGTTCTTTGGAGGCTAGAGTGGCCAGGAAAGCCCGCAGCCCCAAAGTCTGGGTGGCAATGCAAGTAGTTCCCAGAGACCTTGAAAGAAAGCAAGAGTTGTTCTGGCTGCCACCTTGGCTGTGGGAGCCAGGCCAGGACAATCGGCATATTGGGGTCCGGTGCTGGGGTAAAGTGAAAAAAAGGTTCTTTGGAGGATAGAGTGGCCAGGAAAGCCCGCAGCCCCAAAGTCTGGGTGGCAATGCAAGTAGTTCCCAGAGGCGTTCATAAAAAGCAAGAGTTGTTCTGGCTGCCACCTTGGCTGTGGGAGCCAGGCCACGACGTTCGGCATATTGGGGGCCGGTGCTAGGGAAAAGTGAAAAAAAGGTTCTTTGGAGGATAGAGTGGCCAGGAAAGCCCGCAGCCCCAAAGTCTGGGTGGCAATGCAAGTAGTTCCCAGAGGCGTTCATAAAAAGCAAGAGCTGTTCTGGCTGCCAGCTTGGCTGTGGGAGCCAGGCCAGGACGTTCGGCATATTGGGGTCCGGTGCTGGGGTAAAGTGAAAAAAAGGTTCTTTGGAGGATAGAGTGGCCAGGAAAGCCCGCAGCCCCAAAGTCTGGGTGGCAATGCAAGTAGTTCCCAGAGGCGTTCATAAAAAGCAAGAGTTGTTCTGGCTGCCACCTTGGCTGTGGGAGCCAGGCCAGGACGTTCGGCATATTGGACTCCGGTGCTAAGGAAAAGTGAAAAAAAGGTTCTTTGGAGGATAGAGTGGCCAGGAAAGCCCGCAGCCCCAAAGTCTGGGTGGCAATGCAAGTAGTTCCCAGAGACCTTGAAAGAAAGCAAGAGTTGTTCTGGCTGCCAGCTTGGCTGTGGGAGCCAGGCCAGGACGTTCGGCATATTGGGGGCCAGTGCTAGGGAAAAGTGAAAAAAAGGTTCTTTTGAGGATAGAGTGGCCAGGAAAGCCCGCAGCCCCAAAGTCTGGGTGGCAATGCAAGTAGTTCCCAGAGGCGTTCATAAAAAGCAAGAGCTGTTCTAGCTGCCACCTTGGCTGTGGGAGCCAGGCCAGGACGTTCGGCATATTGGAGGCCAGTGCTAGGGAAAAGTGAAAAAAAGGTTCTTTTGAGGATAGAGTGGCCAGGAAAGCCCGCAGCCCCAAAGTCTGGGTGGCAATGCAAGTAGTTCCCAGAGGCGTTCATAAAAAGCAAGAGTTGTTCTGGCTGCCAGCTTGGCTGTGGGAGCCAGGCCAGGACGTTCGGCATATTGGGGTCCGGTGCTGGGGTAAAGTGAAAAAAAGGTTCTTTTGAGGATAGAGTGGCCAGGAAAGCCCGCAGCCCCAAAGTCTGGGTGGCAATGCAAGTAGTTCCCAGAGGCGTTCATAAAAAGCAAGAGTTGTTCCGGCTGCCACCTTGGCTGTGGGAGCCAGGCCAGGACGTTCGGCATATTGGGGTCCGGTGCTGGGGAAAAGTGAAAAAAAGGTTCTTTGGAGGATAGAGTGGCCAGGAAAGCCCGCAGCCCCAAAGTCTGGGTGGCAATGCAAGTAGTTCCCAGAGGCGTTCATAAAAAGCAAGAGTTGTTCTGGCTGCCACCTTGGCTGTGGGAGCCAGGCCAGGACGTTCGGCATATTGGGGGCCGGTGCTAGGGAAAAGTGAAAAAAAAATTCTTTGGAGGCTAGAGTGGCCAGGAAAGCCCGCAGCCCCAAAGTCTGGGTGGCAATGCAAGTAGTTCCCAGAGGCGTTCATAAAAAGCAAGAGTTGTTCTGGCTGCCACCTTGGCTGTGGGAGCCAGGCCAGGACGTTCGGCATATTGGGGGCCAGTGCTAGGGAAAAGTGAAAAAAAGGTTCTTTTGAGGATAGAGTGGCCAGGAAAGCCCGCAGCCCCAAAGTCTGGGTGGCAATGCAAGTAGTTCCCAGAGGCGTTCATAAAAAGCAAGAGCTGTTCTGGCTGCCACCTTGGCTGTGGGAGCCAGGCCAGGACGTTCGGCATATTGGGGTCCGGTGCTGGGGTAAAGTGAAAAAAAGGTTCTTTGGAGGCTAGAGTGGCCAGGAAAGCCCGCAGCCCCAAAGTCTGGGTGGCAATGCAAGTAGTTCCCAGAGGCGTTCATAAAAAGCAAGAGTTGTTCTGGCTGCCACCTTGGCTGTGGGAGCCAGGCCAGGACGTTCGGCATATTGGGGGCCAGTGCTAGGGAAAAGTGAAAAAAAGGTTCTTTGGAGGATAGAGTGGCCAGGAAAGCCTGCAGCCCCAAAGTCTGGGTGGCAATGCAAGTAGTTCCCAGAGGCGTTCATAAAAAGCAAGAGCTGTTCTGGCTGCCACCTTGGCTGTGGGAGCCAGGCCAGGACGTTCGGCATATTGGGGTCCGGTGCTGGGGTAAAGTGAAAAAAAGGTTCTTTGGAGGATAGAGTGGCCAGGAAAGCCCGCAGCCCCAAAGTCTGGGTGGCAATGCAAGTAGTTCCCAGAGGCGTTCATAAAAAGCAAGAGTTGTTCTGGCTGCCACCTTGGCTGTGGGAGCCAGGCCAGGACGTTCGGCATATTGGAGGCCGGTGCTAGGGAAAAGTGAAAAAAAGGTGCTTTGAGGATAGAGTGGCCAGGAAAGCCTGCAGCCCCAAAGTCTGGGTGGCAATGCAAGTAGTTCCCAGAGTCGTTCATAAAAAGCAAGAGTTGTTCTGGCTGCCACCTTGGCTGTGGGAGCCAGGCCAGGACGTTCGGCATATTGGGGTCTGGTGCTGGGGTAAAGTGAAAAAAAGGTTCTTTGGAGGATAGAGTGGCCAGGAAAGCCCGCAGCCCCAAAGTCTGGGTAGCAATGCAAGTAGTTCCCAGAGACCTTGAAAGAAAGCAAGAGTTATTTCTGGCTGCCACCTTGGCTGTGGGAGCCAGGCCAGGACGTTCGGCATATTGGGGGCCGGTGCTAGGGAAAAGTGAAAAAAAGGTTCTTTGGAGGCTAGAGTGGCCAGGAAAGCCCGCAGCCCCAAAGTCTGGGTGGCAATGCAAGTAGTTCCCAGAGACCTTGAAAGAAAGCAAGAGTTGTTCTGGCTGCCACCTTGGCTGTGGGAGCCAGGCCAGGACGTTCGGCATATTGGGGGCCGGTGCTAGGGAAAAGTGAAAAAAAGGTTCTTTGGAGGATAGAGTGGCCAGGAAAGCCCGCAGCCCCAAAGTCTGGGTGGCAATGCAAGTAGTTCCCAGAGGCGTTCATAAAAAGCAAGAGTTGTTCTGGCTGCCACCTTGGCTGTGGGAGCCAGGCCAGGACGTTCGGCATATTGGGGTCCGGTGCTAGGGAAAAGTGAAAAAAAGGTTCTTTGGAGGATAGAGTGGCCAGGAAAGCCCGCAGCCCCAAAGTCTGGGTGGCAATGCAAGTAGTTCCCAGAGACCCTGAAAGAAAGCAAGAGTTATTTCTGGCTGCCACCTTGGCTGTGGGAGCCAGGCCAGGACGTTCGGCATATTGGGGTCCGGTGCTGGGGTAAAGTGAAAAAAAGGTTCTTTGGAGGATAGAGTGGCCAGGAAAGCCCGCAGCCCCAAAGTCTGGGTAGCAATGCAAGTAGTTCCCAGAGACCTTGAAAGAAAGCAAGAGTTGTTCTGGCTGCCACCTTGGCTGTGGGAGCCAGGCCAGGACAATCGGCATATTGGGGTCCGGTGCTGGGGTAAAGTGAAAAAAAGGTTCTTTTGAGGCTAGAGTGGCCAGGAAAGCCCGCAGCCCCAAAGTCTGGGTGGCAATGCAAGTAGTTCCCAGAGGCGTTCATAAAAAGCAAGAGTTGTTCTGGCTGCCACCTTGGCTGTGGGAGCCAGGCCAGGACGTTCGGCATATTGGAGTCCGGTGCTAAGGAAAAGTGAAAAAAAGGTTCTTTGGAGGATAGAGTGGCCAGGAAAGCCCGCAGCCCCAAAGTCTGGGTGGCAATGCAAGTAGTTCCCAGAGACCTTGAAAGAAAGCAAGAGTTGTTCTGGCTGCCACCTTGGCTGTGGGAGCCAGGCCAGGACGTTCGGCATATTGGGGGCCAGTGCTAGGGAAAAGTGAAAAAAAGGTTCTTTTGAGGATAGAGTGGCCAGGAAAGCCCGCAGCCCCAAAGTCTGGGTGGCAATGCAAGTAGTTCCCAGAGGCGTTCATAAAAAGCAAGAGCTGTTCTAGCTGCCACCTTGGCTGTGGGAGCCAGGCCAGGACGTTCGGCATATTGGGGGCCAGTGCTAGGGAAAAGAGGAAAAAAAGGTTCTTTTGAGGATAGAGTGGCCAGGAAAGCCCGCAGCCCCAAAGTCTGGGTGGCAATGCAAGTAGTTCCCAGAGACCTTGAAAGAAAGCAAGAGTTGTTCTGGCTGCCACCTTGGCTGTGGGAGCCAGGCCAGGACGTTCGGCATATTGGGGGCCAGTGCTAGGGAAAAGTGAAAAAAAGGTTCTTTGGAGGATAGAGTGGCCAGGAAAGCCTGCAGCCCCAAAGTCTGGGTGGCAATGCAAGTAGTTCCCAGAGGCGTTCATAAAAAGCAAGAGCTGTTCTGGCTGCCACCTTGGCTGTGGGAGCCAGGCCAGGACGTTCGGCATATTGGGGTCCGGTGCTGGGGTAAAGTGAAAAAAAGGTTCTTTGGAGGATAGAGTGGCCAGGAAAGCCCGCAGCCCCAAAGTCTGGGTGGCAATGCAAGTAGTTCCCAGAGGCGTTCATAAAAAGCAAGAGTTGTTCTGGCTGCCACCTTGGCTGTGGGAGCCAGGCCAGGACGTTCGGCATATTGGGGGCCGGTGCTAGGGAAAAGTGAAAAAAAGGTTCTTTTGAGGATAGAGTGGCCAGGAAAGCCCGCAGCCCCAAAGTCTGGGTGGCAATGCAAGTAGTTCCCAGAAACCTTGAAAGAAAGCAAGAGTTGTTCTGGCTGCCACCTTGGCTGTGGGAGCCAGGCCAGGACGTTCGGCATATTGGAGGCCGGTGCTAGGGAAAAGTGAAAAAAAGGTGCTTTGAGGATAGAGTGGCCAGGAAAGCCTGCAGCCCCAAAGTCTGGGTGGCAATGCAAGTAGTTCCCAGAGGCGTTCATAAAAAGCAAGAGTTGTTCTGGCTGCCACCTTGGCTGTGGGAGCCAGGCCAGGACGTTCGGCATATTGGGGTCTGGTGCTGGGGTAAAGTGAAAAAAAGGTTCTTTTGAGGATAGAGTGGCCAGGAAAGCCCGCAGCCCCAAAGTCTGGGTAGCAATGCAAGTAGTTCCCAGAGACCTTGAAAGAAAGCAAGAGTTATTTCTGGCTGCCACCTTGGCTGTGGGAGCCAGGCCAGGACGTTCGGCATATTGGGGGCCGGTGCTAGGGAAAAGTGAAAAAAAGGTTCTTTGGAGGCTAGAGTGGCCAGGAAAGCCCGCAGCCCCAAAGTCTGGGTGGCAATGCAAGTAGTTCCCAGAGACCTTGAAAGAAAGCAAGAGTTGTTCTGGCTGCCACCTTGGCTGTGGGAGCCAGGCCAGGACGTTCGGCATATTGGGGGCCGGTGCTAGGGAAAAGTGAAAAAAAGGTTCTTTTGAGGATAGAGTGGCCAGGAAAGCCCGCAGCCCCAAAGTCTGGGTGGCAATGCAAGTAGTTCCCAGAAACCTTGAAAGAAAGCAAGAGTTGTTCTGGCTGCCACCTTGGCTGTGGGAGCCAGGCCAGGACGTTCGGCATATTGGAGGCCGGTGCTAGGGAAAAGTGAAAAAAAGGTGCTTTGAGGATAGAGTGGCCAGGAAAGCCTGCAGCCCCAAAGTCTGGGTGGCAATGCAAGTAGTTCCCAGAGGCGTTCATAAAAAGCAAGAGTTGTTCTGGCTGCCACCTTGGCTGTGGGAGCCAGGCCAGGACGTTCGGCATATTGGGGTCTGGTGCTGGGGTAAAGTGAAAAAAAGGTTCTTTTGAGGATAGAGTGGCCAGGAAAGCCCGCAGCCCCAAAGTCTGGGTAGCAATGCAAGTAGTTCCCAGAGACCTTGAAAGAAAGCAAGAGTTATTTCTGGCTGCCACCTTGGCTGTGGGAGCCAGGCCAGGACGTTCGGCATATTGGGGGCCGGTGCTAGGGAAAAGTGAAAAAAAGGTTCTTTGGAGGCTAGAGTGGCCAGGAAAGCCCGCAGCCCCAAAGTCTGGGTGGCAATGCAAGTAGTTCCCAGAGACCTTGAAAGAAAGCAAGAGTTGTTCTGGCTGCCACCTTGGCTGTGGGAGCCAGGCCAGGACGTTCGGCATATTGGGGGCCGGTGCTGGGGTAAAGTGAAAAAAAGGTTCTTTTGAGGCTAGAGTGGCCAGGAAAGCCCGCAGCCCCAAAGTCTGGGTGGCAATGCAAGTAGTTCCCAGAGGCGTTCATAAAAAGCAAGAGCTGTTCTGGCTGCCACCTTGGCTGTGGGAGCCAGGCCAGGACGTTCGGCATATTGGAGTCCGGTGCTAAGGAAAAGTGAAAAAAAGGTTCTTTGGAGGATAGAGTGGCCAGGAAAGCCCGCAGCCCCAAAGTCTGGGTGGCAATGCAAGTAATTCCCAGAGACCTTGAAAGAAAGCAAGAGTTGTTCTGGCTGCCACCTTGGCTGTGGGAGCCAGGCCAGGACGTTCGGCATATTGGGGGCCAGTGCTAGGGAAAAGTGAAAAAAAGGTTCTTTTGAGGATAGAGTGGCCAGGAAAGCCCGCAGCCCCAAAGTCTGGGTGGCAATGCAAGTAGTTCCCAGAGGCGTTCATAAAAAGCAAGAGCTGTTCTAGCTGCCACCTTGGCTGTGGGAGCCAGGCCAGGACGTTCGGCATATTGGGGGCCAGTGCTAGGGAAAAGAGGAAAAAAAGGTTCTTTTGAGGATAGAGTGGCCAGGAAAGCCCGCAGCCCCAAAGTCTGGGTGGCAATGCAAGTAGTTCCCAGAGACCTTGAAAGAAAGCAAGAGTTGTTCTGGCTGCCACCTTGGCTGTGGGAGCCAGGCCAGGACGTTCGGCATATTGGGGGCCAGTGCTAGGGAAAAGTGAAAAAAAGGTTCTTTGGAGGATAGAGTGGCCAGGAAAGCCTGCAGCCCCAAAGTCTGGGTGGCAATGCAAGTAGTTCCCAGAGGCGTTCATAAAAAGCAAGAGCTGTTCTGGCTGCCACCTTGGCTGTGGGAGCCAGGCCAGGACGTTCGGCATATTGGGGTCCGGTGCTGGGGTAAAGTGAAAAAAAGGTTCTTTGGAGGATAGAGTGGCCAGGAAAGCCCGCAGCCCCAAAGTCTGGGTGGCAATGCAAGTAGTTCCCAGAGGCGTTCATAAAAAGCAAGAGTTGTTCTGGCTGCCACCTTGGCTGTGGGAGCCAGGCCAGGACGTTCGGCATATTGGGGGCCGGTGCTAGGGAAAAGTGAAAAAAAGGTTCTTTTGAGGATAGAGTGGCCAGGAAAGCCCGCAGCCCCAAAGTCTGGGTGGCAATGCAAGTAGTTCCCAGAAACCTTGAAAGAAAGCAAGAGTTGTTCTGGCTGCCAGCTTGGCTGTGGGAGCCAGGCCAGGACGTTCGGCATATTGGAGGCCGGTGCTAGGGAAAAGTGAAAAAAAGGTGCTTTGAGGATAGAGTGGCCAGGAAAGCCTGCAGCCCCAAAGTCTGGGTGGCAATGCAAGTAGTTCCCAGAGGCGTTCATAAAAAGCAAGAGTTGTTCTGGCTGCCACCTTGGCTGTGGGAGCCAGGCCAGGACGTTCGGCATATTGGGGTCTGGTGCTGGGGTAAAGTGAAAAAAAGGTTCTTTTGAGGATAGAGTGGCCAGGAAAGCCCGCAGCCCCAAAGTCTGGGTGGCAATGCAAGTAGTTCCCAGAGACCTTGAAAGAAAGCAAGAGTTGTTCTGGCTGCCACCTTGGCTGTGGGAGCCAGGCCAGGACGTTCGGCATATTGGGGGCCGGTGCTAGGGAAAAGTGAAAAAAAGGTTCTTTGGAGGATAGAGTGGCCAGGAAAGCCCGCAGCCCCAAAGTCTGGGTGGCAATGCAAGTAGTTCCCAGAGGCGTTCATAAAAAGCAAGAGTTGTTCTGGCTGCCACCTTGGCTGTGGGAGCCAGGCCAGGACGTTCGGCATATTGGGGTCCGGTGCTAGGGAAAAGTGAAAAAAAGGTTCTTTGGAGGATAGAGTGGCCAGGAAAGCCCGCAGCCCCAAAGTCTGGGTGGCAATGCAAGTAGTTCCCAGAGGCGTTCATAAAAAGCAAGAGCTGTTCTAGCTGCCACCTTGGCTGTGGGAGCCAGGCCAGGACGTTCGGCATATTGGGGGCCAGTGCTAGGGAAAAGAGGAAAAAAAGGTTCTTTGGAGGATAGAGTGGCCAGGAAAGCCCGCAGCCCCAAAGTCTGGGTGGCAATGCAAGTAGTTCCCAGAGACCTTGAAAGAAAGCAAGAGTTGTTCTGGCTGCCACCTTGGCTGTGGGAGCCAGGCCAGGACGTTCGGCATATTGGGGGCCAGTGCTAGGGAAAAGTGAAAAAAAGGTTCTTTGGAGGCTAGAGTGGCCAGGAAAGCCCGCAGCCCCAAAGTCTGGGTGACAATGCAAGTAGTTCCCAGAGGCGTTCATAAAAAGCAAGAGCTGTTCTGGCTGCCACCTTGGCTGTGGGAGCCAGGCCAGGACGTTCGACATATTGGGGTCTGGTGCTGGGGTAAAGTGAAAAAAAGGTTCTTTGGAGGATAGAGTGGCCAGGAAAGCCCGCAGCCCCAAAGTCTGGGTGGCAATGCAAGTAGTTCCCAGAGACCTTGAAAGAAAGCAAGAGTTATTTCTGGCTGCCACCTTGGCTGTGGGAGCCAGGCCAGGACGTTCGGCATATTGGGGTCCGGTGCTAGGGAAAAGTGAAAAAAAGGTTCTTTTGAGGATAGAGTGGCCAGGAAAGCCCGCAGCCCCAAAGTCTGGGTGGCAATGCAAGTAGTTCCCAGAGGCGTTCATAAAAAGCAAGAGTTGTTCTGGCTGCCAGCTTGGCTGTGGGAGCCAGGCCAGGACGTTCGGCATATTGGGGGCCGGTGCTAGGGAAAAGTGAAAAAAAGGTTCTTTTGAGGATAGAGTGGCCAGGAAAGCCCGCAGCCCCAATGTCTGGGTGGCAATGCAAGTAGTTCCCAGAAACCTTGAAAGAAAGCAAGAGTTGTTCTGGCTGCCACCTTGGCTGTGGGAGCCAGGCCAGGACGTTCGGCATATTGGAGGCCGGTGCTAGGGAAAAGTGAAAAAAAGATGCTTTGAGGATAGAGTGGCCAGGAAAGCCTGCAGCCCCAAAGTCTGGGTGGCAATGCAAGTAGTTCCCAGAGGCGTTCATAAAAAGCAAGAGTTGTTCTGGCTGCCAGCTTGGCTGTGGGAGCCAGGCCAGGACGTTCGGCATATTGGGGTCCGGTGCTAGGGAAAAGTGAAAAAAAGGTTCTTTGGAGGATAGAGTGGCCAGGAAAGCCCGCAGCCCCAAAGTCTGGGTAGCAATGCAAGTAGTTCCCAGAGACCTTGAAAGAAAGCAAGAGTTATTTCTGGCTGCCACCTTGGCTGTGGGAGCCAGGCCAGGACGTTCGGCATATTGGGGGCCGGTGCTAGGGAAAAGTGAAAAAAAGGTTCTTTGGAGGCTAGAGTGGCCAGGAAAGCCCGCAGCCCCAAAGTCTGGGTGGCAATGCAAGTAGTTCCCAGAGACCTTGAAAGAAAGCAAGAGTTGTTCTGGCTGCCACCTTGGGTGTGGGAGCCAGGCCAGGACGTTCGGCATATTGGGGGCCGGTGCTAGGGAAAAGTGAAAAAAAGGTTCTTTGGAGGATAGAGTGGCCAGGAAAGCCCGCAGCCCCAAAGTCTGGGTGGCAATGCAAGTAGTTCCCAGAGGCGTTCATAAAAAGCAAGAGTTGTTCTGGCTGCCACCTTGGCTGTGGGAGCCAGGCCAGGACGTTCGGCATATTGGGGGCCGGTGCTAGGGAAAAGTGAAAAAAAGGTTCTTTGGAGGATAGAGTGGCCAGGAAAGCCCGCAGCCCCAAAGTCTGGGTGGCAATGCAAGTAGTTCCCAGAGGCGTTCATAAAAAGCAAGACCTGTTCTAGCTGCCACCTTGGCTGTGGGAGCCAGGCCAGGACATTCGGCATATTGGGGGCCAGTGCTAGGGAAAAGAGGAAAAAAAGGTTCTTTTGAGGATAGAGTGGCCAGGAAAGCCCGCAGCCCCAAAGTCTGGGTGGCAATGCAAGTAGTTCCCAGAGACCTTGAAAGAAAGCAAGAGTTGTTCTGGCTGCCACCTTGGCTGTGGGAGCCAGGCCAGGACGTTCGGCATATTGGGGGCCAGTGCTAGGGAAAAGTGAAAAAAAGGTTCTTTGGAGGCTAGAGTGGCCAGGAAAGCCCGCAGCCCCAAAGTCTGGGTGACAATGCAAGTAGTTCCCAGAGGCGTTCATAAAAAGCAAGAGCTGTTCTGGCTGCCACCTTGGCTGTGGGAGCCAGGCCAGGACGTTCGGCATATTGGGGTCTGGTGCTGGGGTAAAGTGAAAAAAAGGTTCTTTGGAGGATAGAGTGGCCAGGAAAGCCCGCAGCCCCAAAGTCTGGGTGGCAATGCAAGTAGTTCCCAGAGACCTTGAAAGAAAGCAAGAGTTATTTCTGGCTGCCACCTTGGCTGTGGGAGCCAGGCCAGGACGTTCGGCATATTGGGGTCCGGTGCTAGGGAAAAGTGAAAAAAAGGTTCTTTTGAGGATAGAGTGGCCAGGAAAGCCCGCAGCCCCAAAGTCTGGGTGGCAATGCAAGTAGTTCCCAGAGGCGTTCATAAAAAGCAAGAGTTGTTCTGGCTGCCACCTTGGCTGTGGGAGCCAGGCCAGGACGTTTGGCATATTGGGGTCCGGTGCTGGGGTAAAGTGAAAAAAAGGTTCTTTGGAGGATAGAGTGGCCAGGAAAGCCCGCAGCCCCAAAGTCTGGGTGGCAATGCAAGTAGTTCCCAGAGGCGTTCATAAAAAGCAAGAGTTGTTCTGGCTGCCACCTTGGCTGTGGGAGCCAGGCCAGGACGTTCGGCATATTGGGGTCCGGTGCTAGGGAAAAGTGAAAAAAAGGTTCTTTTGAGGATAGAGTGGCCAGGAAAGCCCGCAGCCCCAATGTCTGGGTGGCAATGCAAGTAGTTCCCAGAAACCTTGAAAGAAAGCAAGAGTTGTTCTGGCTGCCACCTTGGCTGTGGGAGCCAGGCCAGGACGTTCGGCATATTGGAGGCCGGTGCTAGGGAAAAGTGAAAAAAAGATGCTTTGAGGATAGAGTGGCCAGGAAAGCCTGCAGCCCCAAAGTCTGGGTGGCAATGCAAGTAGTTCCCAGAGGCGTTCATAAAAAGCAAGAGTTGTTCTGGCTGCCAGCTTGGCTGTGGGAGCCAGGCCAGGACGTTCGGCATATTGGGGTCCGGTGCTAGGGAAAAGTGAAAAAAAGGTTCTTTGGAGGATAGAGTGGCCAGGAAAGCCCGCAGCCCCAAAGTCTGGGTGGCAATGCAAGTAGTTCCCAGAGACCTTGAAAGAAAGCAAGAGTTATTTCTGGCTGCCACCTTGGCTGTGGGTGCCAGGCCAGGACGTTCAGCATATTGGGGTCCGGTGCTGGGGTAAAGTGAAAAAAATGTTCTTTGGAGGATAGAGTGGCCAGGAAAGCCCGCAGCCCCAAAGTCTGGGTGGCAATGCAAGTAGTTCCCAGAGACCTTGAAAGAAAGCAAGAGTTGTTCTGGCTGCCACCTTGGCTGTGGGAGCCAGGCCAGGACGTTCGGCATATTGGGGTCCGGTGCTAGGGAGAAGTGAAAAAAAGGTTCTTTGGAGGATAGAGTGGCCAGGAAAGCCCGCAGCCCCAAAGTCTGGGTGGCAATGCAAGTAGTTCCCAGAGACCCTGAAAGAAAGCAAGAGTTATTTCTGGCTGCCACCTTGGCTGTGGGAGCCAGGCCAGGACGATCGGCATATTGGGGTCCGGTGCTGGGGTAAAGTGAAAAAAAGGTTCTTTGGAGGATAGAGTGGCCAGGAAAGCCCGCAGCCCCAAAGTCTGGGTAGCAATGCAAGTAGTTCCCAGAGACCTTGAAAGAAAGCAAGAGTTGTTCTGGCTGCCACCTTGGCTGTGGGAGCCAGGCCAGGACAATCGGCATATTGGGGTCCGGTGCTGGGGTAAAGTGAAAAAAAGGTTCTTTGGAGGATAGAGTGGCCAGGAAAGCCCGCAGCCCCAAAGTCTGGGTGGCAATGCAAGTAGTTCCCAGAGGCGTTCATAAAAAGCAAGAGTTGTTCTGGCTGCCACCTTGGCTGTGGGAGCCAGGCCAGGACGTTCGGCATATTGGAGTCCGGTGCTAAGGAAAAGTGAAAAAAAGGTTCTTTGGAGGATAGAGTGGCCAGGAAAGCCCGCAGCCCCAAAGTCTGGGTGGCAATGCAAGTAATTCCCAGAGACCTTGAAAGAAAGCAAGAGTTGTTCTGGCTGCCACCTTGGCTGTGGGAGCCAGGCCGGGACGTTCGGCATATTGGAGGCCAGTGCTAGGGAAAAGTGAAAAAAAGGTTCTTTTGAGGATAGAGTGGCCAGGAAAGCCCGCAGCCCCAAAGTCTGGGTGGCAATGCAAGTAGTTCCCAGAGGCGTTCATAAAAAGCAAGAGCTGTTCTGGCTGCCACCTTGGCTGTGGGAGCCAGGCCAGGACGTTCGGCATATTGGGGGCCAGTGCTAGGGAAAAGAGGAAAAAAAGGTTCTTTTGAGGATAGAGTGGCCAGGAAAGCCCGCAGCCCCAAAGTCTGGGTGGCAATGCAAGTAGTTCCCAGAGACCTTGAAAGAAAGCAAGAGTTATTTCTGGCTGCCACCTTGGCTGTGGGAGCCAGGCCAGGACGTTCGGCATATTGGGGTCCGGTGCTAGGGAAAAGTGAAAAAAAGGTTCTTTTGAGGATAGAGTGGCCAGGAAAGCCCGCAGCCCCAAAGTCTGGGTGGCAATGCAAGTAGTTCCCAGAGGCGTTCATAAAAAGCAAGAGTTGTTCTGGCTGCCACCTTGGCTGTGGGAGCCAGGCCAGGACGTTCGGCATATTGGGGTCCGGTGCTGGGGTAAAGTGAAAAAAAGGTTCTTTTGAGGATAGAGTGGCCAGGAAAGCCCGCAGCCCCAAAGTCTGGGTGGCAATGCAAGTAGTTCCCAGAGGCGTTCATAAAAAGCAAGAGTTGTTCTGGCTGCCACCTTGGCTGTGGGAGCCAGGCCAGGACGTTCGGCATATTGGGGGCCAGTGCTAGGGAAAAGTGAAAAAAAGGTTCTTTTGAGGATAGAGTGGCCAGGAAAGCCCGCAGCCCCAATGTCTGGGTGGCAATGCAAGTAGTTCCCAGAAACCTTGAAAGAAAGCAAGAGTTGTTCTGGCTGCCACCTTGGCTGTGGGAGCCAGGCCAGGACGTTCGGCATATTGGAGGCCGGTGCTAGGGAAAAGTGAAAAAAAGATGCTTTGAGGATAGAGTGGCCAGGAAAGCCTGCAGCCCCAAAGTCTGGGTGGCAATGCAAGTAGTTCCCAGAGGCGTTCATAAAAAGCAAGAGTTGTTCTGGCTGCCAGCTTGGCTGTGGGAGCCAGGCCAGGACGTTCGGCATATTGGGGTCCGGTGCTAGGGAAAAGTGAAAAAAAGGTTCTTTGGAGGATAGAGTGGCCAGGAAAGCCCGCAGCCCCAAAGTCTGGGTAGCAATGCAAGTAGTTCCCAGAGACCTTGAAAGAAAGCAAGAGTTATTTCTGGCTGCCACCTTGGCTGTGGGAGCCAGGCCAGGACGTTCGGCATATTGGGGGCCGGTGCTAGGGAAAAGTGAAAAAAAGGTTCTTTGGAGGCTAGAGTGGCCAGGAAAGCCCGCAGCCCCAAAGTCTGGGTGGCAATGCAAGTAGTTCCCAGAGACCTTGAAAGAAAGCAAGAGTTGTTCTGGCTGCCACCTTGGCTGTGGGAGCCAGGCCAGGACAATCGGCATATTGGGGTCCGGTGCTGGGGTAAAGTGAAAAAAAGGTTCTTTGGAGGATAGAGTGGCCAGGAAAGCCCGCAGCCCCAAAGTCTGGGTGGCAATGCAAGTAGTTCCCAGAGGCGTTCATAAAAAGCAAGAGTTGTTCTGGCTGCCACCTTGGCTGTGGGAGCCAGGCCAGGACGTTCGGCATATTGGAGTCCGGTGCTAAGGAAAAGTGAAAAAAAGGTTCTTTGGAGGATAGAGTGGCCAGGAAAGCCCGCAGCCCCAAAGTCTGGGTGGCAATGCAAGTAATTCCCAGAGACCTTGAAAGAAAGCAAGAGTTGTTCTGGCTGCCACCTTGGCTGTGGGAGCCAGGCCAGGACGTTCGGCATATTGGGGGCCAGTGCTAGGGAAAAGTGAAAAAAAGGTTCTTTTGAGGATAGAGTGGCCAGGAAAGCCCGCAGCCCCAAAGTCTGGGTGGCAATGCAAGTAGTTCCCAGAGGCGTTCATAAAAAGCAAGAGCTGTTCTAGCTGCCACCTTGGCTGTGGGAGCCAGGCCAGGACGTTCGGCATATTGGGGTCCGGTGCTAGGGAAAAGTGAAAAAAAGGTTCTTTGGAGGATAGAGTGGCCAGGAAAGCCCGCAGCCCCAAAGTCTGGGTAGCAATGCAAGTAGTTCCCAGAGACCTTGAAAGAAAGCAAGAGTTATTTCTGGCTGCCACCTTGGCTGTGGGAGCCAGGCCAGGACGTTCGGCATATTGGGGGCCGGTGCTAGGGAAAAGTGAAAAAAAGGTTCTTTGGAGGCTAGAGTGGCCAGGAAAGCCCGCAGCCCCAAAGTCTGGGTGGCAATGCAAGTAGTTCCCAGAGACCTTGAAAGAAAGCAAGAGTTGTTCTGGCTGCCACCTTGGGTGTGGGAGCCAGGCCAGGACGTTCGGCATATTGGGGGCCGGTGCTAGGGAAAAGTGAAAAAAAGGTTCTTTGGAGGATAGAGTGGCCAGGAAAGCCCGCAGCCCCAAAGTCTGGGTGGCAATGCAAGTAGTTCCCAGAGGCGTTCATAAAAAGCAAGAGTTGTTCTGGCTGCCACCTTGGCTGTGGGAGCCAGGCCAGGACGTTCGGCATATTGGGGTCCGGTGCTAGGGAAAAGTGAAAAAAAGGTTCTTTGGAGGATAGAGTGGCCAGGAAAGCCCGCAGCCCCAAAGTCTGGGTGGCAATGCAAGTAGTTCCCAGAGGCGTTCATAAAAAGCAAGAGCTGTTCTAGCTGCCACCTTGGCTGTGGGAGCCAGGCCAGGACGTTCGGCATATTGGGGGCCAGTGCTAGGGAAAAGAGGAAAAAAAGGTTCTTTTGAGGATAGAGTGGCCAGGAAAGCCCGCAGCCCCAAAGTCTGGGTGGCAATGCAAGTAGTTCCCAGAGACCTTGAAAGAAAGCAAGAGTTGTTCTGGCTGCCACCTTGGCTGTGGGAGCCAGGCCAGGACGTTCGGCATATTGGGGGCCAGTGCTAGGGAAAAGTGAAAAAAAGGTTCTTTGGAGGCTAGAGTGGCCAGGAAAGCCCGCAGCCCCAAAGTCTGGGTGGCAATGCAAGTAGTTCCCAGAGGCGTTCATAAAAAGCAAGAGCTGTTCTGGCTGCCACCTTGGCTGTGGGAGCCAGGCCAGGACGTTCGGCATATTGGGGTCTGGTGCTGGGGTAAAGTGAAAAAAAGGTTCTTTGGAGGATAGAGTGGCCAGGAAAGCCCGCAGCCCCAAAGTCTGGGTGGCAATGCAAGTAGTTCCCAGAGACCTTGAAAGAAAGCAAGAGTTATTTCTGGCTGCCACCTTGGCTGTGGGAGCCAGGCCAGGACGTTCGGCATATTGGGGTCCGGTGCTAGGGAAAAGTGAAAAAAAGGTTCTTTTGAGGATAGAGTGGCCAGGAAAGCCCGCAGCCCCAAAGTCTGGGTGGCAATGCAAGTAGTTCCCAGAGGCGTTCATAAAAAGCAAGAGTTGTTCTGGCTGCCACCTTGGCTGTGGGAGCCAGGCCAGGACGTTCGGCATATTGGGGTCCGGTGCTGGGGTAAAGTGAAAAAAAGGTTCTTTGGAGGATAGAGTGGCCAGGAAAGCCCGCAGCCCCAAAGTCTGGGTGGCAATGCAAGTAGTTCCCAGAGGCGTTCATAAAAAGCAAGAGTTGTTCTGGCTGCCACCTTGGCTGTGGGAGCCAGGCCAGGACGTTCGGCATATTGGGGTCCGGTGCTAGGGAAAAGTGAAAAAAAGGTTCTTTTGAGGATAGAGTGGCCAGGAAAGCCCGCAGCCCCAATGTCTGGGTGGCAATGCAAGTAGTTCCCAGAAACCTTGAAAGAAAGCAAGAGTTGTTCTGGCTGCCACCTTGGCTGTGGGAGCCAGGCCAGGACGTTCGGCATATTGGAGGCCGGTGCTAGGGAAAAGTGAAAAAAAGATGCTTTGAGGATAGAGTGGCCAGGAAAGCCTGCAGCCCCAAAGTCTGGGTGGCAATGCAAGTAGTTCCCAGAGGCGTTCATAAAAAGCAAGAGTTGTTCTGGCTGCCAGCTTGGCTGTGGGAGCCAGGCCAGGACGTTCGGCATATTGGGGTCCGGTGCTAGGGAAAAGTGAAAAAAAGGTTCTTTGGAGGATAGAGTGGCCAGGAAAGCCCGCAGCCCCAAAGTCTGGGTGGCAATGCAAGTAGTTCCCAGAGACCTTGAAAGAAAGCAAGAGTTATTTCTGGCTGCCACCTTGGCTGTGGGAGCCAGGCCAGGACGTTCAGCATATTGGGGTCCGGTGCTGGGGTAAAGTGAAAAAAAGGTTCTTTGGAGGATAGAGTGGCCAGGAAAGCCCGCAGCCCCAAAGTCTGGGTGGCAATGCAAGTAGTTCCCAGAGACCTTGAAAGAAAGCAAGAGTTGTTCTGGCTGCCAGCTTGGCTGTGGGAGCCAGGCCAGGACGTTCGGCATATTGGGGTCCGGTGCTGGGGTAAAGTGAAAAAAAGGTTCTTTGGAGGATAGAGTGGCCAGGAAAGCCCGCAGCCCCAAAGTCTGGGTGGCAATGCAAGTAGTTCCCAGAGGCGTTCATAAAAAGCAAGAGTTGTTCTGGCTGCCACCTTGGCTGTGGGAGCCAGGCCAGGACGTTCGGCATATTGGGGTCCGGTGCTAGGGAAAAGTGAAAAAAAGGTTCTTTGGAGGATAGAGTGGCCAGGAAAGCCCGCAGCCCCAAAGTCTGGGTGGCAATGCAAGTAGTTCCCAGAGACCCTGAAAGAAAGCAAGAGTTATTTCTGGCTGCCACCTTGGCTGTGGGAGCCAGGCCAGGACGATCGGCATATTGGGGTCCGGTGCTGGGGTAAAGTGAAAAAAAGGTTCTTTGGAGGATAGAGTGGCCAGGAAAGCCCGCAGCCCCAAAGTCTGGGTAGCAATGCAAGTAGTTCCCAGAGACCTTGAAAGAAAGCAAGAGTTGTTCTGGCTGCCACCTTGGCTGTGGGAGCCAGGCCAGGACAATCGGCATATTGGGGACCGGTGCTGGGGTAAAGTGAAAAAAAGGTTCTTTGGAGGATAGAGTGGCCAGGAAAGCCCGCAGCCCCAAAGTCTGGGTGGCAATGCAAGTAGTTCCCAGAGGCGTTCATAAAAAGCAAGAGTTGTTCTGGCTGCCACCTTGGCTGTGGGAGCCAGGCCAGGACGTTCGGCATATTGGGGTCCGGTGCTAAGGAAAAGTGAAAAAAAGGTTCTTTGGAGGATAGAGTGGCCAGGAAAGCCCGCAGCCCCAAAGTCTGGGTGGCAATGCAAGTAATTCCCAGAGACCTTGAAAGAAAGCAAGAGTTGTTCTGGCTGCCACCTTGGCTGTGGGAGCCAGGCCAGGACGTTCGGCATATTGGGGGCCAGTGCTAGGGAAAAGTGAAAAAAAGGTTCTTTTGAGGATAGAGTGGCCAGGAAAGCCCGCAGCCCCAAAGTCTGGGTGGCAATGCAAGTAGTTCCCAGAGGCGTTCATAAAAAGCAAGAGCTGTTCTAGCTGCCACCTTGGCTGTGGGAGCCAGGCCAGGACGTTCGGCATATTGGGGGCCAGTGCTAGGGAAAAGAGGAAAAAAAGGTTCTTTTGAGGATAGAGTGGCCAGGAAAGCCCGCAGCCCCAAAGTCTGGGTGGCAATGCAAGTAGTTCCCAGAGGCGTTCATAAAAAGCAAGAGTTGTTCTGGCTGCCACCTTGGCTGTGGGAGCCAGGCCAGGACGTTCGGCATATTGGGGTCCGGTGCTGGGGTAAAGTGAAAAAAAGGTTCTTTGGAGGATAGAGTGGCCAGGAAAGCCCGCAGCCCCAAAGTCTGGGTGGCAATGCAAGTAGTTCCCAGAGGCGTTCATAAAAAGCAAGAGTTGTTCTGGCTGCCAGCTTGGCTGTGGGAGCCAGGCCAGGACGTTCGGCATATTGGGGTCCGGTGCTAGGGAAAAGTGAAAAAAAGGTTCTTTGGAGGATAGAGTGGCCAGGAAAGCCCGCAGCCCCAAAGTCTGGGTGGCAATGCAAGTAGTTCCCAGAGGCGTTCATAAAAAGCAAGAGTTGTTCTGGCTGCCAGCTTGGCTGTGGGAGCCAGGCCAGGACGTTCGGCATATTGGGGGCCAGTGCTAGGGAAAAGTGAAAAAAAGGTTCTTTTGAGGATAGAGTGGCCAGGAAAGCCCGCAGCCCCAAAGTCTGGGTGGCAATGCAAGTAGTTCCCAGAGACCTTGAAAGAAAGCAAGAGTTGTTCTGGCTGCCACCTTGGCTGTGGGAGCCAGGCCAGGACGTTCGGCATATTGGGGGCCAGTGCTAGGGAAAAGTGAAAAAAAGGTTCTTTGGAGGATAGAGTGGCCAGGAAAGCCTGCAGCCCCAAAGTCTGGGTGGCAATGCAAGTAGTTCCCAGAGGCGTTCATAAAAAGCAAGAGCTGTTCTGGCTGCCACCTTGGCTGTGGGAGCCAGGCCAGGACGTTCGGCATATTGGGGTCCGGTGCTGGGGTAAAGTGAAAAAAAGGTTCTTTGGAGGATAGAGTGGCCAGGAAAGCCCACAGCCCCAAAGTCTGGGTGGCAATGCAAGTAGTTCCCAGAGACCTTGAAAGAAAGCAAGAGTTATTTCTGGCTGCCACCTTGGCTGTGGGAGCCAGGCCAGGACGTTCGGCATATTGGGGGCCAGTGCTAGGGAAAAGTGAAAAAAAGGTTCTTTGGAGGATAGAGTGGCCAGGAAAGCCCGCAGCCCCAAAGTCTGGGTGGCAATGCAAGTAGTTCCCAGAGGCGTTCATAAAAAGCAAGAGCTGTTCTGGCTGCCACCTTGGCTGTGGGAGCCAGGCCAGGACGTTCGGCATATTGGGGTCCGGTGCTAGGGAAAAGTGAAAAAAAGGTTCTTTGGAGGATAGAGTGGCCAGGAAAGCCCGCAGCCCCAAAGTCTGGGTGGCAATGCAAGTAGTTCCCAGAGGGGTTCATAAAAAGCAAGAGTTGTTCTGGCTGCCACCTTGGCTGTGGGAGCCAGGCCAGGACGTTCGGCATATTGGGGTCCGGTGCTAGGGAAAAGTGAAAAAAAGGTTCTTTTGAGGCTAGAGTGGCCAGGAAAGCCCGCAGCCCCAATGTCTGGGTGGCAATGCAAGTAGTTCCCAGAGACCTTGAAAGAAAGCAAGAGTTGTTCTGGCTGCCACCTTGGCTGTGGGAGCCAGGCCAGGACGTTCGGCATATTGGGGTCCGGTGCTAGGGAAAAGTGAAAAAAAGGTTCTTTGGAGGATAGAGTGGCCAGGAAAGCCTGCAGCCCCAATGTCTGGGTGGCAATGCAAGTAGTTCCCAGAGGCGTTCATAAAAAGCAAGAGTTGTTCTGGCTGCCACCTTGGCTGTGGGAGCCAGGCCAGGACGTTCGGCATATTGGGGGCCAGTGCTAGGGAAAAGTGAAAAAAAGGTTCTTTGGAGGATAGAGTGGCCAGGAAAGCCTGCAGCCCCAATGTCTGGGTGGCAATGCAAGTAGTTCCCAGAGACCTTGAAAGAAAGCAAGAGTTGTTCTGGCTGCCACCTTGGCTGTGGGAGCCAGGCCAGGACGTTCGGCATATTGGGGTCCGGTGCTGGGGTAAAGTGAAAAAAAGGTTCTTTGGAGGATAGAGTGGCCAGGAAAGCCTGCAGCCCCAAAGTCTGGGTGGCAATGCAAGTAGTTCCCAGAGGCGTTCATAAAAAGCAAGAGTTGTTCTGGCTGCCACCTTGGCTGTGGGAGCCAGGCCAGGACGATCGGCATATTGGGGTCCGGTGCTAGGGAAAAGAGGAAAAAAAGGTTCTTTGGAGGCTAGAGTGGCCAGGAAAGCCCGCAGCCCCAAAGTCTGGGTGGCAATGCAAGTAGTTCCCAGAGACCTTGAAAGAAAGCAAGAGTTATTTCTGGATGCCAGCTTGGCTGTGGGAGCCAGGCCAGGACGTTCGGCATATTGGGGGCCAGTGCTAGGGAAAAGTGAAAAAAAGGTTCTTTTGAGGATAGAGTGGCCAGGAAAGCCCGCAGCCCCAAAGTCTGGGTGGCAATGCAAGTAGTTCCCAGAGACCTTGAAAGAAAGCAAGAGTTGTTCTGGCTGCCACCTTGGGTGTGGGAGCCAGGCCAGGACGTTCGGCATATTGGGGTCCGGTGCTGGGGTAAAGTGAAAAAAAGGTGCTTTGAGGATAGAGTGGCCAGGAAAGCCCGCAGCCCCAAAGTCTGGGTGGCAATGCAAGTAGTTCCCAGAGGCGTTCATAAAAAGCAAGAGTTGTTCTGGCTGCCACCTTGGCTGTGGGAGCCAGGCCAGGACGATCGGCATATTGGGGTCCGGTGCTAGGGAAAAGTGAAAAAAAGGTGCTTTGAGGATAGAGTGGCCAGGAAAGCCCGCAGCCCCAAAGTCTGGGTGGCAATGCAAGTAGTTCCCAGAGGCGTTCATAAAAAGCAAGAGTTGTTCTGGCTGCCACCTTGGCTGTGGGTGCCAGGCCAGGACGTTCGGCATATTGGGGTCCGGTGCTAGGGAAAAGTGAAAAAAAGGTTCTTTGGAGGATAGAGTGGCCAGGAAAGCCCGCAGCCCCAAAGTCTGGGTGGCAATGCAAGTAGTTCCCAGAGACCTTGAAAGAAAGCAAGAGTTATTTCTGGCTGCCACCTTGGCTGTGGGAGCCAGGCCAGGACGTTCGGCATATTGGGGTCCGGTGCTGGGGTAAAGTGAAAAAAAGGTTCTTTTGAGGATAGAGTGGCCAGGAAAGCCCGCAGCCCCAAAGTCTGGGTGGCAATGCAAGTAGTTCCCAGAGGCGTTCATAAAAAGCAAGAGTTGTTCCGGCTGCCACCTTGGCTGTGGGAGCCAGGCCAGGACGTTCGGCATATTGGGGGCCAGTGCTAGGGAAAAGAGGAAAAAAAGGTTCTTTTGAGGATAGAGTGGCCAGGAAAGCCCGCAGCCCCAAAGTCTGGGTGGCAATGCAAGTAGTTCCCAGAGACCTTGAAAGAAAGCAAGAGTTGTTCTGGCTGCCACCTTGGCTGTGGGAGCCAGGCCAGGACGTTCGGCATATTGGGGGCCAGTGCTAGGGAAAAGTGAAAAAAAGGTTCTTTGGAGGATAGAGTGGCCAGGAAAGCCTGCAGCCCCAAAGTCTGGGTGGCAATGCAAGTAGTTCCCAGAGGCGTTCATAAAAAGCAAGAGCTGTTCTGGCTGCCACCTTGGCTGTGGGAGCCAGGCCAGGACGTTCGGCATATTGGGGTCTGGTGCTTGTGTAAAGTGAAAAAAAGGTTCTTTGGAGGATAGAGTGGCCAGGAAAGCCCGCAGCCCCAAAGTCTGGGTGGCAATGCAAGTAGTTCCCAGAGACCTTGAAAGAAAGCAAGAGTTATTTCTGGCTGCCACCTTGGCTGTGGGAGCCAGGCCAGGACGTTCGGCATATTGGGGGCCAGTGCTAGGGAAAAGTGAAAAAAAGGTTCTTTGGAGGATAGAGTGGCCAGGAAAGCCCGCAGCCCCAAAGTCTGGGTGGCAATGCAAGTAGTTCCCAGAGGCCTTCATAAAAAGAAAGAGCTGTTCTGGCTGCCACCTTGGCTGTGGGAGCCAGGCCAGGACGTTCGGCATATTGGGGTCCGGTGCTGGGGTAAAGTGAAAAAAAGGTTCTTTGGAGGATAGAGTGGCCAGGAAAGCCCGCAGCCCCAAAGTCTGGGTGGCAATGCAAGTAGTTCCCAGAGGCGTTCATAAAAAGCAAGAGTTGTTCTGGCTGCCACCTTGGCTGTGGGAGCCAGGCCAGGACGTTCGGCATATTGGGGGCCGGTGCTAGGGAAAAGTGAAAAAAAGGTTCTTTTGAGGATAGAGTGGCCAGGAAAGCCCGCAGCCCCAAAGTCTGGGTGGCAATGCAAGTAGTTCCCAGAGACCTTGAAAGAAAGCAAGAGTTGTTCTAGCTGCCACCTTGGCTGTGGGAGCCAGGCCAGGACGTTCGGCATATTGGAGGCCAGTGCTAGGGAAAAGTGAAAAAAAGGTGCTTTGAGGATAGAGTGGCCAGGAAAGCCTGCAGCCCCAAAGTCTGGGTGGCAATGCAAGTAGTTCCCAGAGGCGTTCATAAAAAGCAAGAGCTGTTCTGGCTGCCACCTTGGCTGTGGGAGCCAGGCCAGGACGTTCGGCATATTGGGGTCTGGTGCTGGGGTAAAGTGAAAAAAAGGTTCCTTGGAGGATAGAGTGGCCAGGAAAGCCCGCAGCCCCAAAGTCTGGGTAGCAATGCAAGTAGTTCCCAGAGACCTTGAAAGAAAGCAGGAGTTATTTCTGGCTGCCAGCTTGGCTGTGGGAGCCAGGCCAGGACGTTCGGCATATTGGGGTCTGGTGCTAGGGAAAAGTGAAAAAAAGGTGCTTTTGAGGATAGAGTGGCCAGGAAAGCCCGCAGCCCCAATGTCTGGGTGGCAATGCAAGTAGTTCCCAGAGACCTTGAAAGAAAGCAAGAGTTGTTCTGGCTGCCACCTTGGCTGTGGGAGCCAGGCCAGGACGTTTGGCATATTGGGGGCCAGTGCTAGGGAAAAGTGAAAAAAAGGTTCTTTGGAGGATAGAGTGGCCAGGAAAGCCCGCAGCCCCAAAGTCTGGGTGGCAATGCAAGTAGTTCCCAGAGACCTTGAAAGAAAGCAAGAGTTGTTCTGGCTGCCACCTTGGCTGTGGGAGCCAGGCCAGGACGTTTGGCATATTGGGGTCTGGTGCTAGGGAAAAGTGAAAAAAAGGTGCTTTTGAGGATAGAGTGGCCAGGAAAGCCCGCAGCCCCAATGTCTGGGTGGCAATGCAAGTAGTTCCCAGAGGCGTTCATAAAAAGCAAGAGTTGTTCTGGCTGCCACCTTGGCTGTGGGTGCCAGGCCAGGATGTTCGGCATATTGGGGTCCGGTGCTAGGGAAAAGTGAAAAAAAGGATCTTTGGAGGATAGAGTGGCCAGGAAAGCCCGCAGCCCCAAAGTCTGGGTGGCTACGCAAGTAGTTCCCAGAGACCTTGAAAGAAAGCAAGAGTTGTTCTGGCTGCCACCTTGGCTGTGGGAGCCAGGCCAGGACGTTCGGCATATTGGGGTCCGGTGCTAGGGAAAAGTGAAAAAAAGGTTCTTTGGAGGATAGAGTGGCCAGGAAAGCCTGCAGCCCCAATGTCTGGGTGGCAATGCAAGTAGTTCCCAGAGGCGTTCATAAAAAGCAAGAGCTGTTCTGGCTGCCACCTTGGCTGTGGGAGCCAGGCCAGGACGTTCGGCATATTGGGGGCCAGTGCTAGGGAAAAGTGAAAAAAAGGTTCTTTGGAGGATAGAGTGGCCAGGAAAGCCTGCAGCCCCAAAGTCTGGGTGGCAATGCAAGTAGTTCCCAGAGACCTTGAAAGAAAGCAAGAGTTGTTCTGGCTGCCACCTTGGCTGTGGGAGCCAGGCCAGGACGTTCGGCATATTGGGGTCCGGTGCTGGGGTAAAGTGAAAAAAAGGTTCTTTGGAGGATAGAGTGGCCAGGAAAGCCTGCAGCCCCAAAGTCTGGGTGGCAATGCAAGTAGTTCCCAGAGGCGTTCATAAAAAGCAAGAGTTGTTCTGGCTGCCACCTTGGCTGTGGGAGCCAGGCCAGGACGATCGGCATATTGGGGTCCGGTGCTAGGGAAAAGAGGAAAAAAAGGTTCTTTGGAGGCTAGAGTGGCCAGGAAAGCCCGCAGCCCCAAAGTCTGGGTGGCAATGCAAGTAGTTCCCAGAGACCTTGAAAGAAAGCAAGAGTTATTTCTGGATGCCAGCTTGGCTGTGGGAGCCAGGCCAGGACGTTCGGCATATTGGGGGCCAGTGCTAGGGAAAAGTGAAAAAAAGGTTCTTTTGAGGATAGAGTGGCCAGGAAAGCCCGCAGCCCCAAAGTCTGGGTGGCAATGCAAGTAGTTCCCAGAGACCTTGAAAGAAAGCAAGAGTTGTTCTGGCTGCCACCTTGGGTGTGGGAGCCAGGCCAGGACGTTCGGCATATTGGGGTCCGGTGCTGGGGTAAAGTGAAAAAAAGGTGCTTTGAGGATAGAGTGGCCAGGAAAGCCCGCAGCCCCAAAGTCTGGGTGGCAATGCAAGTAGTTCCCAGAGGCGTTCATAAAAAGCAAGAGTTGTTCTGGCTGCCACCTTGGGTGTGGGAGCCAGGCCAGGACGATCGGCATATTGGGGTCCGGTGCTAGGGAAAAGTGAAAAAAAGGTGCTTTGAGGATAGAGTGGCCAGGAAAGCCCGCAGCCCCAAAGTCTGGGTGGCAATGCAAGTAGTTCCCAGAGGCGTTCATAAAAAGCAAGAGTTGTTCTGGCTGCCACCTTGGCTGTGGGTGCCAGGCCAGGACGTTCGGCATATTGGGGTCCGGTGCTAGGGAAAAGTGAAAAAAAGGTTCTTTGGAGGATAGAGTGGCCAGGAAAGCCCGCAGCCCCAAAGTCTGGGTGGCAATGCAAGTAGTTCCCAGAGACCTTGAAAGAAAGCAAGAGTTATTTCTGGCTGCCACCTTGGCTGTGGGAGCCAGGCCAGGACGTTCAGCATATTGGGGTCCGGTGCTGGGGTAAAGTGAAAAAAAGGTTCTTTTGAGGATAGAGTGGCCAGGAAAGCCCGCAGCCCCAAAGTCTGGGTGGCAATGCAAGTAGTTCCCAGAGGCGTTCATAAAAAGCAAGAGTTGTTCCGGCTGCCACCTTGGCTGTGGGAGCCAGGCCAGGACGTTCGGCATATTGGGGGCCAGTGCTAGGGAAAAGAGGAAAAAAAGGTTCTTTTGAGGATAGAGTGGCCAGGAAAGCCCGCAGCCCCAAAGTCTGGGTGGCAATGCAAGTAGTTCCCAGAGACCTTGAAAGAAAGCAAGAGTTGTTCTGGCTGCCACCTTGGCTGTGGGAGCCAGGCCAGGACGTTCGGCATATTGGGGGCCAGTGCTAGGGAAAAGTGAAAAAAAGGTTCTTTGGAGGATAGAGTGGCCAGGAAAGCCTGCAGCCCCAAAGTCTGGGTGGCAATGCAAGTAGTTCCCAGAGGCGTTCATAAAAAGCAAGAGCTGTTCTGGCTGCCACCTTGGCTGTGGGAGCCAGGCCAGGACGTTCGGCATATTGGGGTCTGGTGCTTGTGTAAAGTGAAAAAAAGGTTCTTTGGAGGATAGAGTGGCCAGGAAAGCCCGCAGCCCCAAAGTCTGGGTGGCAATGCAAGTAGTTCCCAGAGGCCTTCATAAAAAGAAAGAGCTGTTCTGGCTGCCACCTTGGCTGTGGGAGCCAGGCCAGGACGTTCGGCATATTGGGGTCCGGTGCTGGGGTAAAGTGAAAAAAAGGTTCTTTGGAGGATAGAGTGGCCAGGAAAGCCCGCAGCCCCAAAGTCTGGGTGGCAATGCAAGTAGTTCCCAGAGGCGTTCATAAAAAGCAAGAGTTGTTCTGGCTGCCACCTTGGCTGTGGGAGCCAGGCCAGGACGTTCGGCATATTGGGGGCCGGTGCTAGGGAAAAGTGAAAAAAAGGTTCTTTTGAGGATAGAGTGGCCAGGAAAGCCCGCAGCCCCAAAGTCTGGGTGGCAATGCAAGTAGTTCCCAGAGACCTTGAAAGAAAGCAAGAGTTGTTCTGGCTGCCACCTTGGCTGTGGGAGCCAGGCCAGGACGTTCGGCATATTGGAGGCCAGTGCTAGGGAAAAGTGAAAAAAAGGTGCTTTGAGGATAGAGTGGCCAGGAAAGCCTGCAGCCCCAAAGTCTGGGTGGCAATGCAAGTAGTTCCCAGAGGCGTTCATAAAAAGCAAGAGCTGTTCTGGCTGCCACCTTGGCTGTGGGAGCCAGGCCAGGACGTTCGGCATATTGGGGTCTGGTGCTGGGGTAAAGTGAAAAAAAGGTTCCTTGGAGGATAGAGTGGCCAGGAAAGCCCGCAGCCCCAAAGTCTGGGTAGCAATGCAAGTAGTTCCCAGAGACCTTGAAAGAAAGCAGGAGTTATTTCTGGCTGCCAGCTTGGCTGTGGGAGCCAGGCCAGGACGTTCGGCATATTGGGGTCTGGTGCTAGGGAAAAGTGAAAAAAAGGTGCTTTTGAGGATAGAGTGGCCAGGAAAGCCCGCAGCCCCAATGTCTGGGTGGCAATGCAAGTAGTTCCCAGAGACCTTGAAAGAAAGCAAGAGTTGTTCTGGCTGCCACCTTGGCTGTGGGAGCCAGGCCAGGACGTTTGGCATATTGGGGGCCAGTGCTAGGGAAAAGTGAAAAAAAGGTTCTTTGGAGGATAGAGTGGCCAGGAAAGCCCGCAGCCCCAAAGTCTGGGTGGCAATGCAAGTAGTTCCCAGAGACCTTGAAAGAAAGCAAGAGTTGTTCTGGCTGCCACCTTGGCTGTGGGAGCCAGGCCAGGACGTTTGGCATATTGGGGTCTGGTGCTAGGGAAAAGTGAAAAAAAGGTGCTTTTGAGGATAGAGTGGCCAGGAAAGCCCGCAGCCCCAATGTCTGGGTGGCAATGCAAGTAGTTCCCAGAGGCGTTCATAAAAAGCAAGAGTTGTTCTGGCTGCCACCTTGGCTGTGGGTGCCAGGCCAGGATGTTCGGCATATTGGGGTCCGGTGCTAGGGAAAAGTGAAAAAAAGGATCTTTGGAGGATAGAGTGGCCAGGAAAGCCCGCAGCCCCAAAGTCTGGGTGGCTACGCAAGTAGTTCCCAGAGACCTTGAAAGAAAGCAAGAGTTGTTCTGGCTGCCACCTTGGCTGTGGGAGCCAGGCCAGGACAATCGGCATATTGGGGTCCGGTGCTGGGGTAAAGTGAAAAAAAGGTTCTTTGGAGGATAGAGTGGCCAGGAAAGCCCGCAGCCCCAAAGTCTGGGTAGCAATGCAAGTAGTTCCCAGAGACCTTGAAAGAAAGCAAGAGTTGTTCTGGCTGCCACCTTGGCTGTGGGAGCCAGGCCAGGACGTTCGGCATATTGGGGGCCAGTGCTAGGGAAAAGTGAAAAAAAGGTTCTTTGGAGGATAGAGTGGCCAGGAAAGCCCGCAGCCCCAAAGTCTGGGTGGCAATGCAAGTAGTTCCCAGAGGCGTTCATAAAAAGCAAGAGTTGTTCTGGCTGCCACCTTGGCTGTGGGTGCCAGGCCAGGACGTTCGGCATATAGGGGTCCGGTGCTAGGGAAAAGTGAAAAAAAGGTTCTTTGGATGATAGAGTGGCCAGGAAAGCCCGCAGCCCCAAAGTCTGGGTGGCAATGCAAGTAGTTCCCAGAGACCTTGAAAGAAAGCAAGAGTTATTTCTGGCTGCCACCTTGGCTGTGGGAGCCAGGCCAGGACGTTCGGCATATTGGGGTCCCGTGCTGGGGTAAAGTGAAAAAAAGGTTCTTTGGAGGATAGAGTGGCCAGGAAAGCCCGCAGCCCCAAAGTCTGGGTGGCAATGCAAGTAGTTCCCAGAGGCGTTCATAAAAAGCAAGAGTTGTTCTGGCTGCCACCTTGGCTGTGGGAGCCAGGCCAGGACGTTCGGCATATTGGGGTCCGGTGCTAGGGAAAAGTGAAAAAAAGGTTCTTTTGAGGATAGAGTGGCCAGGAAAGCCCGCAGCCCCAAAGTCTGGGTGGCAATGCAAGTAGTTCCCAGAGGCGTTCATAAAAAGCAAGAGCTGTTCTGGCTGCCACCTTGGCTGTGGGTGCCAGGCCAGGACGTTCGGCATATTGGGGTCCGGTGCTAGGGAAAAGTGAAAAAAAGGTTCTTTTGAGGATAGAGTGGCCAGGAAAGCCCGCAGCCCCAAAGTCTGGGTGGCAATGCAAGTAGTTCCCAGAGACCTTGAAAGAAAGCAAGAGTTATTTCTGGCTGCCAGCTTGGCTGTGGGAGCCAGGCCAGGACGTTCGGCATATTGGGGTCCGGTGCTGGGGTAAAGTGAAAAAAAGGTTCTTTGGAGGATAGAGTGGCCAGGAAAGCCTGCAGCCCCAAAGTCTGGGTGGCAATGCAAGTAGTTCCCAGAGACCTTGAAAGAAAGCAAGAGTTATTTCTGGCTGCCACCTTGGCTGTGGGAGCCAGGCCAGGACGTTCGGCATATTGGGGTCCGGTGCTAGGGAAAAGTGAAAAAAATGTTCTTTGGAGGATAGAGTGGCCAGGAAAGCCCGCAGCCCCAAAGTCTGGGTGGCAATGCAAGTAGTTCCCAGAGACCTTGAAAGAAAGCAAGAGTTATTTCTGGCTGCCAGCTTGGCTGTGGGAGCCAGGCCAGGACGTTCGGCATATTGGGGTCCGGTGCTGGGGTAAAGTGAAAAAACGGTTCTTTGGAGGATAGAGTGGCCAGGAAAGCCCGCAGCCCCAAAGTCTGGGTGGCAATGCAAGTAGTTCCCAGAGACCTTGAAAGAAAGCAAGAGTTGTTCTGGCTGCCACCTTGGCTGTGGGAGCCAGGCCAGGACGTTCGGCATATTGGAGGCCGGTGCTAGGGAAAAGTGAAAAAAAGGTGCTTTGAGGATAGAGTGGCCAGGAAAGACCGCAGCCCCAAAGTCTGGGTGGCAATGCAAGTAGTTCCCAGAGACCTTGAAAGAAAGCAAGAGTTGTTCTGGCTGCTACGCTGGGTGTGGGAGCCAGGCCAGGACGTTCGGCATATTGGGGTCCGGTGCTGGGGTAAAGTGAAAAAAAGGTGCTTTTGAGGATAGAGTGGCCAGGAAAGCCCGCAGCCCCAAAGTCTGGGTGGCAATGCAAGTAGTTCCCAGAGGCGTTCATAAAAAGCAAGAGTTGTTCTGGCTGCCACCTTGGCTGTGGGTGCCAGGCCAGGACGTTCGGCATATTGGGGGCCAGTGCTAGGGAAAAGTGAAAAAAAGGTTCTTTGGAGGATAGAGTGGCCAGGAAAGCCCGCAGCCCCAAAGTCTGGGTGGCAATGCAAGTAGTTCCCAGAGGCGTTCATAAAAAGCAAGAGTTGTTCTGGCTGCCACCTTGGCTGTGGGAGCCAGGCCGGGACGTTCGGCATATTGGAGGCCAGTGCTAGGGAAAAGTGAAAAAAAGGTTCTTTGGAGGATAGAGTGGCCAGGAAAGCCCGCAGCCCCAAAGTCTGGGTGGCAATGCAAGTAGTTCCCAGAGGCGTTCATAAAAAGCAAGAGTTGTTCTGGCTGCCACCTTGGCTGTGGGTGCCAGGCCAGGACGTTCGGCATATTGGGGTCCGGTGCTAGGGAAAAGTGAAAAAATGGTTCTTTGGAGGATAGAGTGGCCAGGAAAGCCCGCAGCCCCAAAGTCTGGGTGGCAATGCAAGTAGTTCCCAGAGACCTTGAAAGAAAGCAAGAGTTATTTCTGGCTGCCACCTTGGCTGTGGGAGCCAGGCCAGGACGATTGGCATATTGGGGTCCGGTGCTGGGGTAAAGTGAAAAAAAGGTTCTTTGGAGGATAGAGTGGCCAGGAAAGCCCGCAGCCCCAAAGTCTGGGTGGCAATGCAAGTAGTTCCCAGAGGCGTTCATAAAAAGCAAGAGTTGTTCTGGCTGCCACCTTGGCTGTGGGAGCCAGGCCAGGACGTTCGGCATATTGGGGGCCAGTGCTAGGGAAAAGTGAAAAAAAGGTTCTTTTGAGGATAGAGTGGCCAGGAAAGCCCGCAGCCCCAAAGTCTGGGTGGCAATGCAAGTAGTTCCCAGAGGCGTTCATAAAAAGCAAGAGCTGTTCTAGCTGCCACCTTGGCTGTGGGAGCCAGGCCAGGACGTTCGGCATATTGGGGGCCAGTGCTAGGGAAAAGTGAAAAAAAGGATCTTTGGAGGATAGAGTGGCCAGGAAAGCCCGCAGCCCCAAAGTCTGGGTGGCAATGCAAGTAGTTCCCAGAGACCTTGAAAGAAAGCAAGAGTTGTTCTGGCTGCCACCTTGGGTGTGGGTGCCAGGCCAGGACGTTCGGCATATTGGGGTCCGGTGCTGGGGTAAAGTGAAAAAACGGTTCTTTGGAGGATAGAGTGGCCAGGAAAGCCCGCAGCCCCAGAGTCTGGGTAGCAATGCAAGTAGTTCCCAGAGACCTTGAAAGAAAGCAGGAGTTATTTCTGCCTGCCACCTTGGCTGTGGGAGCCAGGCCAGGACGTTCGGCATATTGGGGTCCGGTGCTGCGGTAAAGTGAAAAAAAGGTTCTTTGGAGGATAGAGTGGCCAGGAAAGCCCGCAGCCCCAAAGTCTGGGTGGCAATGCAAGTAGTTCCCAGAGGCGTTCATAAAAAGCAAGAGTTGTTCTGGCTGCCAGCTTGGCTGTGGGAGCCAGGCCAGGACGTTCGGCATATTGGGGTCCGGTGCTGGGGTAAAGTGAAAAAAAGGTTCTTTGGAGGATAGAGTGGCCAGGAAAGCCCGCAGCCCCAAAGTCTGGGTGGCAATGCAAGTAGTTCCCAGAGGCGTTCATAAAAAGCAAGAGTTGTTCTGGCTGCCACCTTGGCTGTGGGAGCCAGGCCAGGACGTTCGGCATATTGGGGGCCGGTGCTAGGGAAAAGTGAAAAAAAGGTTCTTTGGAGGATAGAGTGGCCAGGAAAGCCCGCAGCCCCAAAGTCTGGGTGGCAATGCAAGTAGTTCCCAGAGACCTTGAAAGAAAGCAAGAGTTATTTCTGGCTGCCAGCTTGGCTGTGGGTGCCAGGCCAGGACGTTCGGCATATTGGGGTCCGGTGCTGGGGTAAAGTGAAAAAAAGGTTCTTTGGAGGATAGAGTGGCCAGGAAAGCCCGCAGCCCCAAAGTCTGGGTGGCAATGCAAGTAGTTCCCAGAGGCGTTCATAAAAAGCAAGAGTTGTTCTGGCTGCCACCTTGGCTGTGGGAGCCAGGCCAGGACGTTCGGCATATTGGGGTCCGGTGCTGGGGTAAAGTGAAAAAAAGGTTCTTTGGAGGATAGAGTGGCCAGGAAAGCCCGCAGCCCCAAAGTCTGGGTGGCAATGCAAGTAGTTCCCAGAGACCTTGAAAGAAAGCAAGAGTTATTTCTGGCTGCCACCTTGGCTGTGGGAGCCAGGCCAGGACGATTGGCATATTGGGGTCCGGTGCTGGGGTAAAGTGAAAAAAAGGTTCTTTGGAGGATAGAGTGGCCAGGAAAGCCCGCAGCCCCAAAGTCTGGGTGGCAATGCAAGTAGTTCCCAGAGGCGTTCATAAAAAGCAAGAGTTGTTCTGGCTGCCAGCTTGGCTGTGGGAGCCAGGCCAGGACGTTCGGCATATTGGGGTCCGGTGCTGGGGTAAAGTGAAAAAAAGGTTCTTTGGAGGATAGAGTGGCCAGGAAAGCCCGCAGCCCCAAAGTCTGGGTGGCAATGCAAGTAGTTCCCAGAGGCGTTCATAAAAAGCAAGAGTTGTTCTGGCTGCCACCTTGGCTGTGGGAGCCAGGCCAGGACGTTCGGCATATTGGGGGCCAGTGCTAGGGAAAAGTGAAAAAAAGGTTCTTTGGAGGATAGAGTGGCCAGGAAAGCCCGCAGCCCCAAAGTCTGGGTGGCAATGCAAGTAGTTCCCAGAGGCGTTCATAAAAAGCAAGAGCTGTTCTAGCTGCCACCTTGGCTGTGGGAGCCAGGCCAGGACGTTCGGCATATTGGGGGCCAGTGCTAGGGAAAAGTGAAAAAAAGGATCTTTGGAGGATAGAGTGGCCAGGAAAGCCCGCAGCCCCAAAGTCTGGGTGGCAATGCAAGTAGTTCCCAGAGACCTTGAAAGAAAGCAAGAGTTGTTCTGGCTGCCACCTTGGCTGTGGGAGCCAGGCCAGGACGTTCGGCATATTGGGGTCCGGTGCTGGGGTAAAGTGAAAAAAAGGTTCTTTGGAGGATAGAGTGGCCAGGAAAGCCCGCAGCCCCAGAGTCTGGGTAGCAATGCAAGTAGTTCCCAGAGACCTTGAAAGAAAGCAGGAGTTATTTCTGCCTGCCACCTTGGCTGTGGGAGCCAGGCCAGGACGTTCGGCATATTGGGGTCCGGTGCTGCGGTAAAGTGAAAAAAAGGTTCTTTGGAGGATAGAGTGGCCAGGAAAGACCGCAGCCCCAAAGTCTGGGTGGCAATGCAAGTAGTTCCCAGAGACCTTGAAAGAAAGCAAGAGTTGTTCTGGCTGCCACCTTGGCTGTGGGAGCCAGGCCAGGACGTTCGGCATATTGGAGGCCAGTGCTAGGGAAAAGTGAAAAAAAGGTTCTTTGGAGGATAGAGTGGCCAGGAAAGCCCGCAGCCCCAAAGTCTGGGTGGCAATGCAAGTAGTTCCCAGAGGCGTTCATAAAAAGCAAGAGTTGTTCTGGCTGCCACCTTGGCTGTGGGTGCCAGGCCAGGACGTTCGGCATATTGGGGTCCGGTGCTAGGGAAAAGTGAAAAAAAGGTTCTTTGGAGGATAGAGTGGCCAGGAAAGCCCGCAGCCCCAAAGTCTGGGTGGCAATGCAAGTAGTTCCCAGAGACCTTGAAAGAAAGCAAGAGTTATTTCTGGCTGCCACCTTGGCTGTGGGTGCCAGGCCAGGACGTTCGGCATATTGGGGTCCGGTGCTAGGGAAAAGTGAAAAAAAGGTTCTTTGGAGGATAGAGTGGCCAGGAAAGCCCGCAGCCCCAAAGTCTGGGTGGCAATGCAAGTAGTTCCCAGAGGCGTTCATAAAAAGCAAGAGTTGTTCTGGCTGCCAGCTTGGCTGTGGGAGCCAGGCCAGGACGTTCGGCATATTGGGGTCCGGTGCTGGGGTAAAGTGAAAAAAAGGTTCTTTGGAGGATAGAGTGGCCAGGAAAGCCCGCAGCCCCAAAGTCTGGGTGGCAATGCAAGTAGTTCCCAGAGGCGTTCATAAAAAGCAAGAGTTGTTCTGGCTGCCACCTTGGCTGTGGGAGCCAGGCCAGGACGTTCGGCATATTGGGGGCCGGTGCTAGGGAAAAGTGAAAAAAAGGTTCTTTGGAGGATAGAGTGGCCAGGAAAGCCCGCAGCCCCAAAGTCTGGGTGGCAATGCAAGTAGTTCCCAGAGACCTTGAAAGAAAGCAAGAGTTATTTCTGGCTGCCAGCTTGGCTGTGGGTGCCAGGCCAGGACGTTCGGCATATTGGGGTCCGGTGCTGGGGTAAAGTGAAAAAAAGGTTCTTTGGAGGATAGAGTGGCCAGGAAAGCCCGCAGCCCCAAAGTCTGGGTGGCAATGCAAGTAGTTCCCAGAGGCGTTCATAAAAAGCAAGAGTTGTTCTGGCTGCCACCTTGGCTGTGGGAGCCAGGCCAGGACGTTCGGCATATTGGGGGCCGGTGCTGGGGTAAAGTGAAAAAAAGGTTCTTTGGAGGATAGAGTGGCCAGGAAAGCCCGCAGCCCCAAAGTCTGGGTGGCAATGCAAGTAGTTCCCAGAGGCGTTCATAAAAAGCAAGAGTTGTTCTGGCTGCCACCTTGGCTGTGGGAGCCAGGCCAGGACGTTCGGCATATTGGGGTCCGGTGCTAGGGAAAAGTGAAAAAAAGGTTCTTTGGAGGATAGAGTGGCCAGGAAAGCCCGCAGCCCCAAAGTCTGGGTGGCAATGCAAGTAGTTCCCAGAGGCGTTCATAAAAAGCAAGAGTTGTTCTGGCTGCCACCTTGGCTGTGGGAGCCAGGCCAGGACGTTCGGCATATTGGGGGCCAGTGCTGGGGTAAAGTGAAAAAAAGGTTCTTTGGAGGATAGAGTGGCCAGGAAAGCCCGCAGCCCCAAAGTCTGGGTGGCAATGCAAGTAGTTCCCAGAGGCGTTCATAAAAAGCAAGAGTTGTTCTGGCTGCCAGCTTGGCTGTGGGAGCCAGGCCAGGACGTTCGGCATATTGGGGTCCGGTGCTGGGGTAAAGTGAAAAAAAGGTTCTTTGGAGGATAGAGTGGCCAGGAAAGCCCGCAGCCCCAAAGTCTGGGTGGCAATGCAAGTAGTTCCCAGAGGCGTTCATAAAAAGCAAGAGTTGTTCTGGCTGCCACCTTGGCTGTGGGAGCCAGGCCAGGACGTTCGGCATATTGGGGTCCGGTGCTGGGGTAAAGTGAAAAAAAGGTTCTTTGGAGGATAGAGTGGCCAGGAAAGCCCGCAGCCCCAAAGTCTGGGTGGCAATGCAAGTAGTTCCCAGAGGCGTTCATAAAAAGCAAGAGTTGTTCTGGCTGCCACCTTGGCTGTGGGAGCCAGGCCAGGACGTTCGGCATATTGGGGTCCGGTGCTAGGGAAAAGTGAAAAAAAGGTTCTTTGGAGGATAGAGTGGCCAGGAAAGCCCGCAGCCCCAAAGTCTGGGTGGCAATGCAAGTAGTTCCCAGAGGCGTTCATAAAAAGCAAGAGTTGTTCTGGCTGCCACCTTGGCTGTGGGAGCCAGGCCAGGACGTTCGGCATATTGGGGGCCAGTGCTAGGGAAAAGTGAAAAAAAGGTTCTTTTGAGGATAGAGTGGCCAGGAAAGCCCGCAGCCCCAAAGTCTGGGTGGCAATGCAAGTAGTTCCCAGAGGCGTTCATAAAAAGCAAGAGCTGTTCTAGCTGCCACCTTGGCTGTGGGAGCCAGGCCAGGACGTTCGGCATATTGGGGGCCAGTGCTAGGGAAAAGTGAAAAAACGGTTCTTTTGAGGATAGAGTGGCCAGGAAAGCCCGCAGCCCCAAAGTCTGGGTGGCAATGCAAGTAGTTCCCAGAGACCTTGAAAGAAAGCAAGAGTTGTTCTGGCTGCCAGCTTGGCTGTGGGAGCCAGGCCAGGACGTTCGGCATATTGGGGTCCGGTGCTGGGGTAAAGTGAAAAAAAGGTTCTTTGGAGGATAGAGTGGCCAGGAAAGCCCGCAGCCCCAAAGTCTGGGTAGCAATGCAAGTAGTTCCCAGAGACCTTGAAAGAAAGCAAGAGTTATTTCTGGCTGTGGGAGCTTGGCTGTGGGAGCCAGGCCAGGACGTTCGGCATATTGGGGGCCAGTGCTAGGGAAAAGTGAAAAAAAGGTTCTTTGGAGGATAGAGTGGCCAGGAAAGCCCGCAGCCCCAAAGTCTGGGTGGCAATGCAAGTAGTTCCCAGAGACCTTGAAAGAAAGCAAGAGTTATTTCTGGCTGCCACCTTGGCTGTGGGAGCCAGGCCAGGACGATTGGCATATTGGGGTCCGGTGCTGGGGTAAAGTGAAAAAAAGGTTCTTTGGAGGATAGAGTGGCCAGGAAAGCCCGCAGCCCCAAAGTCTGGGTGGCAATGCAAGTAGTTCCCAGAGGCGTTCATAAAAAGCAAGAGTTGTTCTGGCTGCCAGCTTGGCTGTGGGAGCCAGGCCAGGACGTTCGGCATATTGGGGTCCGGTGCTGGGGTAAAGTGAAAAAAAGGTTCTTTGGAGGATAGAGTGGCCAGGAAAGCCCGCAGCCCCAAAGTCTGGGTGGCAATGCAAGTAGTTCCCAGAGGCGTTCATAAAAAGCAAGAGTTGTTCTGGCTGCCAGCTTGGCTGTGGGTGCCAGGCCAGGACGTTCGGCATATTGGGGTCCGGTGCTAGGGAAAAGTGAAAAAAAGGTTCTTTGGAGGATAGAGTGGCCAGGAAAGCCCGCAGCCCCAAAGTCTGGGTGGCAATGCAAGTAGTTCCCAGAGACCTTGAAAGAAAGCAAGAGTTATTTCTGGCTGCCACCTTGGCTGTGGGTGCCAGGCCAGGACGTTCGGCATATTGGGGTCCGGTGCTAGGGAAAAGTGAAAAAAAGGTTCTTTGGAGGATAGAGTGGCCAGGAAAGCCCGCAGCCCCAAAGTCTGGGTGGCAATGCAAGTAGTTCCCAGAGGCGTTCATAAAAAGCAAGAGTTGTTCTGGCTGCCAGCTTGGCTGTGGGAGCCAGGCCAGGACGTTCGGCATATTGGGGTCCGGTGCTGGGGTAAAGTGAAAAAAAGGTTCTTTGGAGGATAGAGTGGCCAGGAAAGCCCGCAGCCCCAAAGTCTGGGTGGCAATGCAAGTAGTTCCCAGAGGCGTTCATAAAAAGCAAGAGTTGTTCTGGCTGCCACCTTGGCTGTGGGAGCCAGGCCAGGACGTTCGGCATATTGGGGGCCGGTGCTAGGGAAAAGTGAAAAAAAGGTTCTTTGGAGGATAGAGTGGCCAGGAAAGCCCGCAGCCCCAAAGTCTGGGTGGCAATGCAAGTAGTTCCCAGAGACCTTGAAAGAAAGCAAGAGTTATTTCTGGCTGCCAGCTTGGCTGTGGGTGCCAGGCCAGGACGTTCGGCATATTGGGGTCCGGTGCTGGGGTAAAGTGAAAAAAAGGTTCTTTGGAGGATAGAGTGGCCAGGAAAGCCCGCAGCCCCAAAGTCTGGGTGGCAATGCAAGTAGTTCCCAGAGGCGTTCATAAAAAGCAAGAGTTGTTCTGGCTGCCACCTTGGCTGTGGGAGCCAGGCCAGGACGTTCGGCATATTGGGGGCCGGTGCTGGGGTAAAGTGAAAAAAAGGTTCTTTGGAGGATAGAGTGGCCAGGAAAGCCCGCAGCCCCAAAGTCTGGGTGGCAATGCAAGTAGTTCCCAGAGGCGTTCATAAAAAGCAAGAGTTGTTCTGGCTGCCACCTTGGCTGTGGGAGCCAGGCCAGGACGTTCGGCATATTGGGGTCCGGTGCTAGGGAAAAGTGAAAAAAAGGTTCTTTGGAGGATAGAGTGGCCAGGAAAGCCCGCAGCCCCAAAGTCTGGGTGGCAATGCAAGTAGTTCCCAGAGGCGTTCATAAAAAGCAAGAGTTGTTCTGGCTGCCACCTTGGCTGTGGGAGCCAGGCCAGGACGTTCGGCATATTGGGGGCCAGTGCTGGGGTAAAGTGAAAAAAAGGTTCTTTGGAGGATAGAGTGGCCAGGAAAGCCCGCAGCCCCAAAGTCTGGGTGGCAATGCAAGTAGTTCCCAGAGGCGTTCATAAAAAGCAAGAGTTGTTCTGGCTGCCAGCTTGGCTGTGGGAGCCAGGCCAGGACGTTCGGCATATTGGGGTCCGGTGCTGGGGTAAAGTGAAAAAAAGGTTCTTTGGAGGATAGAGTGGCCAGGAAAGCCCGCAGCCCCAAAGTCTGGGTGGCAATGCAAGTAGTTCCCAGAGGCGTTCATAAAAAGCAAGAGTTGTTCTGGCTGCCACCTTGGCTGTGGGAGCCAGGCCAGGACGTTCGGCATATTGGGGTCCGGTGCTGGGGTAAAGTGAAAAAAAGGTTCTTTGGAGGATAGAGTGGCCAGGAAAGCCCGCAGCCCCAAAGTCTGGGTGGCAATGCAAGTAGTTCCCAGAGGCGTTCATAAAAAGCAAGAGTTGTTCTGGCTGCCACCTTGGCTGTGGGAGCCAGGCCAGGACGTTCGGCATATTGGGGTCCGGTGCTAGGGAAAAGTGAAAAAAAGGTTCTTTGGAGGATAGAGTGGCCAGGAAAGCCCGCAGCCCCAAAGTCTGGGTGGCAATGCAAGTAGTTCCCAGAGGCGTTCATAAAAAGCAAGAGTTGTTCTGGCTGCCACCTTGGCTGTGGGAGCCAGGCCAGGACGTTCGGCATATTGGGGGCCAGTGCTAGGGAAAAGTGAAAAAAAGGTTCTTTTGAGGATAGAGTGGCCAGGAAAGCCCGCAGCCCCAAAGTCTGGGTGGCAATGCAAGTAGTTCCCAGAGGCGTTCATAAAAAGCAAGAGCTGTTCTAGCTGCCACCTTGGCTGTGGGAGCCAGGCCAGGACGTTCGGCATATTGGGGGCCAGTGCTAGGGAAAAGTGAAAAAACGGTTCTTTTGAGGATAGAGTGGCCAGGAAAGCCCGCAGCCCCAAAGTCTGGGTGGCAATGCAAGTAGTTCCCAGAGACCTTGAAAGAAAGCAAGAGTTGTTCTGGCTGCCAGCTTGGCTGTGGGAGCCAGGCCAGGACGTTCGGCATATTGGGGTCCGGTGCTGGGGTAAAGTGAAAAAAAGGTTCTTTGGAGGATAGAGTGGCCAGGAAAGCCCGCAGCCCCAAAGTCTGGGTAGCAATGCAAGTAGTTCCCAGAGACCTTGAAAGAAAGCAAGAGTTATTTCTGGCTGTGGGAGCTTGGCTGTGGGAGCCAGGCCAGGACGTTCGGCATATTGGGGGCCAGTGCTAGGGAAAAGTGAAAAAAAGGTTCTTTGGAGGATAGAGTGGCCAGGAAAGCCCGCAGCCCCAAAGTCTGGGTGGCAATGCAAATAGTTCCCAGAGACCTTGAAAGAAAGCAAGAGTTGTTCTGGCTGCCACCTTGGCTGTGGGTGCCAGGCCAGGACGATCGGCATATTGGAGGCCAGTGCTAGGGAAAAGTGAAAAAAAGGTTCTTTGGAGGATAGAGTGGCCAGGAAAGCCCGCAGCCCCAAAGTCTGGGTGGCAATGCAAGTAGTTCCCAGAGGCGTTCATAAAAAGCAAGAGTTGTTCTGGCTGCCAGCTTGGCTGTGGGAGCCAGGCCAGGACGTTCGGCATATTGGGGTCCGGTGCTGGGGTAAAGTGAAAAAAAGGTTCTTTGGAGGATAGAGTGGCCAGGAAAGCCCGCAGCCCCAAAGTCTGGGTGGCAATGCAAGTAGTTCCCAGAGGCGTTCATAAAAAGCAAGAGTTGTTCTGGCTGCCAGCTTGGCTGTGGGAGCCAGGCCAGGACGTTCGGCATATTGGGGGCCGGTGCTAGGGAAAAGTGAAAAAAAGGTTCTTTGGAGGATAGAGTGGCCAGGAAAGCCCGCAGCCCCAAAGTCTGGGTGGCAATGCAAGTAGTTCCCAGAGACCTTGAAAGAAAGCAAGAGTTATTTCTGGCTGCCAGCTTGGCTGTGGGTGCCAGGCCAGGACGTTCGGCATATTGGGGGCCAGTGCTAGGGAAAAGTGAAAAAAAGGTTCTTTTGAGGATAGAGTGGCCAGGAAAGCCCGCAGCCCCAAAGTCTGGGTGGCAATGCAAGTAGTTCCCAGAGGCGTTCATAAAAAGCAAGAGTTGTTCTGGCTGCCACCTTGGCTGTGGGAGCCAGGCCAGGACGTTCGGCATATTGGGGTCCGGTGCTAGGGAAAAGTGAAAAAAAGGTTCTTTGGAGGATAGAGTGGCCAGGAAAGCCCGCAGCCCCAAAGTCTGGGTGGCAATGCAAGTAGTTCCCAGAGGCGTTCATAAAAAGCAAGAGTTGTTCTGGCTGCCACCTTGGCTGTGGGAGCCAGGCCAGGACGTTCGGCATATTGGGGGCCAGTGCTGGGGTAAAGTGAAAAAAAGGTTCTTTGGAGGATAGAGTGGCCAGGAAAGCCCGCAGCCCCAAAGTCTGGGTGGCAATGCAAGTAGTTCCCAGAGGCGTTCATAAAAAGCAAGAGTTGTTCTGGCTGCCAGCTTGGCTGTGGGAGCCAGGCCAGGACGTTCGGCATATTGGGGTCCGGTGCTGGGGTAAAGTGAAAAAAAGGTTCTTTGGAGGATAGAGTGGCCAGGAAAGCCCGCAGCCCCAAAGTCTGGGTGGCAATGCAAGTAGTTCCCAGAGACCTTGAAAGAAAGCAAGAGTTGTTCTGGCTGCCACCTTGACTGTGGGAGCCAGGCCAGGACGTTCGGCATATTGGGGTCCGGTGCTGGGGTAAAGTGAAAAAAAGGTTCTTTGGAGGATAGAGTGGCCAGGAAAGCCCGCAGCCCCAGAGTCTGGGTAGCAATGCAAGTAGTTCCCAGAGACCTTGAAAGAAAGCAGGAGTTATTTCTGCCTGCCACCTTGGCTGTGGGAGCCAGGCCAGGACGTTCGGCATATTGGGGTCCGGTGCTGCGGTAAAGTGAAAAAAAGGTTCTTTGGAGGATAGAGTGGCCAGGAAAGACCGCAGCCCCAAAGTCTGGGTGGCAATGCAAGTAGTTCCCAGAGACCTTGAAAGAAAGCAAGAGTTGTTCTGGCTGCCAGCTTGGCTGTGGGAGCCAGGCCAGGACGTTCGGCATATTGGAGGCCAGTGCTAGGGAAAAGTGAAAAAAAGGTTCTTTGGAGGATAGAGTGGCCAGGAAAGCCCGCAGCCCCAAAGTCTGGGTGGCAATGCAAGTAGTTCCCAGAGGCGTTCATAAAAAGCAAGAGTTGTTCTGGCTGCCACCTTGGCTGTGGGTGCCAGGCCAGGACGTTCGGCATATTGGGGTCCGGTGCTAGGGAAAAGTGAAAAAAAGGTTCTTTGGAGGATAGAGTGGCCAGGAAAGCCCGCAGCCCCAAAGTCTGGGTGGCAATGCAAGTAGTTCCCAGAGACCTTGAAAGAAAGCAAGAGTTATTTCTGGCTGCCACCTTGGCTGTGGGTGCCAGGCCAGGACGTTCGGCATATTGGGGTCCGGTGCTGGGGTAAAGTGAAAAAAAGGTTCTTTGGAGGATAGAGTGGCCAGGAAAGCCCGCAGCCCCAAAGTCTGGGTGGCAATGCAAGTAGTTCCCAGAGGCGTTCATAAAAAGCAAGAGTTGTTCTGGCTGCCACCTTGGCTGTGGGAGCCAGGCCAGGACGTTCGGCATATTGGGGTCCGGTGCTGGGGTAAAGTGAAAAAAAGGTTCTTTGGAGGATAGAGTGGCCAGGAAAGCCCGCAGCCCCAAAGTCTGGGTGGCAATGCAAGTAGTTCCCAGAGGCGTTCATAAAAAGCAAGAGTTGTTCTGGCTGCCACCTTGGCTGTGGGAGCCAGGCCAGGACGTTCGGCATATTGGGGGCCGGTGCTAGGGAAAAGTGAAAAAAAGGTTCTTTGGAGGATAGAGTGGCCAGGAAAGCCCGCAGCCCCAAAGTCTGGGTGGCAATGCAAGTAGTTCCCAGAGACCTTGAAAGAAAGCAAGAGTTATTTCTGGCTGCCAGCTTGGCTGTGGGAGCCAGGCCAGGACGTTCGGCATATTGGGGGCCAGTGCTAGGGTAAAGTGAAAAAAAGGTTCTTTGGAGGATAGAGTGGCCAGGAAAGCCCGCAGCCCCAAAGTCTGGGTGGCAATGCAAGTAGTTCCCAGAGGCGTTCATAAAAAGCAAGAGTTGTTCTGGCTGCCACCTTGGCTGTGGGAGCCAGGCCAGGACGTTCGGCATATTGGGGTCCGGTGCTGGGGTAAAGTGAAAAAAAGGTTCTTTGGAGGATAGAGTGGCCAGGAAAGCCCGCAGCCCCAAAGTCTGGGTGGCAATGCAAGTAGTTCCCAGAGACCTTGAAAGAAAGCAAGAGTTATTTCTGGCTGCCACCTTGGCTGTGGGAGCCAGGCCAGGACGATTGGCATATTGGGGTCCGGTGCTGGGGTAAAGTGAAAAAAAGGTTCTTTGGAGGATAGAGTGGCCAGGAAAGCCCGCAGCCCCAAAGTCTGGGTGGCAATGCAAGTAGTTCCCAGAGGCGTTCATAAAAAGCAAGAGTTGTTCTGGCTGCCAGCTTGGCTGTGGGAGCCAGGCCAGGACGTTCGGCATATTGGGGTCCGGTGCTGGGGTAAAGTGAAAAAAAGGTTCTTTGGAGGATAGAGTGGCCAGGAAAGCCCGCAGCCCCAAAGTCTGGGTGGCAATGCAAGTAGTTCCCAGAGGCGTTCATAAAAAGCAAGAGTTGTTCTGGCTGCCACCTTGGCTGTGGGAGCCAGGCCAGGACGTTCGGCATATTGGGGGCCAGTGCTAGGGAAAAGTGAAAAAAAGGTTCTTTTGAGGATAGAGTGGCCAGGAAAGCCCGCAGCCCCAAAGTCTGGGTGGCAATGCAAGTAGTTCCCAGAGGCGTTCATAAAAAGCAAGAGCTGTTCTAGCTGCCACCTTGGCTGTGGGAGCCAGGCCAGGACGTTCGGCATATTGGGGGCCAGTGCTAGGGAAAAGTGAAAAAAAGGATCTTTGGAGGATAGAGTGGCCAGGAAAGCCCGCAGCCCCAAAGTCTGGGTGGCAATGCAAGTAGTTCCCAGAGACCTTGAAAGAAAGCAAGAGTTGTTCTGGCTGCCAGCTTGGCTGTGGGAGCCAGGCCAGGACGTTCGGCATATTGGGGTCCGGTGCTGGGGTAAAGTGAAAAAAAGGTTCTTTGGAGGATAGAGTGGCCAGGAAAGCCCGCAGCCCCAGAGTCTGGGTAGCAATGCAAGTAGTTCCCAGAGACCTTGAAAGAAAGCAGGAGTTATTTCTGCCTGCCACCTTGGCTGTGGGAGCCAGGCCAGGACGTTCGGCATATTGGGGTCCGGTGCTGCGGTAAAGTGAAAAAAAGGTTCTTTGGAGGATAGAGTGGCCAGGAAAGACCGCAGCCCCAAAGTCTGGGTGGCAATGCAAGTAGTTCCCAGAGACCTTGAAAGAAAGCAAGAGTTGTTCTGGCTGCCAGCTTGGCTGTGGGAGCCAGGCCAGGACGTTCGGCATATTGGAGGCCAGTGCTAGGGAAAAGTGAAAAAAAGGTTCTTTGGAGGATAGAGTGGCCAGGAAAGCCCGCAGCCCCAAAGTCTGGGTGGCAATGCAAGTAGTTCCCAGAGGCGTTCATAAAAAGCAAGAGTTGTTCTGGCTGCCACCTTGGCTGTGGGTGCCAGGCCAGGACGTTCGGCATATTGGGGTCCGGTGCTAGGGAAAAGTGAAAAAAAGGTTCTTTGGAGGATAGAGTGGCCAGGAAAGCCCGCAGCCCCAAAGTCTGGGTGGCAATGCAAGTAGTTCCCAGAGACCTTGAAAGAAAGCAAGAGTTATTTCTGGCTGCCAGCTTGGCTGTGGGTGCCAGGCCAGGACGTTCGGCATATTGGGGTCCGGTGCTGGGGTAAAGTGAAAAAAAGGTTCTTTGGAGGATAGAGTGGCCAGGAAAGCCCGCAGCCCCAAAGTCTGGGTGGCAATGCAAGTAGTTCCCAGAGGCGTTCATAAAAAGCAAGAGTTGTTCTGGCTGCCAGCTTGGCTGTGGGAGCCAGGCCAGGACGTTCGGCATATTGGGGTCCGGTGCTGGGGTAAAGTGAAAAAAAGGTTCTTTGGAGGATAGAGTGGCCAGGAAAGCCCGCAGCCCCAAAGTCTGGGTGGCAATGCAAGTAGTTCCCAGAGACCTTGAAAGAAAGCAAGAGTTGTTCTGGCTGCCAGCTTGGCTGTGGGAGCCAGGCCAGGACGTTCGGCATATTGGGGTCCGGTGCTAGGGAAAAGTGAAAAAAATGTTCTTTGGAGGATAGAGTGGCCAGGAAAGCCCGCAGCCCCAAAGTCTGGGTGGCAATGCAAGTAGTTCCCAGAGACCTTGAAAGAAAGCAAGAGTTATTTCTGGCTGCCAGCTTGGCTGTGGGTGCCAGGCCAGGACGTTCGGCATATTGGGGTCCGGTGCTGGGGTAAAGTGAAAAAAAGGTTCTTTGGAGGATAGAGTGGCCAGGAAAGCCCGCAGCCCCAAAGTCTGGGTGGCAATGCAAGTAGTTCCCAGAGGCGTTCATAAAAAGCAAGAGTTGTTCTGGCTGCCACCTTGGCTGTGGGAGCCAGGCCAGGACGTTCGGCATATTGGGGTCCGGTGCTGGGGTAAAGTGAAAAAAAGGTTCTTTGGAGGATAGAGTGGCCAGGAAAGCCCGCAGCCCCAAAGTCTGGGTGGCAATGCAAGTAGTTCCCAGAGGCGTTCATAAAAAGCAAGAGTTGTTCTGGCTGCCACCTTGGCTGTGGGAGCCAGGCCAGGACGTTCGGCATATTGGGGTCCGGTGCTAGGGAAAAGTGAAAAAAAGGTTCTTTGGAGGATAGAGTGGCCAGGAAAGCCCGCAGCCCCAAAGTCTGGGTGGCAATGCAAGTAGTTCCCAGAGGCGTTCATAAAAAGCAAGAGTTGTTCTGGCTGCCACCTTGGCTGTGGGAGCCAGGCCAGGACGTTCGGCATATTGGGGGCCAGTGCTGGGGTAAAGTGAAAAAAAGGTTCTTTGGAGGATAGAGTGGCCAGGAAAGCCCGCAGCCCCAAAGTCTGGGTGGCAATGCAAGTAGTTCCCAGAGGCGTTCATAAAAAGCAAGAGTTGTTCTGGCTGCCAGCTTGGCTGTGGGAGCCAGGCCAGGACGTTCGGCATATTGGGGGCCAGTGCTAGGGAAAAGTGAAAAAAAGGTTCTTTTGAGGATAGAGTGGCCAGGAAAGCCCGCAGCCCCAAAGTCTGGGTGGCAATGCAAGTAGTTCCCAGAGGCGTTCATAAAAAGCAAGAGCTGTTCTAGCTGCCACCTTGGCTGTGGGAGCCAGGCCAGGACGTTCGGCATATTGGGGGCCAGTGCTAGGGAAAAGTGAAAAAAAGGATCTTTGGAGGATAGAGTGGCCAGGAAAGCCCGCAGCCCCAAAGTCTGGGTGGCAATGCAAGTAGTTCCCAGAGACCTTGAAAGAAAGCAAGAGTTGTTCTGGCTGCCAGCTTGGCTGTGGGAGCCAGGCCAGGACGTTCGGCATATTGGGGTCCGGTGCTGGGGTAAAGTGAAAAAAAGGTTCTTTGGAGGATAGAGTGGCCAGGAAAGCCCGCAGCCCCAGAGTCTGGGTAGCAATGCAAGTAGTTCCCAGAGACCTTGAAAGAAAGCAGGAGTTATTTCTGCCTGCCACCTTGGCTGTGGGAGCCAGGCCAGGACGTTCGGCATATTGGGGTCCGGTGCTGCGGTAAAGTGAAAAAAAGGTTCTTTGGAGGATAGAGTGGCCAGGAAAGACCGCAGCCCCAAAGTCTGGGTGGCAATGCAAGTAGTTCCCAGAGACCTTGAAAGAAAGCAAGAGTTGTTCTGGCTGCCAGCTTGGCTGTGGGAGCCAGGCCAGGACGTTCGGCATATTGGAGGCCAGTGCTAGGGAAAAGTGAAAAAAAGGTTCTTTGGAGGATAGAGTGGCCAGGAAAGCCCGCAGCCCCAAAGTCTGGGTGGCAATGCAAGTAGTTCCCAGAGGCGTTCATAAAAAGCAAGAGTTGTTCTGGCTGCCACCTTGGCTGTGGGTGCCAGGCCAGGACGTTCGGCATATTGGGGTCCGGTGCTAGGGAAAAGTGAAAAAAAGGTTCTTTGGAGGATAGAGTGGCCAGGAAAGCCCGCAGCCCCAAAGTCTGGGTGGCAATGCAAGTAGTTCCCAGAGACCTTGAAAGAAAGCAAGAGTTATTTCTGGCTGCCAGCTTGGCTGTGGGTGCCAGGCCAGGACGTTCGGCATATTGGGGTCCGGTGCTGCGGTAAAGTGAAAAAAAGGTTCTTTGGAGGATAGAGTGGCCAGGAAAGCCCGCAGCCCCAAAGTCTGGGTGGCAATGCAAGTAGTTCCCAGAGGCGTTCATAAAAAGCAAGAGTTGTTCTGGCTGCCAGCTTGGCTGTGGGAGCCAGGCCAGGACGTTCGGCATATTGGGGTCCGGTGCTGGGGTAAAGTGAAAAAAAGGTTCTTTGGAGGATAGAGTGGCCAGGAAAGCCCGCAGCCCCAAAGTCTGGGTGGCAATGCAAGTAGTTCCCAGAGGCGTTCATAAAAAGCAAGAGTTGTTCTGGCTGCCACCTTGGCTGTGGGAGCCAGGCCAGGACGTTCGGCATATTGGGGTCCGGTGCTAGGGAAAAGTGAAAAAAATGTTCTTTGGAGGATAGAGTGGCCAGGAAAGCCCGCAGCCCCAAAGTCTGGGTGGCAATGCAAGTAGTTCCCAGAGACCTTGAAAGAAAGCAAGAGTTATTTCTGGCTGCCAGCTTGGCTGTGGGTGCCAGGCCAGGACGTTCGGCATATTGGGGTCCGGTGCTGGGGTAAAGTGAAAAAAAGGTTCTTTGGAGGATAGAGTGGCCAGGAAAGCCCGCAGCCCCAAAGTCTGGGTGGCAATGCAAGTAGTTCCCAGAGGCGTTCATAAAAAGCAAGAGTTGTTCTGGCTGCCACCTTGGCTGTGGGAGCCAGGCCAGGACGTTCGGCATATTGGGGTCCGGTGCTGGGGTAAAGTGAAAAAAAGGTTCTTTGGAGGATAGAGTGGCCAGGAAAGCCCGCAGCCCCAAAGTCTGGGTGGCAATGCAAGTAGTTCCCAGAGGCGTTCATAAAAAGCAAGAGTTGTTCTGGCTGCCACCTTGGCTGTGGGAGCCAGGCCAGGACGTTCGGCATATTGGGGTCCGGTGCTAGGGAAAAGTGAAAAAAAGGTTCTTTGGAGGATAGAGTGGCCAGGAAAGCCCGCAGCCCCAAAGTCTGGGTGGCAATGCAAGTAGTTCCCAGAGGCGTTCATAAAAAGCAAGAGTTGTTCTGGCTGCCACCTTGGCTGTGGGAGCCAGGCCAGGACGTTCGGCATATTGGGGGCCAGTGCTGGGGTAAAGTGAAAAAAAGGTTCTTTGGAGGATAGAGTGGCCAGGAAAGCCCGCAGCCCCAAAGTCTGGGTGGCAATGCAAGTAGTTCCCAGAGGCGTTCATAAAAAGCAAGAGTTGTTCTGGCTGCCAGCTTGGCTGTGGGAGCCAGGCCAGGACGTTCGGCATATTGGGGTCCGGTGCTGGGGTAAAGTGAAAAAAAGGTTCTTTGGAGGATAGAGTGGCCAGGAAAGCCCGCAGCCCCAAAGTCTGGGTGGCAATGCAAGTAGTTCCCAGAGGCGTTCATAAAAAGCAAGAGTTGTTCTGGCTGCCACCTTGGCTGTGGGAGCCAGGCCAGGACGTTCGGCATATTGGGGTCCGGTGCTGGGGTAAAGTGAAAAAACGGTTCTTTGGAGGATAGAGTGGCCAGGAAAGCCCGCAGCCCCAAAGTCTGGGTGGCAATGCAAGTAGTTCCCAGAGGCGTTCATAAAAAGCAAGAGTTGTTCTGGCTGCCAGCTTGGCTGTGGGAGCCAGGCCAGGACGTTCGGCATATTGGGGTCCGGTGCTAGGGAAAAGTGAAAAAAAGGTTCTTTGGAGGATAGAGTGGCCAGGAAAGCCCGCAGCCCCAAAGTCTGGGTGGCAATGCAAGTAGTTCCCAGAGGCGTTCATAAAAAGCAAGAGTTGTTCTGGCTGCCACCTTGGCTGTGGGAGCCAGGCCAGGACGTTCGGCATATTGGGGGCCAGTGCTAGGGAAAAGTGAAAAAAAGGTTCTTTTGAGGATAGAGTGGCCAGGAAAGCCCGCAGCCCCAAAGTCTGGGTGGCAATGCAAGTAGTTCCCAGAGGCGTTCATAAAAAGCAAGAGCTGTTCTAGCTGCCACCTTGGCTGTGGGAGCCAGGCCAGGACGTTCGGCATATTGGGGGCCAGTGCTAGGGAAAAGTGAAAAAACGGTTCTTTTGAGGATAGAGTGGCCAGGAAAGCCCGCAGCCCCAAAGTCTGGGTGGCAATGCAAGTAGTTCCCAGAGACCTTGAAAGAAAGCAAGAGTTGTTCTGGCTGCCAGCTTGGCTGTGGGAGCCAGGCCAGGACGTTCGGCATATTGGGGTCCGGTGCTGGGGTAAAGTGAAAAAAAGGTTCTTTGGAGGATAGAGTGGCCAGGAAAGCCCGCAGCCCCAAAGTCTGGGTAGCAATGCAAGTAGTTCCCAGAGACCTTGAAAGAAAGCAAGAGTTATTTCTGGCTGCCAGCTTGGCTGTGGGAGCCAGGCCAGGACGTTCGGCATATTGGGGGCCAGTGCTAGGGAAAAGTGAAAAAAAGGTTCTTTGGAGGATAGAGTGGCCAGGAAAGCCCGCAGCCCCAAAGTCTGGGTGGCAATGCAAATAGTTCCCAGAGACCTTGAAAGAAAGCAAGAGTTGTTCTGGCTGCCACCTTGGCTGTGGGTGCCAGGCCAGGACGATCGGCATATTGGAGGCCAGTGCTAGGGAAAAGTGAAAAAAAGGTTCTTTGGAGGATAGAGTGGCCAGGAAAGCCCGCAGCCCCAAAGTCTGGGTGGCAATGCAAGTAGTTCCCAGAGGCGTTCATAAAAAGCAAGAGTTGTTCTGGCTGCCACCTTGGCTGTGGGAGCCAGGCCAGGACGTTCGGCATATTGGGGTCCGGTGCTGGGGTAAAGTGAAAAAAAGGTTCTTTGGAGGATAGAGTGGCCAGGAAAGCCCGCAGCCCCAAAGTCTGGGTGGCAATGCAAGTAGTTCCCAGAGGCGTTCATAAAAAGCAAGAGTTGTTCTGGCTGCCACCTTGGCTGTGGGAGCCAGGCCAGGACGTTCGGCATATTGGGGTCCGGTGCTAGGGAAAAGTGAAAAAAAGGTTCTTTGGAGGATAGAGTGGCCAGGAAAGCCCGCAGCCCCAAAGTCTGGGTGGCAATGCAAGTAGTTCCCAGAGACCTTGAAAGAAAGCAAGAGTTATTTCTGGCTGCCAGCTTGGCTGTGGGTGCCAGGCCAGGACGTTCGGCATATTGGGGTCCGGTGCTGCGGTAAAGTGAAAAAAAGGTTCTTTGGAGGATAGAGTGGCCAGGAAAGCCCGCAGCCCCAAAGTCTGGGTGGCAATGCAAGTAGTTCCCAGAGGCGTTCATAAAAAGCAAGAGTTGTTCTGGCTGCCACCTTGGCTGTGGGAGCCAGGCCAGGACGTTCGGCATATTGGGGTCCGGTGCTGGGGTAAAGTGAAAAAAAGGTTCTTTGGAGGATAGAGTGGCCAGGAAAGCCCGCAGCCCCAAAGTCTGGGTGGCAATGCAAGTAGTTCCCAGAGGCGTTCATAAAAAGCAAGAGTTGTTCTGGCTGCCACCTTGGCTGTGGGAGCCAGGCCAGGACGTTCGGCATATTGGGGTCCGGTGCTAGGGAAAAGTGAAAAAAAGGTTCTTTGGAGGATAGAGTGGCCAGGAAAGCCCGCAGCCCCAAAGTCTGGGTGGCAATGCAAGTAGTTCCCAGAGGCGTTCATAAAAAGCAAGAGTTGTTCTGGCTGCCACCTTGGCTGTGGGAGCCAGGCCAGGACGTTCGGCATATTGGGGGCCAGTGCTGGGGTAAAGTGAAAAAAAGGTTCTTTGGAGGATAGAGTGGCCAGGAAAGCCCGCAGCCCCAAAGTCTGGGTGGCAATGCAAGTAGTTCCCAGAGGCGTTCATAAAAAGCAAGAGTTGTTCTGGCTGCCAGCTTGGCTGTGGGAGCCAGGCCAGGACGTTCGGCATATTGGGGTCCGGTGCTGGGGTAAAGTGAAAAAAAGGTTCTTTGGAGGATAGAGTGGCCAGGAAAGCCCGCAGCCCCAAAGTCTGGGTGGCAATGCAAGTAGTTCCCAGAGGCGTTCATAAAAAGCAAGAGTTGTTCTGGCTGCCAGCTTGGCTGTGGGAGCCAGGCCAGGACGTTCGGCATATTGGGGTCCGGTGCTGGGGTAAAGTGAAAAAACGGTTCTTTGGAGGATAGAGTGGCCAGGAAAGCCCGCAGCCCCAAAGTCTGGGTGGCAATGCAAGTAGTTCCCAGAGGCGTTCATAAAAAGCAAGAGTTGTTCTGGCTGCCACCTTGGCTGTGGGAGCCAGGCCAGGACGTTCGGCATATTGGGGTCCGGTGCTAGGGAAAAGTGAAAAAAAGGTTCTTTGGAGGATAGAGTGGCCAGGAAAGCCCGCAGCCCCAAAGTCTGGGTGGCAATGCAAGTAGTTCCCAGAGGCGTTCATAAAAAGCAAGAGTTGTTCTGGCTGCCACCTTGGCTGTGGGAGCCAGGCCAGGACGTTCGGCATATTGGGGGCCAGTGCTAGGGAAAAGTGAAAAAAAGGTTCTTTTGAGGATAGAGTGGCCAGGAAAGCCCGCAGCCCCAAAGTCTGGGTGGCAATGCAAGTAGTTCCCAGAGGCGTTCATAAAAAGCAAGAGTTGTTCTGGCTGCCAGCTTGGCTGTGGGAGCCAGGCCAGGACGTTCGGCATATTGGGGTCCGGTGCTGGGGTAAAGTGAAAAAAAGGTTCTTTGGAGGATAGAGTGGCCAGGAAAGCCCGCAGCCCCAAAGTCTGGGTGGCAATGCAAGTAGTTCCCAGAGGCGTTCATAAAAAGCAAGAGTTGTTCTGGCTGCCACCTTGGCTGTGGGAGCCAGGCCAGGACGTTCGGCATATTGGGGTCCGGTGCTAGGGAAAAGTGAAAAAAAGGTTCTTTGGAGGATAGAGTGGCCAGGAAAGCCCGCAGCCCCAAAGTCTGGGTGGCAATGCAAGTAGTTCCCAGAGGCGTTCATAAAAAGCAAGAGTTGTTCTGGCTGCCACCTTGGCTGTGGGAGCCAGGCCAGGACGTTCGGCATATTGGGGGCCAGTGCTAGGGAAAAGTGAAAAAAAGGTTCTTTTGAGGATAGAGTGGCCAGGAAAGCCCGCAGCCCCAAAGTCTGGGTGGCAATGCAAGTAGTTCCCAGAGGCGTTCATAAAAAGCAAGAGCTGTTCTAGCTGCCAGCTTGGCTGTGGGAGCCAGGCCAGGACGTTCGGCATATTGGGGGCCAGTGCTGGGGTAAAGTGAAAAAAAGGTTCTTTGGAGGATAGAGTGGCCAGGAAAGCCCGCAGCCCCAAAGTCTGGGTGGCAATGCAAGTAGTTCCCAGAGGCGTTCATAAAAAGCAAGAGTTGTTCTGGCTGCCACCTTGGCTGTGGGAGCCAGGCCAGGACGTTCGGCATATTGGGGTCCGGTGCTGGGGTAAAGTGAAAAAACGGTTCTTTGGAGGATAGAGTGGCCAGGAAAGCCCGCAGCCCCAAAGTCTGGGTGGCAATGCAAGTAGTTCCCAGAGGCGTTCATAAAAAGCAAGAGTTGTTCTGGCTGCCACCTTGGCTGTGGGAGCCAGGCCAGGACGTTCGGCATATTGGGGTCCGGTGCTAGGGAAAAGTGAAAAAAAGGTTCTTTGGAGGATAGAGTGGCCAGGAAAGCCCGCAGCCCCAAAGTCTGGGTGGCAATGCAAGTAGTTCCCAGAGGCGTTCATAAAAAGCAAGAGTTGTTCTGGCTGCCACCTTGGCTGTGGGAGCCAGGCCAGGACGTTCGGCATATTGGGGGCCAGTGCTAGGGAAAAGTGAAAAAAAGGTTCTTTTGAGGATAGAGTGGCCAGGAAAGCCCGCAGCCCCAAAGTCTGGGTGGCAATGCAAGTAGTTCCCAGAGGCGTTCATAAAAAGTAAGAGCTGTTCTAGCTGCCACCTTGGCTGTGGGAGCCAGGCCAGGACGTTCGGCATATTGGGGGCCAGTGCTAGGGAAAAGTGAAAAAACGGTTCTTTTGAGGATAGAGTGGCCAGGAAAGCCCGCAGCCCCAAAGTCTGGGTGGCAATGCAAGTAGTTCCCAGAGATCTTGAAAGAAAGCAAGAGTTGTTCTGGCTGCCACCTTGGCTGTGGGAGCCAGGCCAGGACAATCGGCATATTGGGGTCCGGTGCTGGGGTAAAGTGAAAAAAAGGTTCTTTGGAGGATAGAGTGGCCAGGAAAGCCCGCAGCCCCAAAGTCTGGGTAGCAATGCAAGTAGTTCCCAGAGACCTTGAAAGAAAGCAAGAGTTATTTCTGGCTGCCAGCTTGGCTGTGGGAGCCAGGCCAGGACGTTCGGCATATTGGGGTCCGGTGCTAGGGAAAAGTGAAAAAAAGGTTCTTTGGAGGATAGAGTGGCCAGGAAAGCCCGCAGCCCCAAAGTCTGGGTGGCAATGCAAATAGTTCCCAGAGACCTTGAAAGAAAGCAAGAGTTGTTCTGGCTGCCACCTTGGCTGTGGGAGCCAGGCCAGGACGTTCGGCATATTGGAGGCCAGTGCTAGGGAAAAGTGAAAAAAAGGTTCTTTGGAGGATAGAGTGGCCAGGAAAGCCCGCAGCCCCAAAGTCTGGGTGGCAATGCAAGTAGTTCCCAGAGGCGTTCATAAAAAGCAAGAGTTGTTCTGGCTGCCACCTTGGCTGTGGGTGCCAGGCCAGGACGTTCGGCATATTGGGGTCCGGTGCTAGGGAAAAGTGAAAAAAAGGTTCTTTGGAGGATAGAGTGGCCAGGAAAGCCCGCAGCCCCAAAGTCTGGGTGGCAATGCAAGTAGTTCCCAGAGACCTTGAAAGAAAGCAAGAGTTATTTCTGGCTGCCACCTTGGCTGTGGGTGCCAGGCCAGGACGTTCGGCATATTGGGGTCCGGTGCTGGGGTAAAGTGAAAAAAAGGTTCTTTGGAGGATAGAGTGGCCAGGAAAGCCCGCAGCCCCAAAGTCTGGGTGGCAATGCAAGTAGTTCCCAGAGGCGTTCATAAAAAGCAAGAGTTGTTCTGGCTGCCACCTTGGCTGTGGGAGCCAGGCCAGGACGTTCGGCATATTGGGGTCCGGTGCTGGGGTAAAGTGAAAAAAAGGTTCTTTTGAGGATAGAGTGGCCAGGAAAGCCCGCAGCCCCAAAGTCTGGGTGGCAATGCAAGTAGTTCCCAGAGGCGTTCATAAAAAGCAAGAGTTGTTCTGGCTGCCACCTTGGCTGTGGGAGCCAGGCCAGGACGTTCGGCATATTGGGGGCCGGTGCTAGGGAAAAGTGAAAAAAAGGTTCTTTGGAGGATAGAGTGGCCAGGAAAGCCCGCAGCCCCAAAGTCTGGGTGGCAATGCAAGTAGTTCCCAGAGGCGTTCATAAAAAGCAAGAGTTGTTCTGGCTGCCACCTTGGCTGTGGGTGCCAGGCCAGGACGTTCGGCATATTGGGGGCCGGTGCTGGGGTAAAGTGAAAAAAAGGTTCTTTGGAGGATAGAGTGGCCAGGAAAGCCCGCAGCCCCAAAGTCTGGGTGGCAATGCAAGTAGTTCCCAGAGACCTTGAAAGAAAGCAAGAGTTGTTCTGGCTGTCACCTTGGCTGTGGGAGCCAGGCCAGGACGTTCGGCATATTGGAGGCCGGTGCTAGGGAAAAGTGAAAAAAAGGTGCTTTGAGGATAGAGTGGCCAGGAAAGACCGCAGCCCCAAAGTCTGGGTGGCAATGCAAGTAGTTCCCAGAGACCTTGAAAGAAAGCAAGAGTTGTTCTGGCTGCTACGTTGGCTGTGGGAGCCAGGCCAGGACGTTCGGCATATCGGGGTCCGGTGCTGGGGTAAAGTGAAAAAAAGGTGCTTTTGAGGATAGAGTGGCCAGGAAAGCCCGCAGCCCCAAAGTCTGGGTGGCAATGCAAGTAGTTCCCAGAGGCGTTCATAAAAAGCAAGAGTTGTTCTGGCTGCCACCTTGGCTGTGGGTGCCAGGCCAGGATGTTCGGCATATTGGGGTCCGGTGCTAGGGAAAAGTGAAAAAAAGGATCTTTGGAGGATAGAGTGGCCAGGAAAGCCCGCAGCCCCAAAGTCTGGGTGGCAATGCAAGTAGTTCCCAGAGACCTTGAAAGAAAGCAAGAGTTATTTCTGGCTGCCACCTTGGCTGTGGGAGCCAGGCCAGGACGTTCGGCATATTGGGGTCCGGTGCTGGGGTAAAGTGAAAAAAAGGTTCTTTGGAGGATAGAGTGGCCAGGAAAGCCCGCAGCCCCAAAGTCTGGGTGGCAATGCAAGTAGTTCCCAGAGACCTTGAAAGAAAGCAAGACTTATTTCTGGCTGCCACCTTGGCTGTGGGAGCCAGGCCAGGACGTTCGGCATATTGGGGGCCAGTGCTAGGGAAAAGTGAAAAAAAGGTTCTTTGGAGGATAGAGTGGCCAGGAAAGCCCGCAGCCCCAAAGTCTGGGTGGCAATGCAAATAGTTCCCAGAGACCTTGAAAGAAAGCAAGAGTTGTTCTGGCTGCCACCTTGGCTGTGGGAGCCAGGCCAGGACGTTCGGCATATTGGAGGCCAGTGCTAGGGAAAAGTGAAAAAAAGGTTCTTTGGAGGATAGAGTGGCCAGGAAAGCCCGCAGCCCCAAAGTCTGGGTGGCAATGCAAGTAGTTCCCAGAGGCGTTCATAAAAAGCAAGAGCTGTTCTGGCTGCCACCTTGGCTGTGGGAGCCAGGCCAGGACGTTCGGCATATTGGGGGCCAGTGCTAGGGAAAAGTGAAAAAAAGGTTCTTTGGAGGATAGAGTGGCCAGGAAAGCCCGCAGCCCCAAAGTCTGGGTGGCAATGCAAGTAGTTCCCAGAGGCGTTCATAAAAAGCAAGAGTTGTTCTGGCTGCCACCTTGGCTGTGGGAGCCAGGCCAGGACGTTCGGCATATTGGGGGCCGGTGCTAGGGAAAAGTGAAAAAAAGGTTCTTTGGAGGATAGAGTGGCCAGGAAAGCCCGCAGCCCCAAAGTCTGGGTGGCAATGCAAGTAGTTCCCAGAGGCGTTCATAAAAAGCAAGAGTTGTTCTGGCTGCCACCTTGGCTGTGGGAGCCAGGCCAGGACGTTCGGCATATTGGGGTCCGGTGCTGGGGTAAAGTGAAAAAAAGGTTCTTTGGAGGATAGAGTGGCCAGGAAAGCCCGCAGCCCCAAAGTCTGGGTGGCAATGCAAGTAGTTCCCAGAGGCGTTCATAAAAAGCAAGAGTTGTTCTGGCTGCCACCTTGGCTGTGGGAGCCAGGCCAGGACGTTCGGCATATTGGGGGCCGGTGCTAGGGAAAAGTGAAAAAAAGGTTCTTTGGAGGATAGAGTGGCCAGGAAAGCCCGCAGCCCCAAAGTCTGGGTGGCAATGCAAGTAGTTCCCAGAGGCGTTCATAAAAAGCAAGAGTTGTTCTGGCTGCCACCTTGGCTGTGGGAGCCAGGCCAGGACGTTCGGCATATTGGGGGCCGGTGCTGGGGTAAAGTGAAAAAAAGGTTCTTTGGAGGATAGAGTGGCCAGGAAAGCCCGCAGCCCCAAAGTCTGGGTGGCAATGCAAGTAGTTCCCAGAGACCTTGAAAGAAAGCAAGAGTTGTTCTGGCTGTCACCTTGGCTGTGGGAGCCAGGCCAGGACGTTCGGCATATTGGAGGCCGGTGCTAGGGAAAAGTGAAAAAAAGGTGCTTTGAGGATAGAGTGGCCAGGAAAGACCGCAGCCCCAAAGTCTGGGTGGCAATGCAAGTAGTTCCCAGAGACCTTGAAAGAAAGCAAGAGTTGTTCTGGCTGCTACGTTGGCTGTGGGAGCCAGGCCAGGACGTTCGGCATATCGGGGTCCGGTGCTGGGGTAAAGTGAAAAAAAGGTGCTTTTGAGGATAGAGTGGCCAGGAAAGCCCGCAGCCCCAAAGTCTGGGTGGCAATGCAAGTAGTTCCCAGAGGCGTTCATAAAAAGCAAGAGTTGTTCTGGCTGCCACCTTGGCTGTGGGTGCCAGGCCAGGACGTTCGGCATATTGGGGTCCGGTGCTAGGGAAAAGTGAAAAAAAGGATCTTTGGAGGATAGAGTGGCCAGGAAAGCCCGCAGCCCCAAAGTCTGGGTGGCAATGCAAGTAGTTCCCAGAGGCGTTCATAAAAAGCAAGAGTTGTTCTGGCTGCCACCTTGGCTGTGGGTGCCAGGCCAGGACGTTCGGCATATTGGGGTCCGGTGCTAGGGAAAAGTGAAAAAAAGGTTCTTTGGAGGATAGAGTGGCCAGGAAAGCCCGCAGCCCCAAAGTCTGGGTGGCAATGCAAGTAGTTCCCAGAGACCTTGAAAGAAAGCAAGAGTTATTTCTGGCTGCCACCTTGGCTGTGGGAGCCAGGCCAGGACGTTCGGCATATTGGGGTCCGGTGCTGGGGTAAAGTGAAAAAAAGGTTCTTTGGAGGATAGAGTGGCCAGGAAAGCCCGCAGCCCCAAAGTCTGGGTGGCAATGCAAGTAGTTCCCAGAGGCGTTCATAAAAAGCAAGAGTTGTTCTGGCTGCCAGCTTGGCTGTGGGAGCCAGGCCAGGACGTTCGGCATATTGGGGTCCGGTGCTGGGGTAAAGTGAAAAAAAGGTTCTTTGGAGGATAGAGTGGCCAGGAAAGCCCGCAGCCCCAAAGTCTGGGTAGCAATGCAAGTAGTTCCCAGAGACCTTGAAAGAAAGCAAGAGTTATTTCTGGCTGCCAGCTTGGCTGTGGGAGCCAGGCCAGGACGTTCGGCATATTGGGGGCCAGTGCTAGGGAAAAGTGAAAAAAAGGTTCTTTGGAGGATAGAGTGGCCAGGAAAGCCCGCAGCCCCAAAGTCTGGGTGGCAATGCAAGTAGTTCCCAGAGACCTTGAAAGAAAGCAAGAGTTGTTCTGGCTGCCACCTTGGCTGTGGGAGCCAGGCCGGGACGTTCGGCATATTGGAGGCCAGTGCTAGGGAAAAGTGAAAAAAAGGTTCTTTGGAGGATAGAGTGGCCAGGAAAGACCGCAGCCCCAAAGTCTGGGTGGCAATGCAAGTAGTTCCCAGAGGCGTTCATAAAAAGCAAGAGCTGTTCTAGCTGCCACCTTGGCTGTGGGAGCCAGGCCAGGACGTTCGGCATATTGGGGGCCAGTGCTAGGGAAAAGTGAAAAAAAGGTTCTTTGGAGGATAGAGTGGCCAGGAAAGCCCGCAGCCCCAAAGTCTGGGTGGCAATGCAAGTAGTTCCCAGAGGCGTTCATAAAAAGCAAGAGCTGTTCTGGCTGCCACCTTGGCTGTGGGAGCCAGGCCAGGACGTTCGGCATATTGGGGGCCGGTGCTTGGGAAAAGTGAAAAAAAGGTTCTTTGGAGGATAGAGTGGCCAGGAAAGCCCGCAGCCCCAAAGTCTGGGTGGCAATGCAAGTAGTTCCCAGAGGCGTTCATAAAAAGCAAGAGTTGTTCTGGCTGCCACCTTGGCTGTGGGTGCCAGGCCAGGACGTTCGGCATATTGGGGTCCGGTGCTAGGGAAAAGTGAAAAAAAGGATCTTTGGAGGATAGAGTGGCCAGGAAAGCCCGCAGCCCCAAAGTCTGGGTGGCAATGCAAGTAGTTCCCAGAGGCGTTCATAAAAAGCAAGAGTTGTTCTGGCTGCCACCTTGGCTGTGGGTGCCAGGCCAGGACGTTCGGCATATTGGGGTCCGGTGCTAGGGAAAAGTGAAAAAAAGGATCTTTGGAGGATAGAGTGGCCAGGAAAGCCCGCAGCCCCAAAGTCTGGGTGGCAATGCAAGTAGTTCCCAGAGGCGTTCATAAAAAGCAAGAGTTGTTCTGGCTGCCACCTTGGCTGTGGGTGCCAGGCCAGGACGTTCGGCATATTGGGGTCCGGTGCTGGGGTAAAGTGAAAAAAAGGTTCTTTGGAGGATAGAGTGGCCAGGAAAGCCCGCAGCCCCAAAGTCTGGGTGGCAATGCAAGTAGTTCCCAGAGGCGTTCATAAAAAGCAAGAGTTGTTCTGGCTGCCAGCTTGGCTGTGGGAGCCAGGCCAGGACGTTCGGCATATTGGGGTCTGGTGCTGGGGTAAAGTGAAAAAAAGGTTCTTTTGAGGATAGAGTGGCCAGGAAAGCCCGCAGCCCCAAAGTCTGGGTAGCAATGCAAGTAGTTCCCAGAGACCTTGAAAGAAAGCAAGAGTTATTTCTGGCTGCCAGCTTGGCTGTGGGAGCCAGGCCAGGACGTTCGGCATATTGGGGTCCGGTGCTAGGGAAAAGTGAAAAAAAGGTTCTTTGGAGGATAGAGTGGCCAGGAAAGCCCGCAGCCCCAAAGTCTGGGTGGCAATGCAAGTAGTTCCCAGAGACCTTGAAAGAAAGCAAGAGTTGTTCTGGCTGCCACCTTGGCTGTGGGAGCCAGGCCGGGACGTTCGGCATATTGGAGGCCAGTGCTAGGGAAAAGTGAAAAAAAGGTTCTTTGGAGGATAGAGTGGCCAGGAAAGACCGCAGCCCCAAAGTCTGGGTGGCAATGCAAGTAGTTCCCAGAGGCGTTCATAAAAAGCAAGAGCTGTTCTAGCTGCCACCTTGGCTGTGGGAGCCAGGCCAGGACGTTCGGCATATTGGGGGCCAGTGCTAGGGAAAAGTGAAAAAAAGGTTCTTTGGAGGATAGAGTGGCCAGGAAAGCCCGCAGCCCCAAAGTCTGGGTGGCAATGCAAGTAGTTCCCAGAGGCGTTCATAAAAAGCAAGAGCTGTTCTGGCTGCCACCTTGGCTGTGGGAGCCAGGCCAGGACGTTCGGCATATTGGGGGCCGGTGCTTGGGAAAAGTGAAAAAAAGGTTCTTTGGAGGATAGAGTGGCCAGGAAAGCCCGCAGCCCCAAAGTCTGGGTGGCAATGCAAGTAGTTCCCAGAGGCGTTCATAAAAAGCAAGAGCTGTTCTGGCTGCCACCTTGGCTGTGGGAGCCAGGCCAGGACGTTCGGCATATTGGGGGCCGGTGCTAGGGAAAAGTGAAAAAAAGGTTCTTTGGAGGATAGAGTGGCCAGGAAAGCCCGCAGCCCCAAAGTCTGGGTAGCAATGCAAGTAGTTCCCAGAGACCTTGAAAGAAAGCAAGAGTTATTTCTGGCTGCCACCTTGGCTGTGGGAGCCAGGCCAGGACGTTCGGCATATTGGGGGCCAGTGCTAGGGAAAAGTGAAAAAAAGGTTCTTTGGAGGATAGAGTGGCCAGGAAAGCCCGCAGCCCCAAAGTCTGGGTGGCAATGCAAGTAGTTCCCAGAGACCTTGAAAGAAAGCAAGAGTTGTTCTGGCTGCCAGCTTGGCTGTGGGAGCCAGGCCAGGACGTTCGGCATATTGGAGGCCAGTGCTAGGGAAAAGTGAAAAAAAGGTTCTTTGGAGGATAGAGTGGCCAGGAAAGCCCGCAGCCCCAAAGTCTGGGTGGCAATGCAAGTAGTTCCCAGAGGCGTTCATAAAAAGCAAGAGTTGTTCTGGCTGCCACCTTGGCTGTGGGTGCCAGGCCAGGACGTTCGGCATATTGGGGTCCGGTGCTAGGGAAAAGTGAAAAAAAGGTTCTTTGGAGGATAGAGTGGCCAGGAAAGCCCGCAGCCCCAAAGTCTGGGTGGCAATGCAAGTAGTTCCCAGAGACCTTGAAAGAAAGCAAGAGTTATTTCTGGCTGCCAGCTTGGCTGTGGGTGCCAGGCCAGGACTTTCGGCATATTGGGGTCCGGTGCTAGGGAAAAGTGAAAAAAAGGTTCTTTGGAGGATAGAGTGGCCAGGAAAGCCCGCAGCCCCAAAGTCTGGGTAGCAATGCAAGTAGTTCCCAGAGACCTTGAAAGAAAACAAGAGTTATTTCTGGCTGCCAGCTTGGCTGTGGGAGCCAGGCCAGGACGTTCGGCATATTGGGGGCCAGTGCTAGGGAAAAGTGAAAAAAAGGTTCTTTTGAGGATAGAGTGGCCAGGAAAGCCCGCAGCCCCAAAGTCTGGGTGGCAATGCAAGTAGTTCCCAGAGGCGTTCATAAAAAGCAAGAGCTGTTCTGGCTGCCACCTTGGCTGTGGGAGCCAGGCCAGGACGTTCGGCATATTGGGGGCCGGTGCTGGGGTAAAGTGAAAAAAAGGTTCTTTGGAGGATAGAGTGGCCAGGAAAGCCCGCAGCCCCAAAGTCTGGGTGGCAATGCAAGTAGTTCACAGAGGCGTTCATAAAAAGCAAGAGCTGTTCTGGCTGCCACCTTGGCTGTGGGAGCCAGGCCAGGACGTTCGGCATATTGGGGGCCGGTGCTAGGGAAAAGTGAAAAAAAGGTTCTTTGGAGGATAGAGTGGCCAGGAAAGCCCGCAGCCCCAAAGTCTGGGTGGCAATGCAAGTAGTTCACAGAGGCGTTCATAAAAAGCAAGAGTTGTTCTGGCTGCCACCTTGGCTGTGGGAGCCAGGCCAGGACGTTCGGCATATTGGGGTCCGGTGCTGGGGTAAAGTGAAAAAAAGGTTCTTTGGAGGATAGAGTGGCCAGGAAAGCCCGCAGCCCCAAAGTCTGGGTGGCAATGCAAGTAGTTCCCAGAGACCTTGAAAGAAAGCAAGAGTTATTTCTGGCTGCCACCTTGGCTGTGGGAGCCAGGCCAGGACGATCGGCATATTGGGGTCCGGTGCTGGGGTAAAGTGAAAAAAAGGTTCTTTGGAGGATAGAGTGGCCAGGAAAGCCCGCAGCCCCAAAGTCTGGGTAGCAATGCAAGTAGTTCCCAGAGACCTTGAAAGAAAGCAAGAGTTATTTCTGGCTGCCACCTTGGCTGTGGGAGCCAGGCCAGGACGTTCGGCATATTGGGGTCCGGTGCTAGGGAAAAGTGAAAAAAAGGTTCTTTGGAGGATAGAGTGGCCAGGAAAGCCCGCAGCCCCAAAGTCTGGGTGGCAATGCAAGTAGTTCCCAGAGACCTTGAAAGAAAGCAAGAGTTGTTCTGGCTGCCACCTTGGCTGTGGGAGCCAGGCCGGGACGTTCGGCATATTGGAGGCCAGTGCTAGGGAAAAGTGAAAAAAAGGTTCTTTGGAGGATAGAGTGGCCAGGAAAGCCCGCAGCCCCAAAGTCTGGGTGGCAATGCAAGTAGTTCCCAGAGACCTTGAAAGAAAGCAAGAGTTGTTCTGGCTGCCACCTTGACTGTGGGAGCCAGGCCAGGACAATCGGCATATTGGGGTCCGGTGCTGGGGTAAAGTGAAAAAAAGGTTCTTTGGAGGATAGAGTGGCCAGGAAAGCCCGCAGCCCCAAAGTCTGGGTGGCAATGCAAGTAGTTCACAGAGGCGTTCATAAAAAGCAAGAGCTGTTCTGGCTGCCACCTTGGCTGTGGGAGCCAGGCCAGGACGTTCGGCATATTGGGGGCCGGTGCTAGGGAAAAGTGAAAAAAAGGTTCTTTGGAGGATAGAGTGGCCAGGAAAGCCCGCAGCCCCAAAGTCTGGGTGGCAATGCAAGTAGTTCCCAGAGGCGTTCATAAAAAGCAAGAGTTGTTCTGGCTGCCACCTTGGCTGTGGGAGCCAGGCCAGGACGTTCGGCATATTGGGGTCCGGTGCTGGGGTAAAGTGAAAAAAAGGTTCTTTGGAGGATAGAGTGGCCAGGAAAGCCCGCAGCCCCAAAGTCTGGGTGGCAATGCAAGTAGTTCCCAGAGACCTTGAAAGAAAGCAAGAGTTATTTCTGGCTGCCAGCTTGGCTGTGGGAGCCAGGCCAGGACGATCGGCATATTGGGGTCCGGTGCTGGGGTAAAGTGAAAAAAAGGTTCTTTGGAGGATAGAGTGGCCAGGAAAGCCCGCAGCCCCAAAGTCTGGGTAGCAATGCAAGTAGTTCCCAGAGACCTTGAAAGAAAGCAAGAGTTATTTCTGGCTGCCAGCTTGGCTGTGGGAGCCAGGCCAGGACGTTCAGCATATTGGGGGCCAGTGCTAGGGAAAAGTGAAAAAAAGGTTCTTTGGAGGATAGAGTGGCCAGGAAAGCCCGCAGCCCCAAAGTCTGGGTGGCAATGCAAGTAGTTCCCAGAGGCGTTCATAAAAAGCAAGAGTTGTTCTGGCTGCCACCTTGGCTGTGGGAGCCAGGCCAGGACGTTCGGCATATTGGGGTCCGGTGCTAGGGAAAAGTGAAAAAAAGGTTCTTTGGAGGATAGAGTGGCCAGGAAAGCCCGCAGCCCCAAAGTCTGGGTGGCAATGCAAGTAGTTCCCAGAGACCTTGAAAGAAAGCAAGAGTTATTTCTGGCTGCCACCTTGGCTGTGGGTGCCAGGCCAGGACGTTCGGCATATTGGGGTCCGGTGCTGGGGTAAAGTGAAAAAAAGGTTCTTTGGAGGATAGAGTGGCCAGGAAAGCCCGCAGCCCCAAAGTCTGGGTGGCAATGCAAGTAGTTCCCAGAGGCGTTCATAAAAAGCAAGAGTTGTTCTGGCTGCCACCTTGGCTGTGGGAGCCAGGCCAGGACGTTCGGCATATTGGGGGCCGGTGCTAGGGAAAAGTGAAAAAAAGGTTCTTTGGAGGATAGAATGGCCAGGAAAGCCCGCAGCCCCAAAGTCTGGGTGGCAATGCAAGTAGTTCCCAGAGGCGTTCATAAAAAGCAAGAGTTGTTCTGGCTGCCACCTTGGCTGTGGGAGCCAGGCCAGGACGTTCGGCATATTGGGGTCCGGTGCTGGGGTAAAGTGAAAAAAAGGTTCTTTGGAGGATAGAGTGGCCAGGAAAGCCCGCAGCCCCAAAGTCTGGGTGGCAATGCAAGTAGTTCCCAGAGACCTTGAAAGAAAGCAAGAGTTGTTCTGGCTGTCACCTTGGCTGTGGGAGCCAGGCCAGGACGTTCGGCATATTGGAGGCCGGTGCTAGGGAAAAGTGAAAAAAAGGTGCTTTGGAGGATAGAGTGGCCAGGAAAGACCGCAGCCCCAAAGTCTGGGTGGCAATGCAAGTAGTTCCCAGAGGCGTTCATAAAAAGCAAGAGTTGTTCTGGCTGCCAGCTTGGCTGTGGGAGCCAGGCCAGGACGTTCGGCATATTGGGGTCCGGTGCTGGGGTAAAGTGAAAAAAAGGTTCTTTGGAGGATAGAGTGGCCAGGAAAGCCCGCAGCCCCAAAGTCTGGGTAGCAATGCAAGTAGTTCCCAGAGACCTTGAAAGAAAGCAAGAGTTATTTCTGGCTGCCAGCTTGGCTGTGGGAGCCAGGCCAGGACGTTCGGCATATTGGGGGCCAGTGCTAGGGAAAAGTGAAAAAAAGGTTCTTTGGAGGATAGAGTGGCCAGGAAAGCCCGCAGCCCCAAAGTCTGGGTGGCAATGCAAGTAGTTCCCAGAGACCTTGAAAGAAAGCAAGAGTTGTTCTGGCTGCCAGCTTGGCTGTGGGAGCCAGGCCAGGACGTTCGGCATATTGGAGGCCAGTGCTAGGGAAAAGTGAAAAAAAGGTTCTTTTGAGGATAGAGTGGCCAGGAAAGCCCGCAGCCCCAAAGTCTGGGTGGCAATGCAAGTAGTTCCCAGAGGCGTTCATAAAAAGCAAGAGCTGTTCTAGCTGCCACCTTGGCTGTGGGAGCCAGGCCAGGACGTTCGGCATATTGGGGGCCAGTGCTAGGGAAAAGTGAAAAAAAGGTTCTTTGGAGGATAGAGTGGCCAGGAAAGCCCGCAGCCCCAAAGTCTGGGTGGCAATGCAAGTAGTTCCCAGAGGCGTTCATAAAAAGCAAGAGCTGTTCTGGCTGCCACCTTGGCTGTGGGAGCCAGGCCAGGACGTTCGGCATATTGGGGGCCGGTGCTTGGGAAAAGTGAAAAAAAGGTTCTTTGGAGGATAGAGTGGCCAGGAAAGCCCGCAGCCCCAAAGTCTGGGTGGCAATGCAAGTAGTTCCCAGAGGCGTTCATAAAAAGCAAGAGCTGTTCTGGCTGCCACCTTGGCTGTGGGAGCCAGGCCAGGACGTTCGGCATATTGGGGGCCGGTGCTAGGGAAAAGTGAAAAAAAGGTTCTTTGGAGGATAGAGTGGCCAGGAAAGCCCGCAGCCCCAAAGTCTGGGTGGCAATGCAAGTAGTTCCCAGAGGCGTTCATAAAAAGCAAGAGTTGTTCTGGCTGCCACCTTGGCTGTGGGAGCCAGGCCAGGACGTTCGGCATATTGGGGTCCGGTGCTGGGGTAAAGTGAAAAAAAGGTTCTTTGGAGGATAGAGTGGCCAGGAAAGCCCGCAGCCCCAAAGTCTGGGTGGCAATGCAAGTAGTTCCCAGAGACCTTGAAAGAAAGCAAGAGTTGTTCTGGCTGTCACCTTGGCTGTGGGAGCCAGGCCAGGACGTTCGGCATATTGGAGGCCGGTGCTAGGGAAAAGTGAAAAAAAGGTTCTTTGGAGGATAGAGTGGCCAGGAAAGACCGCAGCCCCAAAGTCTGGGTGGCAATGCAAGTAGTTCCCAGAGACCTTGAAAGAAAGCAAGAGTTGTTCTGGCTGCTACGTTGGGTGTGGGAGCCAGGCCAGGACGTTCGGCATATCGGGGTCCGGTGCTGGGGTAAAGTGAAAAAAAGGTGCTTTTGAGGATAGAGTGGCCAGGAAAGCCCGCAGCCCCAAAGTCTGGGTGGCAATGCAAGTAGTTCCCAGAGACCTTGAAAGAAAGCAAGAGTTATTTCTGGCTGCCAGCTTGGCTGTGGGAGCCAGGCCAGGACGTTCGGCATATTGGGGGCCAGTGCTAGGGAAAAGTGAAAAAAAGGTTCTTTGGAGGATAGAGTGGCCAGGAAAGCCCGCAGCCCCAAAGTCTGGGTGGCAATGCAAGTAGTTCCCAGAGACCTTGAAAGAAAGCAAGAGTTGTTCTGGCTGCCACCTTGGCTGTGGGAGCCAGGCCGGGACGTTCGGCATATTGGAGGCCAGTGCTAGGGAAAAGTGAAAAAAAGGTTCTTTGGAGGATAGAGTGGCCAGGAAAGCCCGCAGCCCCAAAGTCTGGGTGGCAATGCAAGTAGTTCCCAGAGACCTTGAAAGAAAGCAAGAGTTGTTCTGGCTGCCACCTTGACTGTGGGAGCCAGGCCAGGACAATCGGCATATTGGGGTCCGGTGCTGGGGTAAAGTGAAAAAAAGGTTCTTTGGAGGATAGAGTGGCCAGGAAAGCCCGCAGCCCCAAAGTCTGGGTAGCAATGCAAGTAGTTCCCAGAGACCTTGAAAGAAAGCAAGAGTTATTTCTGGCTGCCACCTTGGCTGTGGGAGCCAGGCCAGGACGTTCGGCATATTGGGGGCCAGTGCTAGGGAAAAGTGAAAAAAAGGTTCTTTGGAGGATAGAGTGGCCAGGAAAGCCCGCAGCCCCAAAGTCTGGGTGGCAATGCAAGTAGTTCCCAGAGACCTTGAAAGAAAGCAAGAGTTGTTCTGGCTGCCACCTTGGCTGTGGGAGCCAGGCCAGGACGTTCGGCATATTGGAGGCCAGTGCTAGGGAAAAGTGAAAAAAAGGTTCTTTGGAGGATAGAGTGGCCAGGAAAGCCCGCAGCCCCAAAGTCTGGGTGGCAATGCAAGTAGTTCCCAGAGGCGTTCATAAAAAGCAAGAGTTGTTCTGGCTGCCACCTTGGCTGTGGGTGCCAGGCCAGGACGTTCGGCATATTGGGGTCCGGTGCTAGGGAAAAGTGAAAAAAAGGTTCTTTGGAGGATAGAGTGGCCAGGAAAGCCCGCAGCCCCAAAGTCTGGGTGGCAATGCAAGTAGTTCCCAGAGACCTTGAAAGAAAGCAAGAGTTATTTCTGGCTGCCAGCTTGGCTGTGGGTGCCAGGCCAGGACGTTCGGCATATTGGGGTCCGGTGCTAGGGAAAAGTGAAAAAAAGGTTCTTTGGAGGATAGAGTGGCCAGGAAAGCCCGCAGCCCCAAAGTCTGGGTAGCAATGCAAGTAGTTCCCAGAGACCTTGAAAGAAAACAAGAGTTATTTCTGGCTGCCAGCTTGGCTGTGGGAGCCAGGCCAGGACGTTCGGCATATTGGGGGCCAGTGCTAGGGAAAAGTGAAAAAAAGGTTCTTTTGAGGATAGAGTGGCCAGGAAAGCCCGCAGCCCCAAAGTCTGGGTGGCAATGCAAGTAGTTCCCAGAGGCGTTCATAAAAAGCAAGAGCTGTTCTGGCTGCCACCTTGGCTGTGGGAGCCAGGCCAGGACGTTCGGCATATTGGGGGCCGGTGCTGGGGTAAAGTGAAAAAAAGGTTCTTTGGAGGATAGAGTGGCCAGGAAAGCCCGCAGCCCCAAAGTCTGGGTGGCAATGCAAGTAGTTCACAGAGGCGTTCATAAAAAGCAAGAGCTGTTCTGGCTGCCACCTTGGCTGTGGGAGCCAGGCCAGGACGTTCGGCATATTGGGGGCCGGTGCTAGGGAAAAGTGAAAAAAAGGTTCTTTGGAGGATAGAGTGGCCAGGAAAGCCCGCAGCCCCAAAGTCTGGGTGGCAATGCAAGTAGTTCCCAGAGGCGTTCATAAAAAGCAAGAGTTGTTCTGGCTGCCACCTTGGCTGTGGGAGCCAGGCCAGGACGTTCGGCATATTGGGGTCCGGTGCTGGGGTAAAGTGAAAAAAAGGTTCTTTGGAGGATAGAGTGGCCAGGAAAGCCCGCAGCCCCAAAGTCTGGGTGGCAATGCAAGTAGTTCCCAGAGACCTTGAAAGAAAGCAAGAGTTATTTCTGGCTGCCACCTTGGCTGTGGGAGCCAGGCCAGGACGATCGGCATATTGGGGTCCGGTGCTGGGGTAAAGTGAAAAAAAGGTTCTTTGGAGGATAGAGTGGCCAGGAAAGCCCGCAGCCCCAAAGTCTGGGTAGCAATGCAAGTAGTTCCCAGAGACCTTGAAAGAAAGCAAGAGTTATTTCTGGCTGCCACCTTGGCTGTGGGAGCCAGGCCAGGACGTTCGGCATATTGGGGTCCGGTGCTAGGGAAAAGTGAAAAAAAGGTTCTTTGGAGGATAGAGTGGCCAGGAAAGCCCGCAGCCCCAAAGTCTGGGTGGCAATGCAAGTAGTTCCCAGAGACCTTGAAAGAAAGCAAGAGTTGTTCTGGCTGCCACCTTGGCTGTGGGAGCCAGGCCGGGACGTTCGGCATATTGGAGGCCAGTGCTAGGGAAAAGTGAAAAAAAGGTTCTTTGGAGGATAGAGTGGCCAGGAAAGCCCGCAGCCCCAAAGTCTGGGTGGCAATGCAAGTAGTTCCCAGAGACCTTGAAAGAAAGCAAGAGTTGTTCTGGCTGCCACCTTGACTGTGGGAGCCAGGCCAGGACAATCGGCATATTGGGGTCCGGTGCTGGGGTAAAGTGAAAAAAAGGTTCTTTGGAGGATAGAGTGGCCAGGAAAGCCCGCAGCCCCAAAGTCTGGGTGGCAATGCAAGTAGTTCACAGAGGCGTTCATAAAAAGCAAGAGCTGTTCTGGCTGCCACCTTGGCTGTGGGAGCCAGGCCAGGACGTTCGGCATATTGGGGGCCGGTGCTAGGGAAAAGTGAAAAAAAGGTTCTTTGGAGGATAGAGTGGCCAGGAAAGCCCGCAGCCCCAAAGTCTGGGTGGCAATGCAAGTAGTTCCCAGAGGCGTTCATAAAAAGCAAGAGTTGTTCTGGCTGCCACCTTGGCTGTGGGAGCCAGGCCAGGACGTTCGGCATATTGGGGTCCGGTGCTGGGGTAAAGTGAAAAAAAGGTTCTTTGGAGGATAGAGTGGCCAGGAAAGCCCGCAGCCCCAAAGTCTGGGTGGCAATGCAAGTAGTTCCCAGAGACCTTGAAAGAAAGCAAGAGTTATTTCTGGCTGCCACCTTGGCTGTGGGAGCCAGGCCAGGACGATCGGCATATTGGGGTCCGGTGCTGGGGTAAAGTGAAAAAAAGGTTCTTTGGAGGATAGAGTGGCCAGGAAAGCCCGCAGCCCCAAAGTCTGGGTAGCAATGCAAGTAGTTCCCAGAGACCTTGAAAGAAAGCAAGAGTTATTTCTGGCTGCCAGCTTGGCTGTGGGAGCCAGGCCAGGACGTTCAGCATATTGGGGGCCAGTGCTAGGGAAAAGTGAAAAAAAGGTTCTTTGGAGGATAGAGTGGCCAGGAAAGCCCGCAGCCCCAAAGTCTGGGTGGCAATGCAAGTAGTTCCCAGAGGCGTTCATAAAAAGCAAGAGTTGTTCTGGCTGCCACCTTGGCTGTGGGAGCCAGGCCAGGACGTTCGGCATATTGGGGTCCGGTGCTAGGGAAAAGTGAAAAAAAGGTTCTTTGGAGGATAGAGTGGCCAGGAAAGCCCGCAGCCCCAAAGTCTGGGTGGCAATGCAAGTAGTTCCCAGAGACCTTGAAAGAAAGCAAGAGTTATTTCTGGCTGCCACCTTGGCTGTGGGTGCCAGGCCAGGACGTTCGGCATATTGGGGTCCGGTGCTGGGGTAAAGTGAAAAAAAGGTTCTTTGGAGGATAGAGTGGCCAGGAAAGCCCGCAGCCCCAAAGTCTGGGTGGCAATGCAAGTAGTTCCCAGAGGCGTTCATAAAAAGCAAGAGTTGTTCTGGCTGCCACCTTGGCTGTGGGAGCCAGGCCAGGACGTTCGGCATATTGGGGGCCGGTGCTAGGGAAAAGTGAAAAAAAGGTTCTTTGGAGGATAGAATGGCCAGGAAAGCCCGCAGCCCCAAAGTCTGGGTGGCAATGCAAGTAGTTCCCAGAGGCGTTCATAAAAAGCAAGAGTTGTTCTGGCTGCCACCTTGGCTGTGGGAGCCAGGCCAGGACGTTCGGCATATTGGGGTCCGGTGCTGGGGTAAAGTGAAAAAAAGGTTCTTTGGAGGATAGAGTGGCCAGGAAAGCCCGCAGCCCCAAAGTCTGGGTGGCAATGCAAGTAGTTCCCAGAGACCTTGAAAGAAAGCAAGAGTTGTTCTGGCTGTCACCTTGGCTGTGGGAGCCAGGCCAGGACGTTCGGCATATTGGAGGCCGGTGCTAGGGAAAAGTGAAAAAAAGGTTCTTTGGAGGATAGAGTGGCCAGGAAAGCCCGCAGCCCCAAAGTCTGGGTGGCAATGCAAGTAGTTCCCAGAGGCGTTCATAAAAAGCAAGAGTTGTTCTGGCTGCCACCTTGGCTGTGGGAGCCAGGCCAGGACGTTCGGCATATTGGGGTCCGGTGCTGGGGTAAAGTGAAAAAAAGGTTCTTTGGAGGATAGAGTGGCCAGGAAAGCCCGCAGCCCCAAAGTCTGGGTGGCAATGCAAGTAGTTCCCAGAGACCTTGAAAGAAAGCAAGAGTTATTTCTGGCTGCCACCTTGGCTGTGGGAGCCAGGCCAGGACGATCGGCATATTGGGGTCCGGTGCTGGGGTAAAGTGAAAAAAAGGTTCTTTGGAGGATAGAGTGGCCAGGAAAGCCCGCAGCCCCAAAGTCTGGGTAGCAATGCAAGTAGTTCCCAGAGACCTTGAAAGAAAGCAAGAGTTATTTCTGGCTGCCAGCTTGGCTGTGGGAGCCAGGCCAGGACGTTCAGCATATTGGGGGCCAGTGCTAGGGAAAAGTGAAAAAAAGGTTCTTTGGAGGATAGAGTGGCCAGGAAAGCCCGCAGCCCCAAAGTCTGGGTGGCAATGCAAGTAGTTCCCAGAGGCGTTCATAAAAAGCAAGAGTTGTTCTGGCTGCCACCTTGGCTGTGGGAGCCAGGCCAGGACGTTCGGCATATTGGGGTCCGGTGCTAGGGAAAAGTGAAAAAAAGGTTCTTTTGAGGATAGAGTGGCCAGGAAAGCCCGCAGCCCCAAAGTCTGGGTGGCAATGCAAGTAGTTCCCAGAGACCTTGAAAGAAAGCAAGAGTTATTTCTGGCTGCCACCTTGGCTGTGGGTGCCAGGCCAGGACGTTCGGCATATTGGGGTCCGGTGCTGGGGTGAAGTGAAAAAAAGGTTCTTTGGAGGATAGAGTGGCCAGGAAAGCCCGCAGCCCCAAAGTCTGGGTGGCAATGCAAGTAGTTCCCAGAGGCGTTCATAAAAAGCAAGAGTTGTTCTGGCTGCCACCTTGGCTGTGGGAGCCAGGCCAGGACGTTCGGCATATTGGGGGCCGGTGCTAGGGAAAAGTGAAAAAAAGGTTCTTTGGAGGATAGAATGGCCAGGAAAGCCCGCAGCCCCAAAGTCTGGGTGGCAATGCAAGTAGTTCCCAGAGGCGTTCATAAAAAGCAAGAGTTGTTCTGGCTGCCACCTTGGCTGTGGGAGCCAGGCCAGGACGTTCGGCATATTGGGGTCCGGTGCTGGGGTAAAGTGAAAAAAAGGTTCTTTGGAGGATAGAGTGGCCAGGAAAGCCCGCAGCCCCAAAGTCTGGGTGGCAATGCAAGTAGTTCCCAGAGACCTTGAAAGAAAGCAAGAGTTGTTCTGGCTGTCACCTTGGCTGTGGGAGCCAGGCCAGGACGTTCGGCATATTGGAGGCCGGTGCTAGGGAAAAGTGAAAAAAAGGTGCTTTGGAGGATAGAGTGGCCAGGAAAGACCGCAGCCCCAAAGTCTGGGTGGCAATGCAAGTAGTTCCCAGAGACCTTGAAAGAAAGCAAGAGTTGTTCTGGCTGCTACGTTGGGTGTGGGAGCCAGGCCAGGACGTTCGGCATATCGGGGTCCGGTGCTGGGGTAAAGTGAAAAAAAGGTGCTTTTGAGGATAGAGTGGCCAGGAAAGCCCGCAGCCCCAAAGTCTGGGTGGCAATGCAAGTAGTTCCCAGAGGCGTTCATAAAAAGCAAGAGCTGTTCTGGCTGCCACCTTGGCTGTGGGTGCCAGGCCAGGATGTTCGGCATATTGGGGTCCGGTGCTAGGGAAAAGTGAAAAAAAGGATCTTTGGAGGATAGAGTGGCCAGGAAAGCCCGCAGCCCCAAAGTCTGGGTGGCAATGCAAGTAGTTCCCAGAGACCTTGAAAGAAAGCAAGAGTTGTTCTGGCTGCCACCTTGACTGTGGGAGCCAGGCCAGGACAATCGGCATATTGGGGTCCGGTGCTGGGGTAAAGTGAAAAAAAGGTTCTTTGGAGGATAGAGTGGCCAGGAAAGCCCGCAGCCCCAAAGTCTGGGTAGCAATGCAAGTAGTTCCCAGAGACCTTGAAAGAAAGCAAGAGTTATTTCTGGCTGCCAGCTTGGCTGTGGGAGCCAGGCCAGGACGTTCGGCATATTGGGGGCCAGTGCTAGGGAAAAGTGAAAAAAAGGTTCTTTGGAGGATAGAGTGGCCAGGAAAGCCCGCAGCCCCAAAGTCTGGGTGGCAATGCAAGTAGTTCCCAGAGACCTTGAAAGAAAGCAAGAGTTGTTCTGGCTGCCACCTTGGCTGTGGGAGCCAGGCCGGGACGTTCGGCATATTGGAGGCCAGTGCTAGGGAAAAGTGAAAAAAAGGTTCTTTTGAGGATAGAGTGGCCAGGAAAGCCCGCAGCCCCAAAGTCTGGGTGGCAATGCAAGTAGTTCCCAGAGGCGTTCATAAAAAGCAAGAGCTGTTCTAGCTGCCACCTTGGCTGTGGGAGCCAGGCCAGGACGTTCGGCATATTGGGGGCCGGTGCTTGGGAAAAGTGAAAAAAAGGTTCTTTGGAGGATAGAGTGGCCAGGAAAGCCCGCAGCCCCAAAGTCTGGGTGGCAATGCAAGTAGTTCCCAGAGACCTTGAAAGAAAGCAAGAGTTGTTCTGGCTGCCACCTTGACTGTGGGAGCCAGGCCAGGACAATCGGCATATTGGGGTCCGGTGCTGGGGTAAAGTGAAAAAAAGGTTCTTTGGAGGATAGAGTGGCCAGGAAAGCCCGCAGCCCCAAAGTCTGGGTAGCAATGCAAGTAGTTCCCAGAGACCTTGAAAGAAAGCAAGAGTTATTTCTGGCTGCCAGCTTGGCTGTGGGAGCCAGGCCAGGACGTTCGGCATATTGGGGGCCAGTGCTAGGGAAAAGTGAAAAAAAGGTTCTTTGGAGGATAGAGTGGCCAGGAAAGCCCGCAGCCCCAAAGTCTGGGTGGCAATGCAAGTAGTTCCCAGAGACCTTGAAAGAAAGCAAGAGTTGTTCTGGCTGCCACCTTGGCTGTGGGAGCCAGGCCAGGACGTTCGGCATATTGGAGGCCAGTGCTAGGGAAAAGTGAAAAAAAGGTTCTTTGGAGGATAGAGTGGCCAGGAAAGCCCGCAGCCCCAAAGTCTGGGTGGCAATGCAAGTAGTTCCCAGAGGCGTTCATAAAAAGCAAGAGTTGTTCTGGCTGCCACCTTGGCTGTGGGTGCCAGGCCAGGACGTTCGGCATATTGGGGTCCGGTGCTAGGGAAAAGTGAAAAAAAGGTTCTTTGGAGGATAGAGTGGCCAGGAAAGCCCGCAGCCCCAAAGTCTGGGTGGCAATGCAAGTAGTTCCCAGAGACCTTGAAAGAAAGCAAGAGTTATTTCTGGCTGCCACCTTGGCTGTGGGTGCCAGGCCAGGACGTTCGGCATATTGGGGTCCGGTGCTGGGGTAAAGTGAAAAAAAGGTTCTTTGGAGGATAGAGTGGCCAGGAAAGCCCGCAGCCCCAAAGTCTGGGTGGCAATGCAAGTAGTTCCCAGAGGCGTTCATAAAAAGCAAGAGTTGTTCTGGCTGCCACCTTGGCTGTGGGAGCCAGGCCAGGACGTTCGGCATATTGGGGGCCGGTGCTAGGGAAAAGTGAAAAAAAGGTTCTTTGGAGGATAGAATGGCCAGGAAAGCCCGCAGCCCCAAAGTCTGGGTGGCAATGCAAGTAGTTCCCAGAGGCGTTCATAAAAAGCAAGAGTTGTTCTGGCTGCCACCTTGGCTGTGGGAGCCAGGCCAGGACGTTCGGCATATTGGGGTCCGGTGCTGGGGTAAAGTGAAAAAAAGGTTCTTTGGAGGATAGAGTGGCCAGGAAAGCCCGCAGCCCCAAAGTCTGGGTGGCAATGCAAGTAGTTCCCAGAGACCTTGAAAGAAAGCAAGAGTTGTTCTGGCTGTCACCTTGGCTGTGGGAGCCAGGCCAGGACGTTCGGCATATTGGAGGCCGGTGCTAGGGAAAAGTGAAAAAAAGGTGCTTTGGAGGATAGAGTGGCCAGGAAAGACCGCAGCCCCAAAGTCTGGGTGGCAATGCAAGTAGTTCCCAGAGACCTTGAAAGAAAGCAAGAGTTGTTCTGGCTGCTACGTTGGGTGTGGGAGCCAGGCCAGGACGTTCGGCATATCGGGGTCCGGTGCTGGGGTAAAGTGAAAAAAAGGTGCTTTTGAGGATAGAGTGGCCAGGAAAGCCCGCAGCCCCAAAGTCTGGGTGGCAATGCAAGTAGTTCCCAGAGGCGTTCATAAAAAGCAAGAGCTGTTCTGGCTGCCACCTTGGCTGTGGGTGCCAGGCCAGGATGTTCGGCATATTGGGGTCCGGTGCTAGGGAAAAGTGAAAAAAAGGATCTTTGGAGGATAGAGTGGCCAGGAAAGCCCGCAGCCCCAAAGTCTGGGTGGCAATGCAAGTAGTTCCCAGAGACCTTGAAAGAAAGCAAGAGTTGTTCTGGCTGCCACCTTGACTGTGGGAGCCAGGCCAGGACAATCGGCATATTGGGGTCCGGTGCTGGGGTAAAGTGAAAAAAAGGTTCTTTGGAGGATAGAGTGGCCAGGAAAGCCCGCAGCCCCAAAGTCTGGGTAGCAATGCAAGTAGTTCCCAGAGACCTTGAAAGAAAGCAAGAGTTATTTCTGGCTGCCAGCTTGGCTGTGGGAGCCAGGCCAGGACGTTCGGCATATTGGGGGCCAGTGCTAGGGAAAAGTGAAAAAAAGGTTCTTTGGAGGATAGAGTGGCCAGGAAAGCCCGCAGCCCCAAAGTCTGGGTGGCAATGCAAGTAGTTCCCAGAGACCTTGAAAGAAAGCAAGAGTTGTTCTGGCTGCCACCTTGGCTGTGGGAGCCAGGCCGGGACGTTCGGCATATTGGAGGCCAGTGCTAGGGAAAAGTGAAAAAAAGGTTCTTTTGAGGATAGAGTGGCCAGGAAAGCCCGCAGCCCCAAAGTCTGGGTGGCAATGCAAGTAGTTCCCAGAGGCGTTCATAAAAAGCAAGAGCTGTTCTAGCTGCCACCTTGGCTGTGGGAGCCAGGCCAGGACGTTCGGCATATTGGGGGCCAGTGCTAGGGAAAAGTGAAAAAAAGGTTCTTTGGAGGATAGAGTGGCCAGGAAAGCCCGCAGCCCCAAAGTCTGGGTGGCAATGCAGGTAGTTCCCAGAGGCGTTCATAAAAAGCAAGAGCTGTTCTGGCTGCCACCTTGGCTGTGGGAGCCAGGCCAGGACGTTCGGCATATTGGGGGCCGGTGCTAGGGAAAAGTGAAAAAAAGGTTCTTTGGAGGATAGAGTGGCCAGGAAAGCCCGCAGCCCCAAAGTCTGGGTGGCAATGCAAGTAGTTCCCAGAGGCGTTCATAAAAAGCAAGAGTTGTTCTGGCTGCCACCTTGGCTGTGGGAGCCAGGCCAGGACGTTCGGCATATTGGGGTCCGGTGCTGGGGTAAAGTGAAAAAAAGGTTCTTTGGAGGATAGAGTGGCCAGGAAAGACCGCAGCCCCAAAGTCTGGGTGGCAATGCAAGTAGTTCCCAGAGACCTTGAAAGAAAGCAAGAGTTGTTCTGGCTGTCACCTTGGCTGTGGGAGCCAGGCCAGGACGTTCGGCATATTGGAGGCCGGTGCTAGGGAAAAGTGAAAAAAAGGTGCTTTTGAGGATAGAGTGGCCAGGAAAGCCCGCAGCCCCAAAGTCTGGGTGGCAATGCAAGTAGTTCCCAGAGGCGTTCATAAAAAGCAAGAGCTGTTCTGGCTGCCACCTTGGCTGTGGGAGCCAGGCCAGGACGTTCGGCATATTGGGGGCCGGTGCTTGGGAAAAGTGAAAAAAAGGTTCTTTGGAGGATAGAGTGGCCAGGAAAGCCCGCAGCCCCAAAGTCTGGGTGGCAATGCAAGTAGTTCCCAGAGGCGTTCATAAAAAGCAAGAGCTGTTCTGGCTGCCACCTTGGCTGTGGGAGCCAGGCCAGGACGTTCGGCATATTGGGGTCCGGTGCCAGGGAAAAGTGAAAAAAAGGTTCTTTGGAGGATAGAGTGGCCAGGAAAGCCCGCAGCCCCAAAGTCTGGGTGGCAATGCAAGTAGTTCCCAGAGGCGTTCATAAAAAGCAAGAGTTGTTCTGGCTGCCACCTTGGCTGTGGGAGCCAGGCCAGGACGTTCGGCATATTGGGGTCCGGTGCTGGGGTAAAGTGAAAAAAAGGTTCTTTGGAGGATAGAGTGGCCAGGAAAGCCCGCAGCCCCAAAGTCTGGGTGGCAATGCAAGTAGTTCCCAGAGACCTTGAAAGAAACCAAGAGTTATTTCTGGCTGCCAGCTTGGCTGTGGGAGCCAGGCCAGGACGATCGGCATATTGGGGTCCGGTGCTGGGGTAAAGTGAAAAAAAGGTTCTTTGGAGGATAGAGTGGCCAGGAAAGCCCGCAGCCCCAAAGTCTGGGTGGCAATGCAAGTAGTTCCCAGAGGCGTTCATAAAAAGCAAGAGCTGTTCTGGCTGCCACCTTGGCTGTGGGAGCCAGGCCAGGACGTTCGGCATATTGGGGTCCGGTGCTAGGGAAAAGTGAAAAAAAGGTTCTTTGGAGGATAGAGTGGCCAGGAAAGCCCGCAGCCCCAAAGTCTGGGTGGCAATGCAAGTAGTTCCCAGAGACCTTGAAAGAAAGCAAGAGTTATTTCTGGCTGCCACCTTGGCTGTGGGTGCCAGGCCAGGACGTTCGGCATATTGGGGTCCGGTGCTGGGGTAAAGTGAAAAAAAGGTTCTTTGGAGGATAGAGTGGCCAGGAAAGCCCGCAGCCCCAAAGTCTGGGTGGCAATGCAAGTAGTTCCCAGAGGCGTTCATAAAAAGCAAGAGTTGTTCTGGCTGCCAGCTTGGCTGTGGGAGCCAGGCCAGGACGTTCGGCATATTGGGGGCCGGTGCTAGGGAAAAGTGAAAAAAAGGTTCTTTGGAGGATAGAATGGCCAGGAAAGCCCGCAGCCCCAAAGTCTGGGTGGCAATGCAAGTAGTTCCCAGAGGCGTTCATAAAAAGCAAGAGTTGTTCTGGCTGCCACCTTGGCTGTGGGAGCCAGGCCAGGACGTTCGGCATATTGGGGTCCGGTGCTGGGGTAAAGTGAAAAAAAGGTTCTTTGGAGGATAGAGTGGCCAGGAAAGCCCGCAGCCCCAAAGTCTGGGTGGCAATGCAAGTAGTTCCCAGAGACCTTGAAAGAAAGCAAGAGTTGTTCTGGCTGTCACCTTGGCTGTGGGAGCCAGGCCAGGACGTTCGGCATATTGGAGGCCGGTGCTAGGGAAAAGTGAAAAAAAGGTGCTTTGGAGGATAGAGTGGCCAGGAAAGACCGCAGCCCCAAAGTCTGGGTGGCAATGCAAGTAGTTCCCAGAGACCTTGAAAGAAAGCAAGAGTTGTTCTGGCTGCTACGTTGGGTGTGGGAGCCAGGCCAGGACGTTCGGCATATCGGGGTCCGGTGCTGGGGTAAAGTGAAAAAAAGGTGCTTTTGAGGATAGAGTGGCCAGGAAAGCCCGCAGCCCCAAAGTCTGGGTGGCAATGCAAGTAGTTCCCAGAGGCGTTCATAAAAAGCAAGAGCTGTTCTGGCTGCCACCTTGGCTGTGGGTGCCAGGCCAGGATGTTCGGCATATTGGGGTCCGGTGCTAGGGAAAAGTGAAAAAAAGGATCTTTGGAGGATAGAGTGGCCAGGAAAGCCCGCAGCCCCAAAGTCTGGGTGGCAATGCAAGTAGTTCCCAGAGACCTTGAAAGAAAGCAAGAGTTGTTCTGGCTGCCACCTTGACTGTGGGAGCCAGGCCAGGACAATCGGCATATTGGGGTCCGGTGCTGGGGTAAAGTGAAAAAAAGGTTCTTTGGAGGATAGAGTGGCCAGGAAAGCCCGCAGCCCCAAAGTCTGGGTAGCAATGCAAGTAGTTCCCAGAGACCTTGAAAGAAAGCAAGAGTTATTTCTGGCTGCCAGCTTGGCTGTGGGAGCCAGGCCAGGACGTTCGGCATATTGGGGGCCAGTGCTAGGGAAAAGTGAAAAAAAGGTTCTTTGGAGGATAGAGTGGCCAGGAAAGCCCGCAGCCCCAAAGTCTGGGTGGCAATGCAAGTAGTTCCCAGAGGCGTTCATAAAAAGCAAGAGTTGTTCTGGCTGCCACCTTGGCTGTGGGAGCCAGGCCAGGACGTTCGGCATATTGGGGTCCGGTGCTGGGGTAAAGTGAAAAAAAGGTTCTTTGGAGGATAGAGTGGCCAGGAAAGACCGCAGCCCCAAAGTCTGGGTGGCAATGCAAGTAGTTCCCAGAGACCTTGAAAGAAAGCAAGAGTTGTTCTGGCTGTCACCTTGGCTGTGGGAGCCAGGCCAGGACGTTCGGCATATTGGAGGCCGGTGCTAGGGAAAAGTGAAAAAAAGGTGCTTTTGAGGATAGAGTGGCCAGGAAAGCCCGCAGCCCCAAAGTCTGGGTGGCAATGCAAGTAGTTCCCAGAGGCGTTCATAAAAAGCAAGAGCTGTTCTGGCTGCCACCTTGGCTGTGGGAGCCAGGCCAGGACGTTCGGCATATTGGGGGCCGGTGCTTGGGAAAAGTGAAAAAAAGGTTCTTTGGAGGATAGAGTGGCCAGGAAAGCCCGCAGCCCCAAAGTCTGGGTGGCAATGCAAGTAGTTCCCAGAGGCGTTCATAAAAAGCAAGAGCTGTTCTGGCTGCCACCTTGGCTGTGGGAGCCAGGCCAGGACGTTCGGCATATTGGGGTCCGGTGCCAGGGAAAAGTGAAAAAAAGGTTCTTTGGAGGATAGAGTGGCCAGGAAAGCCCGCAGCCCCAAAGTCTGGGTGGCAATGCAAGTAGTTCCCAGAGGCGTTCATAAAAAGCAAGAGTTGTTCTGGCTGCCACCTTGGCTGTGGGAGCCAGGCCAGGACGTTCGGCATATTGGGGTCCGGTGCTGGGGTAAAGTGAAAAAAAGGTTCTTTGGAGGATAGAGTGGCCAGGAAAGCCCGCAGCCCCAAAGTCTGGGTGGCAATGCAAGTAGTTCCCAGAGACCTTGAAAGAAACCAAGAGTTATTTCTGGCTGCCAGCTTGGCTGTGGGAGCCAGGCCAGGACGATCGGCATATTGGGGTCCGGTGCTGGGGTAAAGTGAAAAAAAGGTTCTTTGGAGGATAGAGTGGCCAGGAAAGCCCGCAGCCCCAAAGTCTGGGTGGCAATGCAAGTAGTTCCCAGAGGCGTTCATAAAAAGCAAGAGCTGTTCTGGCTGCCACCTTGGCTGTGGGAGCCAGGCCAGGACGTTCGGCATATTGGGGTCCGGTGCTAGGGAAAAGTGAAAAAAAGGTTCTTTGGAGGATAGAGTGGCCAGGAAAGCCCGCAGCCCCAAAGTCTGGGTGGCAATGCAAGTAGTTCCCAGAGACCTTGAAAGAAAGCAAGAGTTATTTCTGGCTGCCACCTTGGCTGTGGGTGCCAGGCCAGGACGTTCGGCATATTGGGGTCCGGTGCTGGGGTAAAGTGAAAAAAAGGTTCTTTGGAGGATAGAGTGGCCAGGAAAGCCCGCAGCCCCAAAGTCTGGGTGGCAATGCAAGTAGTTCCCAGAGGCGTTCATAAAAAGCAAGAGTTGTTCTGGCTGCCAGCTTGGCTGTGGGAGCCAGGCCAGGACGTTCGGCATATTGGGGGCCGGTGCTAGGGAAAAGTGAAAAAAAGGTTCTTTGGAGGATAGAATGGCCAGGAAAGCCCGCAGCCCCAAAGTCTGGGTGGCAATGCAAGTAGTTCCCAGAGGCGTTCATAAAAAGCAAGAGTTGTTCTGGCTGCCACCTTGGCTGTGGGAGCCAGGCCAGGACGTTCGGCATATTGGGGTCCGGTGCTGGGGTAAAGTGAAAAAAAGGTTCTTTGGAGGATAGAGTGGCCAGGAAAGCCCGCAGCCCCAAAGTCTGGGTGGCAATGCAAGTAGTTCCCAGAGACCTTGAAAGAAAGCAAGAGTTGTTCTGGCTGTCACCTTGGCTGTGGGAGCCAGGCCAGGACGTTCGGCATATTGGAGGCCGGTGCTAGGGAAAAGTGAAAAAAAGGTGCTTTGGAGGATAGAGTGGCCAGGAAAGACCGCAGCCCCAAAGTCTGGGTGGCAATGCAAGTAGTTCCCAGAGACCTTGAAAGAAAGCAAGAGTTGTTCTGGCTGCTACGTTGGGTGTGGGAGCCAGGCCAGGACGTTCGGCATATCGGGGTCCGGTGCTGGGGTAAAGTGAAAAAAAGGTGCTTTTGAGGATAGAGTGGCCAGGAAAGCCCGCAGCCCCAAAGTCTGGGTGGCAATGCAAGTAGTTCCCAGAGGCGTTCATAAAAAGCAAGAGCTGTTCTGGCTGCCACCTTGGCTGTGGGTGCCAGGCCAGGATGTTCGGCATATTGGGGTCCGGTGCTAGGGAAAAGTGAAAAAAAGGATCTTTGGAGGATAGAGTGGCCAGGAAAGCCCGCAGCCCCAAAGTCTGGGTGGCAATGCAAGTAGTTCCCAGAGACCTTGAAAGAAAGCAAGAGTTGTTCTGGCTGCCACCTTGACTGTGGGAGCCAGGCCAGGACAATCGGCATATTGGGGTCCGGTGCTGGGGTAAAGTGAAAAAAAGGTTCTTTGGAGGATAGAGTGGCCAGGAAAGCCCGCAGCCCCAAAGTCTGGGTAGCAATGCAAGTAGTTCCCAGAGACCTTGAAAGAAAGCAAGAGTTATTTCTGGCTGCCAGCTTGGCTGTGGGAGCCAGGCCAGGACGTTCGGCATATTGGGGGCCAGTGCTAGGGAAAAGTGAAAAAAAGGTTCTTTGGAGGATAGAGTGGCCAGGAAAGCCCGCAGCCCCAAAGTCTGGGTGGCAATGCAAGTAGTTCCCAGAGACCTTGAAAGAAAGCAAGAGTTGTTCTGGCTGCCACCTTGGCTGTGGGAGCCAGGCCGGGACGTTCGGCATATTGGAGGCCAGTGCTAGGGAAAAGTGAAAAAAAGGTTCTTTTGAGGATAGAGTGGCCAGGAAAGCCCGCAGCCCCAAAGTCTGGGTGGCAATGCAAGTAGTTCCCAGAGGCGTTCATAAAAAGCAAGAGCTGTTCTAGCTGCCACCTTGGCTGTGGGAGCCAGGCCAGGACGTTCGGCATATTGGGGGCCAGTGCTAGGGAAAAGTGAAAAAAAGGTTCTTTGGAGGATAGAGTGGCCAGGAAAGCCCGCAGCCCCAAAGTCTGGGTGGCAATGCAAGTAGTTCCCAGAGGCGTTCATAAAAAGCAAGAGCTGTTCTGGCTGCCACCTTGGCTGTGGGAGCCAGGCCAGGACGTTCGGCATATTGGGGGCCGGTGCTTGGGAAAAGTGAGAAAAAGGTTCTTTGGAGGATAGAGTGGCCAGGAAAGCCCGCAGCCCCAAAGTCTGGGTGGCAATGCAGGTAGTTCCCAGAGGCGTTCATAAAAAGCAAGAGCTGTTCTGGCTGCCACCTTGGCTGTGGGAGCCAGGCCAGGACGTTCGGCATATTGGGGGCCGGTGCTAGGGAAAAGTGAAAAAAAGGTTCTTTGGAGGATAGAGTGGCCAGGAAAGCCCGCAGCCCCAAAGTCTGGGTGGCAATGCAAGTAGTTCCCAGAGGCGTTCATAAAAAGCAAGAGTTGTTCTGGCTGCCACCTTGGCTGTGGGAGCCAGGCCAGGACGTTCGGCATATTGGGGTCCGGTGCTGGGGTAAAGTGAAAAAAAGGTTCTTTGGAGGATAGAGTGGCCAGGAAAGACCGCAGCCCCAAAGTCTGGGTGGCAATGCAAGTAGTTCCCAGAGACCTTGAAAGAAAGCAAGAGTTGTTCTGGCTGTCACCTTGGCTGTGGGAGCCAGGCCAGGACGTTCGGCATATTGGAGGCCGGTGCTAGGGAAAAGTGAAAAAAAGGTGCTTTTGAGGATAGAGTGGCCAGGAAAGCCCGCAGCCCCAAAGTCTGGGTGGCAATGCAAGTAGTTCCCAGAGGCGTTCATAAAAAGCAAGAGCTGTTCTGGCTGCCACCTTGGCTGTGGGAGCCAGGCCAGGACGTTCGGCATATTGGGGGCCGGTGCTTGGGAAAAGTGAAAAAAAGGTTCTTTGGAGGATAGAGTGGCCAGGAAAGCCCGCAGCCCCAAAGTCTGGGTGGCAATGCAAGTAGTTCCCAGAGGCGTTCATAAAAAGCAAGAGCTGTTCTGGCTGCCACCTTGGCTGTGGGAGCCAGGCCAGGACGTTCGGCATATTGGGGTCCGGTGCCAGGGAAAAGTGAAAAAAAGGTTCTTTGGAGGATAGAGTGGCCAGGAAAGCCCGCAGCCCCAAAGTCTGGGTGGCAATGCAAGTAGTTCCCAGAGGCGTTCATAAAAAGCAAGAGTTGTTCTGGCTGCCACCTTGGCTGTGGGAGCCAGGCCAGGACGTTCGGCATATTGGGGTCCGGTGCTGGGGTAAAGTGAAAAAAAGGTTCTTTGGAGGATAGAGTGGCCAGGAAAGCCCGCAGCCCCAAAGTCTGGGTGGCAATGCAAGTAGTTCCCAGAGACCTTGAAAGAAAGCAAGAGTTATTTCTGGCTGCCACCTTGGCTGTGGGAGCCAGGCCAGGACGATCGGCATATTGGGGTCCGGTGCTGGGGTAAAGTGAAAAAAAGGTTCTTTGGAGGATAGAGTGGCCAGGAAAGCCCGCAGCCCCAAAGTCTGGGTGGCAATGCAAGTAGTTCCCAGAGGCGTTCATAAAAAGCAAGAGCTGTTCTGGCTGCCACCTTGGCTGTGGGAGCCAGGCCAGGACGTTCGGCATATTGGGGTCCGGTGCTAGGGAAAAGTGAAAAAAAGGTTCTTTGGAGGATAGAGTGGCCAGGAAAGCCCGCAGCCCCAAAGTCTGGGTGGCAATGCAAGTAGTTCCCAGAGACCTTGAAAGAAAGCAAGAGTTATTTCTGGCTGCCACCTTGGCTGTGGGAGCCAGGCCAGGACGTTCGGCATATTGGGGTCCGGTGCTGGGGTAAAGTGAAAAAAAGGTTCTTTGGAGGATAGAGTGGCCAGGAAAGCCCGCAGCCCCAAAGTCTGGGTGGCAATGCAAGTAGTTCCCAGAGGCGTTCATAAAAAGCAAGAGTTGTTCTGGCTGCCACCTTGGGTGTGGGAGCCAGGCCAGGACGTTCGGCATATTGGGGTCCGGTGCTGGGGTAAAGTGAAAAAAAGGTTCTTTGGAGGATAGAGTAGCCAGGAAAGCCCGCAGCCCCAAAGTCTGGGTGGCAATGCAAGTAGTTCCCAGAGACCTTGAAAGAAAGCAAGAGTTGTTCTGGCTGCCACCTTGGCTGTGGGAGCCAGGCCAGGACGTTCGGCATATTGGAGGCCAGTGCTAGGGAAAAGTGAAAAAACGGTTCTTTGGAGGATAGAGTGGCCAGGAAAGCCCGCAGCCCCAAAGTCTGGGTGGCAATGCAAGTAGTTCCCAGAGGCGTTCATAAAAAGCAAGAGTTGTTCTGGCTGCCACCTTGGCTGTGGGAGCCAGGCCAGGACGTTCGGCATATCGGGGGCCGGTGCTGGGGTAAAGTGAAAAAAAGGTGCTTTTGAGGATAGAGTGGCCAGGAAAGCCCGCAGCCCCAAAGTCTGGGTGGCAATGCAAGTAGTTCCCAGAGGCGTTCATAAAAAGCAAGAGTTGTTCTGGCTGCCACCTTGGCTGTGGGTGCCAGGCCAGGATGTTCGGCATATTGGGGTCCGGTGCTAGGGAAAAGTGAAAAAAAGGATCTTTGGAGGATAGAGTGGCCAGGAAAGCCCGCAGCCCCAAAGTCTGGGTGGCAATGCAAGTAGTTCCCAGAGACCTTGAAAGAAAGCAAGAGTTGTTCTGGCTGCCACCTTGACTGTGGGAGCCAGGCCAGGACGTTCGGCATATTGGGGTCCGGTGCTGGGGTAAAGTGAAAAAAAGGTTCTTTGGAGGATAGAGTGGCCAGGAAAGCCCGCAGCCCCAAAGTCTGGGTGGCAATGCAAGTAGTTCCCAGAGGCGTTCATAAGAAGCAAGAGTTGTTCTGGCTGCCACCTTGGCTGTGGGAGCCAGGCCAGGACGTTCGGCATATTGGGGGCCGGTGCTTGGGAAAAGTGAAAAAAAGGTTCTTTGGAGGATAGAGTGGCCAGGAAAGCCCGCAGCCCCAAAGTCTGGGTGGCAATGCAAGTAGTTCCCAGAGGCGTTCATAAAAAGCAAGAGCTGTTCTGGCTGCCACCTTGGCTGTGGGAGCCAGGCCAGGACGTTCGGCATATTGGGGGCCGGTGCTAGGGAAAAGTGAAAAAAAGGTTCTTTGGAGGATAGAGTGGCCAGGAAAGCCCGCAGCCCCAAAGTCTGGGTGGCAATGCAAGTAGTTCCCAGAGGCGTTCATAAAAAGCAAGAGTTGTTCTGGCTGCCACCTTGGCTGTGGGAGCCAGGCCAGGACGTTCGGCATATTGGGGTCCGGTGCTGGGGTAAAGTGAAAAAAAGGTTCTTTGGAGGATAGAGTGGCCAGGAAAGCCCGCAGCCCCAAAGTCTGGGTGGCAATGCAAGTAGTTCCCAGAGACCTTGAAAGAAAGCAAGAGTTATTTCTGGCTGCCACCTTGGCTGTGGGAGCCAGGCCAGGACGATCGGCATATTGGGGTCCGGTGCTGGGGTAAAGTGAAAAAAAGGTTCTTTGGAGGATAGAGTGGCCAGGAAAGCCCGCAGCCCCAAAGTCTGGGTGGCAATGCAAGTAGTTCCCAGAGGCGTTCATAAAAAGCAAGAGCTGTTCTGGCTGCCACCTTGGCTGTGGGAGCCAGGCCAGGACGTTCGGCATATTGGGGTCCGGTGCTAGGGAAAAGTGAAAAAAAGGTTCTTTGGAGGATAGAGTGGCCAGGAAAGCCCGCAGCCCCAAAGTCTGGGTGGCAATGCAAGTAGTTCCCAGAGACCTTGAAAGAAAGCAAGAGTTATTTCTGGCTGCCACCTTGGCTGTGGGAGCCAGGCCAGGACGTTCGGCATATTGGGGTCCGGTGCTGGGGTAAAGTGAAAAAAAGGTTCTTTGGAGGATAGAGTGGCCAGGAAAGCCCGCAGCCCCAAAGTCTGGGTGGCAATGCAAGTAGTTCCCAGAGGCGTTCATAAAAAGCAAGAGCTGTTCTGGCTGCCACCTTGGGTGTGGGAGCCAGGCCAGGACGTTCGGCATATTGGGGTCCGGTGCTAGGGAAAAGTGAAAAAAAGGTTCTTTGGAGGATAGAGTGGCCAGGAAAGCCCGCAGCCCCAAAGTCTGGGTGGCAATGCAAGTAGTTCCCAGAGGCGTTCATAAGAAGCAAGAGTTGTTCTGGCTGCCACCTTGGCTGTGGGAGCCAGGCCAGGACGTTCGGCATATTGGGGTCCGGTGCTGGGGTAAAGTGAAAAAAAGGTTCTTTGGAGGATAGAGTGGCCAGGAAAGCCCGCAGCCCCAAAGTCTGGGTGGCAATGCAAGTAGTTCCCAGAGACCTTGAAAGAAAGCAAGAGTTGTTCTGGCTGCCACCTTGGCTGTGGGAGCCAGGCCAGGACGTTCGGCATATTGGAGGCCAGTGCTAGGGAAAAGTGAAAAAACGGTTCTTTGGAGGATAGAGTGGCCAGGAAAGCCCGCAGCCCCAAAGTCTGGGTGGCAATGCAAGTAGTTCCCAGAGACCTTGAAAGAAAGCAAGAGTTGTTCTGGCTGCCACCTTGGCTGTGGGAGCCAGGCCAGGACGTTCGGCATATTGGAGGCCGGTGCTAGGGAAAAGTGAAAAAAAGGTGCTTTGAGGATAGAGTGGCCAGGAAAGCCCGCAGCCCCAAAGTCTGGGTGGCAATGCAAGTAGTTCCCAGAGACCTTGAAAGAAAGCAAGAGTTCTTCTGGCTGCTACGTTGGGTGTGGGAGCCAGGCCAGGACGTTCGGCATATTGGGGTCCGGTGCTGGGGTAAAGTGAAAAAAAGGTGCTTTTGAGGATAGAGTGGCCAGGAAAGCCCGCAGCCCCAAAGTCTGGGTGGCAATGCAAGTAGTTCCCAGAGACCTTGAAAGAAAGCAAGAGTTATTTCTGGCTGCCACCTTGGCTGTGGGAGCCAGGCCAGGACGTTCGGCATATTGGGGTCCGGTGCTGGGGATAAGTGAAAAAAAGGTTCTTTGGAGGATAGAGTGGCCAGGAAAGCCCGCAGCCCCAAAGTCTGGGTGGCAATGCAAGTAGTTCCCAGAGGCGTTCATAAAAAGCAAGAGTTGTTCTGGCTGCCACCTTGGCTGTGGGAGCCAGGCCAGGACGTTCGGCATATTGGGGGCCGGTGCTAGGGAAAAGTGAAAAAAAGGTTCTTTTGAGGATAGAGTGGCCAGGAAAGCCCGCAGCCCCAAAGTCTGGGTGGCAATGCAAGTAGTTCCCAGAGACCTTGAAAGAAAGCAAGAGTTATTTCTGGCTGCCACCTTGGCTGTGGGAGCCAGGCCAGGACGTTCGGCATATTGGGGGCCGGTGCTGGGGTAAAGGGAAAAAAAGGTTCTTTGGAGGATAGAGTGGCCAGGAAAGCCCGCAGCCCCAAAGTCTGGGTGGCAATGCAAGTAGTTCCCAGAGGCGTTCATAAAAAGCAAGAGTTGTTCTGGCTGCCACCTTGGCTGTGGGAGCCAGGCCAGGACGTTCGGCATATTGGGGTCCGGTGCTGGGGTAAAGTGAAAAAAAGGTTCTTTGGAGGATAGAGTGGCCAGGAAAGCCCGCAGCCCCAAAGTCTGGGTGGCAATGCAAGTAGTTCCCAGAGGCGTTCATAAAAAGCAAGAGTTATTTCTGGCTGCCACCTTGGCTGTGGGAGCCAGGCCAGGACGTTCGGCATATTGGGGGCCAGTGCTAGGGAAAAGTGAAAAAAAGGTTCTTTTGAGGATAGAGTGGCCAGGAAAGCCCGCAGCCCCAAAGTCTGGGTGGCAATGCAAGTAGTTCCCAGAGGCGTTCATAAAAAGCAAGAGCTGTTCTGGCTGCCACCTTGGCTGTGGGAGCCAGGCCAGGACGTTCGGCATATTGGGGGCCGGTGCTAGGGAAAAGTGAAAAAAAGGTTCTTTGGAGGATAGAGTGGCCAGGAAAGCCCGCAGCCCCAAAGTCTGGGTGGCAATGCAAGTAGTTCCCAGAGGCGTTCATAAAAAGCAAGAGCTGTTCTGGCTGCCAGCTTGGCTGTGGGAGCCAGGCCAGGACGATCGGCATATTGGGGGCCGGTGCTAAGGAAAAGTGAAAAAAAGGTTCTTTGGAGGATAGAGTGGCCAGGAAAGCCCGCAGCCCCAAAGTCTGGGTGGCAATGCAAGTAGTTCCCAGAGGCGTTCATAAAAAGCAAGAGTTGTTCTGGCTGCCACCTTGGCTGTGGGAGCCAGGCCAGGACGTTCGGCATATTGGGGTCCGGTGCTGGGGTAAAGTGAAAAAACGGTTCTTTGGAGGATAGAGTGGCCAGGAAAGCCCGCAGCCCTAAAGTCTGGGTAGCAATGCAAGTAGTTCCCAGAGGCGTTCATAAAAAGCAAGAGTTATTTCTGGCTGCCACCTTGGCTGTGGGAGCCAGGCCAGGACGTTCGGCATATTGGGGTCCGGTGCTGGGGTAAAGTGAAAAAAAGGTTCTTTGGAGGATAGAGTGGCCAGGAAAGCCCGCAGCCCCAAAGTCTGGGTGGCAATGCAAGTAGTTCCCAGAGGCGTTCATAAAAAGCAAGAGCTGTTCTGGCTGCCACCTTGGCTGTGGGAGCCAGGCCAGGACGTTCGGCATATTGGGGTCCGGTGCTAGGGAAAAGTGAAAAAAAGGTTCTTTGGAGGATAGAGTGGCCAGGAAAGCCCGCAGCCCCAAAGTCTGGGTGGCAATACAAGTAGTTCTCAGAGGCGTTCATAAAAAGCAAGAGTTGTTCTGGCTGCCACCTTGGCTGTGGGAGCCAGGCCAGGACGTTCGGCATATTGGGGTCCGGTGCTAGGGAAAAGTGAAAAAAAGGTTCTTTGGAGGATAGAGTGGCCAGGAAAGCCCGCAGCCCCAAAGTCTGGGTGGCAATACAAGTAGTTCCCAGAGGCGTTCATAAAAAGCAAGAGCTGTTCTGGCTGCCACCTTGGCTGTGGGAGCCAGGCCAGGACGTTCGGCATATTGGAGGCCGGTGCTAGGGAAAAGTGAAAAAAAGGTGCTTTGAGGATAGAGTGGCCAGGAAAGACCGCAGCCCCAAAGTCTGGGTGGCAATGCAAGTAGTTCCCAGAGACCTTGAAAGAAAGCAAGAGTTGTTCTGGCTGCCACCTTGACTGTGGGAGCCAGGCCAGGACAATCGGCATATTGGGGTCCGGTGCTGGGGTAAAGTGAAAAAAAGGTTCTTTTGAGGCTAGAGTGGCCAGGAAAGCCCGCAGCCCCAAAGTCTGGGTGGCAATGCAAGTAGTTCCCAGAGGCGTTCATAAAAAGCAAGAGTTGTTCTGGCTGCCACCTTGGCTGTGGGTGCCAGGCCAGGATGTTCGGCATATTGGGGTCCGGTGCTAGGGAAAAGTGAAAAAACGGTTCTTTTGAGGATAGAGTGGCCAGGAAAGCCCGCAGCCCCAAAGTCTGGGTGGCAATGCAAGTAGTTCCCAGAGACCTTGAAAGAAAGCAAGAGTTGTTCTGGTTGCCACCTTGACTGTGGGAGCCAGGCCAGGACAATCGGCATATTGGGGTCCGGTGCTGGGGTAAAGTGAAAAAAAGGTTCTTTGGAGGATAGAGTGGCCAGGAAAGCCCGCAGCCCCAAAGTCTGGGTAGCAGTGCAAGTAGTTCCCAGAGACCTTGAAAGAAAGCAAGAGTTATTTCTGGCTGCCAGCTTGGCTGTGGGAGCCAGGCCAGGACGTTCGGCATATTGGGGGCCAGTGCTAGGGAAAAGTGAAAAAAAGGTTCTTTGGAGGATAGAGTGGCCAGGAAAGCCCGCAGCCCCAAAGTCTGGGTGGCAATGCAAGTAGTTCCCAGAGACCTTGAAAGAAAGCAAGAGTTGTTCTGGCTGCCACCTTGGCTGTGGGAGCCAGGCCAGGACGTTCGGCATATTGGAGGCCGGTGCTAGGGAAAAGTGAAAAAAAGGTTCTTTTGAGGATAGAGTGGCCAGGAAAGCCCGCAGCCCCAAAGTCTGGGTGGCAATGCAAGTAGTTCCCAGAGACCTTGAAAGAAAGCAAGAGTTCTTCTGGCTGCTACGTTGGGTGTGGGAGCCAGGCCAGGACGTTCGGCATATCGGGGTCCGGTGCTGGGGTAAAGTGAAAAAAAGGTGCTTTTGAGGATAGAGTGGCCAGGAAAGCCCGCAGCCCCAAAGTCTGGGTGGCAATGCAAGTAGTTCCCAGAGGCGTTCATAAAAAGCAAGAGTTGTTCTGGCTGCCACCTTGGCTGTGGGTGCCAGGCCAGGATGTTCGGCATATTGGGGTCCGGTGCTAGGGAAAAGTGAAAAAAAGGATCTTTGGAGGATAGAGTGGCCAGGAAAGCCCGCAGCCCCAAAGTCTGGGTGGCAATGCAAGTAGTTCCCAGAGACCTTGAAAGAAAGCAAGAGTTGTTCTGGCTGCCACCTTGACTGTGGGAGCCAGGCCAGGACAATCGGCATATTGGGGTCCGGTGCTGGGGTAAAGTGAAAAAAAGGTTCTTTGGAGGATAGAGTGGCCAGGAAAGCCCGCAGCCCCAAAGTCTGGGTGGCAATGCAAGTAGTTCCCAGAGGCGTTCATAAGAAGCAAGAGTTGTTCTGGCTGCCACCTTGGCTGTGGGAGCCAGGCCAGGACGTTCGACATATTGGGGTCCGGTGCTAGGGAAAAGTGAAAAAAAGGTGCTTTGGAGGATAGAGTGGCCAGGAAAGCCCGCAGCCCCAAAGTCTGGGTGGCAATGCAAGTAGTTCCCAGAGACCTTGAAAGAAAGCAAGAGTTATTTCTGGCTGCCACCTTGGCTGTGGGAGCCAGGCCAGGACGTTCGGCATATTGGGGTCCGGTGCTGGGGTAAAGTGAAAAAAAGGTTCTTTTGAGGATAGAGTGGCCAGGAAAGCCCGCAGCCCCAAAGTCTGGGTGGCAATGCAAGTAGTTCCCAGAGGCGTTCATAAAAAGCAAGAGCTGTTCTGGCTGCCACCTTGGCTGTGGGAGCCAGGCCAGGACGTTCGGCATATTGGGGTCCGGTGCTAGGGAAAAGTGAAAAAAAGGTTCTTTGGAGGATAGAGTGGCCAGGAAAGCCCGCAGCCCCAAAGTCTGGGTGGCAATGCAAGTAGTTCCCAGAGACCTTGAAAGAAAGCAAGAGTTATTTCTGGCTGCCACCTTGGCTGTGGGAGCCAGGCCAGGACGTTCGGCATATTGGGGTCCGGTGCTGGGGTAAAGTGAAAAAAAGGTTCTTTGGAGGATAGAGTGGCCAGGAAAGCCCGCAGCCCCAAAGTCTGGGTGGCAATGCAAGTAGTTCCCAGAGGCGTTCATAAGAAGCAAGAGTTCTTCTGGCTGCCACCTTGGCTGTGGGAGCCAGGCCAGGACGTTCGGCATATTGGGGGCCGGTGCTAGGGAAAAGTGAAAAAAAGGTTCTTTTGAGGATAGAGTGGCCAGGAAAGCCCGCAGCCCCAAAGTCTGGGTGGCAATGCAAGTAGTTCCCAGAGACCTTGAAAGAAAGCAAGAGTTATTTCTGGCTGCCACCTTGGCTGTGGGAGCCAGGCCAGGACGTTCGGCATATTGGGGGCCGGTGCTGGGGTAAAGTGAAAAAAAGGTTCTTTGGAGGATAGAGTGGCCAGGAAAGCCCGCAGCCCCAAAGTCTGGGTGGCAATGCAAGTAGTTCCCAGAGGCGTTCATAAAAAGCAAGAGTTGTTCTGGCTGCCACCTTGGCTGTGGGAGCCAGGCCAGGACGTTCGGCATATTGGGGTCCGGTGCTGGGGTAAAGTGAAAAAAAGGTTCTTTGGAGGATAGAGTGGCCAGGAAAGCCCGCAGCCCCAAAGTCTGGGTGGCAATGCAAGTAGTTCCCAGAGGCGTTCATAAAAAGCAAGAGTTATTTCTGGCTGCCACCTTGGCTGTGGGAGCCAGGCCAGGACGTTCGGCATATTGGGGGCCAGTGCTAGGGAAAAGTGAAAAAAAGGTTCTTTTGAGGATAGAGTGGCCAGGAAAGCCCGCAGCCCCAAAGTCTGGGTGGCAATGCAAGTAGTTCCCAGAGGCGTTCATAAAAAGCAAGAGCTGTTCTGGCTGCCACCTTGGCTGTGGGAGCCAGGCCAGGACGTTCGGCATATTGGGGGCCGGTGCTAGGGAAAAGTGAAAAAAAGGTTCTTTGGAGGATAGAGTGGCCAGGAAAGCCCGCAGCCCCAAAGTCTGGGTGGCAATGCAAGTAGTTCCCAGAGGCGTTCATAAAAAGCAAGAGCTGTTCTGGCTGCCAGCTTGGCTGTGGGAGCCAGGCCAGGACGATCGGCATATTGGGGGCCGGTGCTAAGGAAAAGTGAAAAAAAGGTTCTTTGGAGGATAGAGTGGCCAGGAAAGCCCGCAGCCCCAAAGTCTGGGTGGCAATGCAAGTAGTTCCCAGAGGCGTTCATAAAAAGCAAGAGTTGTTCTGGCTGCCACCTTGGCTGTGGGAGCCAGGCCAGGACGTTCGGCATATTGGGGTCCGGTGCTGGGGTAAAGTGAAAAAACGGTTCTTTGGAGGATAGAGTGGCCAGGAAAGCCCGCAGCCCTAAAGTCTGGGTAGCAATGCAAGTAGTTCCCAGAGACCTTGAAAGAAAGCAAGAGTTATTTCTGGCTGCCACCTTGGCTGTGGGAGCCAGGCCAGGACGTTCGGCATATTGGGGTCCGGTGCTAGGGAAAAGTGAAAAAAAGGTTCTTTGGAGGATAGAGTGGCCAGGAAAGCCCGCAGCCCCAAAGTCTGGGTGGCAATGCAAGTAGTTCCCAGAGGCGTTCATAAAAAGCAAGAGTTGTTCTGGCTGCCACCTTGGCTGTGGGTGCCAGGCCAGGACGTTCGGCATATTGGGGTCCGGTGCTAGGGAAAAGGGAAAAAAAGGTTCTTTGGAGGATAGAGTGGCCAGGAAAGCCCGCAGCCCCAAAGTCTGGGTGGCAATGCAAGTAGTTCCCAGAGACCTTGAAAGAAAGCAAGAGTTATTTCTGGCTGCCACCTTGGCTGTGGGAGCCAGGCCAGGACGTTCGGCATATTGGGGTCCGGTGCTGGGGTAAAGTGAAAAAAAGGTTCTTTGGAGGATAGAGTGGCCAGGAAAGCCCGCAGCCCCAAAGTCTGGGTGGCAATACAAGTAGTTCCCAGAGGCGTTCATAAAAAGCAAGAGCTGTTCTGGCTGCCACCTTGGCTGTGGGAGCCAGGCCAGGACGTTCGGCATATTGGAGGCCGGTGCTAGGGAAAAGTGAAAAAAAGGTGCTTTGAGGATAGAGTGGCCAGGAAAGACCGCAGCCCCAAAGTCTGGGTGGCAATGCAAGTAGTTCCCAGAGACCTTGAAAGAAAGCAAGAGTTGTTCTGGCTGCCACCTTGACTGTGGGAGCCAGGCCAGGACAATCGGCATATTGGGGTCCGGTGCTAGGGTAAAGTGAAAAAAAGGTTCTTTTGAGGCTAGAGTGGCCAGGAAAGCCCGCAGCCCCAAAGTCTGGGTGGCAATGCAAGTAGTTCCCAGAGGCGTTCATAAAAAGCAAGAGTTGTTCTGGCTGCCACCTTGGCTGTGGGTGCCAGGCCAGGATGTTCGGCATATTGGGGTCCGGTGCTAGGGAAAAGTGAAAAAACGGTTCTTTTGAGGATAGAGTGGCCAGGAAAGCCCGCAGCCCCAAAGTCTGGGTGGCAATGCAAGTAGTTCCCAGAGACCTTGAAAGAAAGCAAGAGTTGTTCTGGTTGCCACCTTGACTGTGGGAGCCAGGCCAGGACAATCGGCATATTGGGGTCCGGTGCTGGGGTAAAGTGAAAAAAAGGTTCTTTGGAGGATAGAGTGGCCAGGAAAGCCCGCAGCCCCAAAGTCTGGGTAGCAGTGCAAGTAGTTCCCAGAGACCTTGAAAGAAAGCAAGAGTTATTTCTGGCTGCCAGCTTGGCTGTGGGAGCCAGGCCAGGACGTTCGGCATATTGGGGGCCAGTGCTAGGGAAAAGTGAAAAAAAGGTTCTTTGGAGGATAGAGTGGCCAGGAAAGCCCGCAGCCCCAAAGTCTGGGTGGCAATGCAAGTAGTTCCCAGAGACCTTGAAAGAAAGCAAGAGTTGTTCTGGCTGCCAGCTTGGCTGTGGGAGCCAGGCCAGGACGTTCGGCATATTGGAGGCCGGTGCTAGGGAAAAGTGAAAAAAAGGTGCTTTGAGGATAGAGTGGCCAGGAAAGCCCGCAGCCCCAAAGTCTGGGTGGCAATGCAAGTAGTTCCCAGAGACCTTGAAAGAAAGCAAGAGTTCTTCTGGCTGCTACGTTGGGTGTGGGAGCCAGGCCAGGACGTTCGGCATATTGGGGTCCGGTGCTGGGGTAAAGTGAAAAAAAGGTGCTTTTGAGGATAGAGTGGCCAGGAAAGCCCGCAGCCCCAAAGTCTGGGTGGCAATGCAAGTAGTTCCCAGAGGCGTTCATAAAAAGCAAGAGTTGTTCTGGCTGCCACCTTGGCTGTGGGTGCCAGGCCAGGATGTTCGGCATATTGGGGTCCGGTGCTAGGGAAAAGTGAAAAAAAGGATCTTTGGAGGATAGAGTGGCCAGGAAAGCCCGCAGCCCCAAAGTCTGGGTGGCAATGCAAGTAGTTCCCAGAGACCTTGAAAGAAAGCAAGAGTTCTTCTGGCTGCCACCTTGGCTGTGGGAGCCAGGCCAGGACAATCGGCATATTGGGGTCCGGTGCTGGGGTAAAGTGAAAAAAAGGTTCTTTGGAGGATAGAGTGGCCAGGAAAGCCCGCAGCCCCAAAGTCTGGGTGGCAATGCAAGTAGTTCCCAGAGGCGTTCATAAAAAGCAAGAGCTGTTCTGGCTGCCACCTTGGCTGTGGGAGCCAGGCCAGGACGTTCGGCATATTGGGGGCCGGTGCTGGGGATAAGTGAAAAAAGGGTTCTTTGGAGGATAGAGTGGCCAGGAAAGCCCGCAGCCCCAAAGTCTGGGTGGCAATGCAAGTAGTTCCCAGAGGCGTTCATAAAAAGCAAGAGCTGTTCTGGCTGCCACCTTGGCTGTGGGAGCCAGGCCAGGACGTTCGGCGTATTGGGGGCCGGTGCTAGGGAAAAGTGAAAAAAAGGTTCTTTGGAGGATAGAGTGGCCAGGAAAGCCCGCAGCCCCAAAGTCTGGGTGGCAATGCAAGTAGTTCCCAGAGGCGTTCATAAAAAGCAAGAGTTGTTCTGGCTGCCACCTTGGCTGTGGGAGCCAGGCCAGGACGTTCGGCATATTGGGGGCCGGTGCTGGGGTAAAGTGAAAAAAAGGATCTTTGGAGGATAGAGTGGCCAGGAAAGCCCGCAGCCCCAAAGTCTGGGTGGCAATGCAAGTAGTTCCCAGAGACCTTGAAAGAAAGCAAGAGTTTTTTCTGGCTGCCACCTTGGCTGTGGGAGCCAGGCCAGGACGTTCGGCATATTGGGGTCCGGTGCTAGGGAAAAGTGAAAAAAAAGGTTCTTTGGAGGATAGAGTGGCCAGGAAAGCCCGCAGCCCCAAAGTCTGGGTGGCAATGCAAGTAGTTCCCAGAGGCGTTCATAAAAAGCAAGAGCTGTTCTGGCTGACACCTTGGCTGTGGGAGCCAGGCCAGGACGTTCGGCATATTGGGGGCCAGTGCTAGGGAAAAGTGAAAAAAAGGTTCTTTTGAGGATAGAGTGGCCAGGAAAGCCCGCAGCCCCAAAGTCTGGGTGGCAATGCAAGTAGTTCCCAGAGGCGTTCATAAAAAGCAAGAGTTGTTCTGGCTGCCACCTTGGGTGTGGGAGCCAGGCCAGGACGTTCGGCATATTGGGGGCCGGTGCTAGGGAAAAGTGAAAAAAAGGTTCTTTGGAGGATAGAGTGGCCAGGAAAGCCCGCAGCCCCAAAGTCTGGGTGGCAATGCAAGTAGTTCCCAGAGGCGTTCATAAAAAGCAAGAGTTGTTCTGGCTGCCACCTTGGCTGTGGGAGCCAGGCCAGGACGTTCGGCATATTGGGGTCCGGTGCTGGGGTAAAGTGAAAAAAAGGTTCTTTGGAGGATAGAGTGGCCAGGAAAGCCCGCAGCCCCAAAGTCTGGGTGGCAATGCAAGTAGTTCCCAGAGGCGTTCATAAAAAGCAAGAGTTGTTCTGGCTGCCACCTTGGCTGTGGGTGCCAGGCCAGGATGTTCGGCATATTGGGGTCCGGTGCTAGGGAAAAGTGAAAAAACGGTTCTTTTGAGGATAGAGTGGCCAGGAAAGCCCGCAGCCCCAAAGTCTGGGTGGCAATGCAAGTAGTTCCCAGAGACCTTGAAAGAAAGCAAGAGTTGTTCTGGTTGCCACCTTGACTGTGGGAGCCAGGCCAGGACAACCGGCATATTGGGGTCCGGTGCTGGGGTAAAGTGAAAAAAAGGTTCTTTGGAGGATAGAGTGGCCAGGAAAGCCCGCAGCCCCAAAGTCTGGGTAGCAGTGCAAGTAGTTCCCAGAGACCTTGAAAGAAAGCAAGAGTTATTTCTGGCTGCCACCTTGGCTGTGGGAGCCAGGCCAGGACGTTCGGCATATTGGGGGCCAGTGCTAGGGAAAAGTGAAAAAAAGGTTCTTTGGAGGATAGAGTGGCCAGGAAAGCCCGCAGCCCCAAAGTCTGGGTGGCAATGCAAGTAGTTCCCAGAGACCTTGAAAGAAAGCAAGAGTTGTTCTGGCTGCCAGCTTGGCTGTGGGAGCCAGGCCAGGACGTTCGGCATATTGGAGGCCGGTGCTAGGGAAAAGTGAAAAAAAGGTGCTTTGAGGATAGAGTGGCCAGGAAAGCCCGCAGCCCCAAAGTCTGGGTGGCAATGCAAGTAGTTCCCAGAGACCTTGAAAGAAAGCAAGAGTTCTTCTGGCTGCTACGTTGGGTGTGGGAGCCAGGCCAGGACGTTCGGCATATTGGGGTCCGGTGCTGGGGTAAAGTGAAAAAACGGTTCTTTGGAGGATAGAGTGGCCAGGAAAGCCCGCAGCCCTAAAGTCTGGGTAGCAATGCAAGTAGTTCCCAGAGACCTTGAAAGAAAGCAAGAGTTATTTCTGGCTGCCACCTTGGCTGTGGGAGCCAGGCCAGGACGTTCGGCATATTGGGGGCCGGTGCTAGGGAAAAGTGAAAAAAAGGTTCTTTGGAGGATAGAGTGGCCAGGAAAGCCCGCAGCCCCAAAGTCTGGGTGGCAATGCAAGTAGTTCCCAGAGGCGTTCATAAAAAGCAAGAGTTGTTCTGGCTGCCACCTTGGCTGTGGGTGCCAGGCCAGGACGTTCGGCATATTGGGGTCCGGTGCTAGGGAAAAGGGAAAAAAAGGTTCTTTGGAGGATAGAGTGGCCAGGAAAGCCCGCAGCCCCAAAGTCTGGGTGGCAATGCAAGTAGTTCCCAGAGACCTTGAAAGAAAGCAAGAGTTATTTCTGGCTGCCACCTTGGCTGTGGGAGCCAGGCCAGGACGTTCGGCATATTGGGGTCCGGTGCTGGGGTAAAGTGAAAAAAAGGTTCTTTGGAGGATAGAGTGGCCAGGAAAGCCCGCAGCCCCAAAGTCTGGGTGGCAATGCAAGTAGTTCCCAGAGACCTTGAAAGAAAGCAAGAGTTGTTCTGGCTGCCACCTTGGCTGTGGGAGCCAGGCCAGGACGTTCGGCATATTGGAGGCCGGTGCTAGGGAAAAGTGAAAAAAAGGTGCTTTGAGGATAGAGTGGCCAGGAAAGACCGCAGCCCCAAAGTCTGGGTGGCAATGCAAGTAGTTCCCAGAGACCTTGAAAGAAAGCAAGAGTTGTTCTGGCTGCCACCTTGACTGTGGGAGCCAGGCCAGGACAATCGGCATATTGGGGTCCGGTGCTGGGGTAAAGTGAAAAAAAGGTTCTTTTGAGGCTAGAGTGGCCAGGAAAGCCCGCAGCCCCAAAGTCTGGGTGGCAATGCAAGTAGTTCCCAGAGGCGTTCATAAAAAGCAAGAGTTGTTCTGGCTGCCACCTTGGCTGTGGGTGCCAGGCCAGGATGTTCGGCATATTGGGGTCCGGTGCTAGGGAAAAGTGAAAAAACGGTTCTTTTGAGGATAGAGTGGCCAGGAAAGCCCGCAGCCCCAAAGTCTGGGTGGCAATGCAAGTAGTTCCCAGAGACCTTGAAAGAAAGCAAGAGTTGTTCTGGCTGCCAGCTTGGCTGTGGGAGCCAGGCCAGGACGTTCGGCATATTGGAGGCCGGTGCTAGGGAAAAGTGAAAAAAAGGTGCTTTGAGGATAGAGTGGCCAGGAAAGCCCGCAGCCCCAAAGTCTGGGTGGCAATGCAAGTAGTTCCCAGAGACCTTGAAAGAAAGCAAGAGTTCTTCTGGCTGCTACGTTGGGTGTGGGAGCCAGGCCAGGACGTTCGGCATATTGGGGTCCGGTGCTGGGGTAAAGTGAAAAAAAGGTGCTTTTGAGGATAGAGTGGCCAGGAAAGCCCGCAGCCCCAAAGTCTGGGTGGCAATGCAAGTAGTTCCCAGAGGCGTTCATAAAAAGCAAGAGTTGTTCTGGCTGCCACCTTGGCTGTGGGTGCCAGGCCAGGATGTTCGGCATATTGGGGTCCGGTGCTAGGGAAAAGTGAAAAAAAGGATCTTTGGAGGATAGAGTGGCCAGGAAAGCCCGCAGCCCCAAAGTCTGGGTGGCAATGCAAGTAGTTCCCAGAGACCTTGAAAGAAAGCAAGAGTTCTTCTGGCTGCCACCTTGGCTGTGGGAGCCAGGCCAGGACAATCGGCATATTGGGGTCCGGTGCTGGGGTAAAGTGAAAAAAAGGTTCTTTGGAGGATAGAGTGGCCAGGAAAGCCCGCAGCCCCAAAGTCTGGGTGGCAATGCAAGTAGTTCCCAGAGGCGTTCATAAAAAGCAAGAGCTGTTCTGGCCGCCACCTTGGCTGTGGGAGCCAGGCCAGGACGTTCGGCATATTGGGGGCCGGTGCTGGGGATAAGTGAAAAAAGGGTTCTTTGGAGGATAGAGTGGCCAGGAAAGCCCGCAGCCCCAAAGTCTGGGTGGCAATGCAAGTAGTTCCCAGAGGCGTTCATAAAAAGCAAGAGCTGTTCTGGCTGCCACCTTGGCTGTGGGAGCCAGGCCAGGACGTTCGGCGTATTGGGGGCCGGTGCTAGGGAAAAGTGAAAAAAAGGTTCTTTGGAGGATAGAGTGGCCAGGAAAGCCCGCAGCCCCAAAGTCTGGGTGGCAATGCAAGTAGTTCCCAGAGGCGTTCATAAAAAGCAAGAGTTGTTCTGGCTGCCACCTTGGCTGTGGGAGCCAGGCCAGGACGTTCGGCATATTGGGGGCCAGTGCTAGGGAAAAGTGAAAAAAAGGTTCTTTTGAGGATAGAGTGGCCAGGAAAGCCCGCAGCCCCAAAGTCTGGGTGGCAATGCAAGTAGTTCCCAGAGGCGTTCATAAAAAGCAAGAGTTGTTCTGGCTGCCACCTTGGGTGTGGGAGCCAGGCCAGGACGTTCGGCATATTGGGGGCCGGTGCTAGGGAAAAGTGAAAAAAAGGTTCTTTGGAGGATAGAGTGGCCAGGAAAGCCCGCAGCCCCAAAGTCTGGGTGGCAATGCAAGTAGTTCCCAGAGGCGTTCATAAAAAGCAAGAGTTGTTCTGGCTGCCACCTTGGCTGTGGGAGCCAGGCCAGGACGTTCGGCATATTGGGGTCCGGTGCTGGGGTAAAGTGAAAAAAAGGTTCTTTGGAGGATAGAGTGGCCAGGAAAGCCCGCAGCCCCAAAGTCTGGGTGGCAATGCAAGTAGTTCCCAGAGGCGTTCATAAAAAGCAAGAGTTGTTCTGGCTGCCACCTTGGCTGTGGGTGCCAGGCCAGGATGTTCGGCATATTGGGGTCCGGTGCTAGGGAAAAGTGAAAAAACGGTTCTTTTGAGGATAGAGTGGCCAGGAAAGCCCGCAGCCCCAAAGTCTGGGTGGCAATGCAAGTAGTTCCCAAAGACCTTGAAAGAAAGCAAGAGTTGTTCTGGTTGCCACCTTGACTGTGGGAGCCAGGCCAGGACAACCGGCATATTGGGGTCCGGTGCTGGGGTAAAGTGAAAAAAAGGTTCTTTGGAGGATAGAGTGGCCAGGAAAGCCCGCAGCCCCAAAGTCTGGGTAGCAGTGCAAGTAGTTCCCAGAGACCTTGAAAGAAAGCAAGAGTTATTTCTGGCTGCCAGCTTGGCTGTGGGAGCCAGGCCAGGACGTTCGGCATATTGGGGGCCAGTGCTAGGGAAAAGTGAAAAAAAGGTTCTTTGGAGGATAGAGTGGCCAGGAAAGCCCGCAGCCCCAAAGTCTGGGTGGCAATGCAAGTAGTTCCCAGAGGCGTTCATAAAAAGCAAGAGTTGTTCTGGCTGCCACCTTGGCTGTGGGTGCCAGGCCAGGACGTTCGGCATATTGGGGTCCGGTGCTAGGGAAAAGGGAAAAAAAGGTTCTTTGGAGGATAGAGTGGCCAGGAAAGCCCGCAGCCCCAAAGTCTGGGTGGCAATGCAAGTAGTTCCCAGAGACCTTGAAAGAAAGCAAGAGTTATTTCTGGCTGCCACCTTGGCTGTGGGAGCCAGGCCAGGACGTTCGGCATATTGGGGTCCGGTGCTGGGGTAAAGTGAAAAAAAGGTTCTTTGGAGGATAGAGTGGCCAGGAAAGCCCGCAGCCCCAAAGTCTGGGTGGCAATGCAAGTAGTTCCCAGAGACCTTGAAAGAAAGCAAGAGTTGTTCTGGCTGCCACCTTGGCTGTGGGAGCCAGGCCAGGACGTTCGGCATATTGGAGGCCGGTGCTAGGGAAAAGTGAAAAAAAGGTGCTTTGAGGATAGAGTGGCCAGGAAAGACCGCAGCCCCAAAGTCTGGGTGGCAATGCAAGTAGTTCCCAGAGACCTTGAAAGAAAGCAAGAGTTGTTCTGGCTGCCACCTTGACTGTGGGAGCCAGGCCAGGACAATCGGCATATTGGGGTCCGGTGCTGGGGTAAAGTGAAAAAAAGGTTCTTTTGAGGCTAGAGTGGCCAGGAAAGCCCGCAGCCCCAAAGTCTGGGTGGCAATACAAGTAGTTCCCAGAGGCGTTCATAAAAAGCAAGAGTTGTTCTGGCTGCCACCTTGGCTGTGGGTGCCAGGCCAGGATGTTCGGCATATTGGGGTCCGGTGCTAGGGAAAAGTGAAAAAACGGTTCTTTTGAGGATAGAGTGGCCAGGAAAGCCCGCAGCCCCAAAGTCTGGGTGGCAATGCAAGTAGTTCCCAGAGACCTTGAAAGAAAGCAAGAGTTGTTCTGGCTGCCACCTTGGCTGTGGGAGCCAGGCCAGGACGTTCGGCATATTGGAGGCCGGTGCTAGGGAAAAGTGAAAAAAAGGTGCTTTGAGGATAGAGTGGCCAGGAAAGCCCGCAGCCCCAAAGTCTGGGTGGCAATGCAAGTAGTTCCCAGAGACCTTGAAAGAAAGCAAGAGTTCTTCTGGCTGCTACGTTGGGTGTGGGAGCCAGGCCAGGACGTTCGGCATATTGGGGTCCGGTGCTGGGGTAAAGTGAAAAAAAGGTGCTTTTGAGGATAGAGTGGCCAGGAAAGCCCGCAGCCCCAAAGTCTGGGTGGCAATGCAAGTAGTTCCCAGAGGCGTTCATAAAAAGCAAGAGTTGTTCTGGCTGCCACCTTGGCTGTGGGTGCCAGGCCAGGATGTTCGGCATATTGGGGTCCGGTGCTAGGGAAAAGTGAAAAAAAGGATCTTTGGAGGATAGAGTGGCCAGGAAAGCCCGCAGCCCCAAAGTCTGGGTGGCAATGCAAGTAGTTCCCAGAGACCTTGAAAGAAAGCAAGAGTTCTTCTGGCTGCCACCTTGGCTGTGGGAGCCAGGCCAGGACAATCGGCATATTGGGGTCCGGTGCTGGGGTAAAGTGAAAAAAAGGTTCTTTGGAGGATAGAGTGGCCAGGAAAGCCCGCAGCCCCAAAGTCTGGGTGGCAATGCAAGTAGTTCCCAGAGGCGTTCATAAAAAGCAAGAGCTGTTCTGGCCGCCACCTTGGCTGTGGGAGCCAGGCCAGGACGTTCGGCATATTGGGGGCCGGTGCTGGGGATAAGTGAAAAAAGGGTTCTTTGGAGGATAGAGTGGCCAGGAAAGCCCGCAGCCCCAAAGTCTGGGTGGCAATGCAAGTAGTTCCCAGAGGCGTTCATAAAAAGCAAGAGCTGTTCTGGCTGCCACCTTGGCTGTGGGAGCCAGGCCAGGACGTTCGGCGTATTGGGGGCCGGTGCTAGGGAAAAGTGAAAAAAAGGTTCTTTGGAGGATAGAGTGGCCAGGAAAGCCCGCAGCCCCAAAGTCTGGGTGGCAATGCAAGTAGTTCCCAGAGGCGTTCATAAAAAGCAAGAGTTGTTCTGGCTGCCACCTTGGCTGTGGGAGCCAGGCCAGGACGTTCGGCATATTGGGGGCCAGTGCTAGGGAAAAGTGAAAAAAAGGTTCTTTTGAGGATAGAGTGGCCAGGAAAGCCCGCAGCCCCAAAGTCTGGGTGGCAATGCAAGTAGTTCCCAGAGGCGTTCATAAAAAGCAAGAGTTGTTCTGGCTGCCACCTTGGGTGTGGGAGCCAGGCCAGGACGTTCGGCATATTGGGGGCCGGTGCTAGGGAAAAGTGAAAAAAAGGTTCTTTGGAGGATAGAGTGGCCAGGAAAGCCCGCAGCCCCAAAGTCTGGGTGGCAATGCAAGTAGTTCCCAGAGGCGTTCATAAAAAGCAAGAGTTGTTCTGGCTGCCACCTTGGCTGTGGGAGCCAGGCCAGGACGTTCGGCATATTGGGGTCCGGTGCTGGGGTAAAGTGAAAAAAAGGTTCTTTGGAGGATAGAGTGGCCAGGAAAGCCCGCAGCCCCAAAGTCTGGGTGGCAATGCAAGTAGTTCCCAGAGGCGTTCATAAAAAGCAAGAGTTGTTCTGGCTGCCACCTTGGCTGTGGGTGCCAGGCCAGGATGTTCGGCATATTGGGGTCCGGTGCTAGGGAAAAGTGAAAAAACGGTTCTTTTGAGGATAGAGTGGCCAGGAAAGCCCGCAGCCCCAAAGTCTGGGTGGCAATGCAAGTAGTTCCCAGAGACCTTGAAAGAAAGCAAGAGTTGTTCTGGCTGCCACCTTGGCTGTGGGAGCCAGGCCAGGACGTTCGGCATATTGGAGGCCGGTGCTAGGGAAAAGTGAAAAAAAGGTGCTTTGAGGATAGAGTGGCCAGGAAAGCCCGCAGCCCCAAAGTCTGGGTGGCAATGCAAGTAGTTCCCAGAGACCTTGAAAGAAAGCAAGAGTTCTTCTGGCTGCTACGTTGGGTGTGGGAGCCAGGCCAGGACGTTCGGCATATTGGGGTCCGGTGCTGGGGTAAAGTGAAAAAAAGGTGCTTTTGAGGATAGAGTGGCCAGGAAAGCCCGCAGCCCCAAAGTCTGGGTGGCAATGCAAGTAGTTCCCAGAGGCGTTCATAAAAAGCAAGAGTTGTTCTGGCTGCCACCTTGGCTGTGGGTGCCAGGCCAGGATGTTCGGCATATTGGGGTCCGGTGCTAGGGAAAAGTGAAAAAAAGGATCTTTGGAGGATAGAGTGGCCAGGAAAGCCCGCAGCCCCAAAGTCTGGGTGGCAATGCAAGTAGTTCCCAGAGACCTTGAAAGAAAGCAAGAGTTGTTCTGGCTGCCACCTTGACTGTGGGAGCCAGGCCAGGACAATCGGCATATTGGGGTCCGGTGCTGGGGTAAAGTGAAAAAAAGGTTCTTTGGAGGATAGAGTGGCCAGGAAAGCCCGCAGCCCCAAAGTCTGGGTGGCAATGCAAGTAGTTCCCAGAGGCGTTCATAAAAAGCAAGAGCTGTTCTGGCTGCCACCTTGGCTGTGGGAGCCAGGCCAGGACGTTCGGCATATTGGGGGCCGGTGCTGGGGATAAGTGAAAAAAGGGTTCTTTGGAGGATAGAGTGGCCAGGAAAGCCCGCAGCCCCAAAGTCTGGGTGGCAATGCAAGTAGTTCCCAGAGGCGTTCATAAAAAGCAAGAGCTGTTCTGGCTGCCACCTTGGCTGTGGGAGCCAGGCCAGGACGTTCGGCGTATTGGGGGCCGGTGCTAGGGAAAAGTGAAAAAAAGGTTCTTTGGAGGATAGAGTGGCCAGGAAAGCCCGCAGCCCCAAAGTCTGGGTGGCAATGCAAGTAGTTCCCAGAGGCGTTCATAAAAAGCAAGAGTTGTTCTGGCTGCCACCTTGGCTGTGGGTGCCAGGCCAGGACGTTCGGCATATTGGGGTCCGGTGCTAGGGAAAAGGGAAAAAAAGGTTCTTTGGAGGATAGAGTGGCCAGGAAAGCCCGCAGCCCCAAAGTCTGGGTGGCAATGCAAGTAGTTCCCAGAGACCTTGAAAGAAAGCAAGAGTTATTTCTGGCTGCCACCTTGGCTGTGGGAGCCAGGCCAGGACGTTCGGCATATTGGGGTCCGGTGCTGGGGTAAAGTGAAAAAAAGGTTCTTTGGAGGATAGAGTGGCCAGGAAAGCCCGCAGCCCCAAAGTCTGGGTGGCAATGCAAGTAGTTCCCAGAGACCTTGAAAGAAAGCAAGAGTTGTTCTGGCTGCCACCTTGGCTGTGGGAGCCAGGCCAGGACGTTCGGCATATTGGAGGCCGGTGCTAGGGAAAAGTGAAAAAAAGGTGCTTTGAGGATAGAGTGGCCAGGAAAGACCGCAGCCCCAAAGTCTGGGTGGCAATGCAAGTAGTTCCCAGAGACCTTGAAAGAAAGCAAGAGTTGTTCTGGCTGCCACCTTGACTGTGGGAGCCAGGCCAGGACAATCGGCATATTGGGGTCCGGTGCTGGGGTAAAGTGAAAAAAAGGTTCTTTGGAGGATAGAGTGGCCAGGAAAGCCCGCAGCCCCAAAGTCTGGGTGGCAATGCAAGTAGTTCCCAGAGGCGTTCATAAAAAGCAAGAGTTGTTCTGGCTGCCACCTTGGCTGTGGGTGCCAGGCCAGGATGTTCGGCATATTGGGGTCCGGTGCTAGGGAAAAGTGAAAAAACGGTTCTTTTGAGGATAGAGTGGCCAGGAAAGCCCGCAGCCCCAAAGTCTGGGTGGCAATGCAAGTAGTTCCCAGAGACCTTGAAAGAAAGCAAGAGTTGTTCTGGCTGCCACCTTGGCTGTGGGAGCCAGGCCAGGACGTTCGGCATATTGGAGGCCGGTGCTAGGGAAAAGTGAAAAAAAGGTGCTTTGAGGATAGAGTGGCCAGGAAAGCCCGCAGCCCCAAAGTCTGGGTGGCAATGCAAGTAGTTCCCAGAGACCTTGAAAGAAAGCAAGAGTTCTTCTGGCTGCTACGTTGGGTGTGGGAGCCAGGCCAGGACGTTCGGCATATTGGGGTCCGGTGCTGGGGTAAAGTGAAAAAAAGGTGCTTTTGAGGATAGAGTGGCCAGGAAAGCCCGCAGCCCCAAAGTCTGGGTGGCAATGCAAGTAGTTCCCAGAGGCGTTCATAAAAAGCAAGAGTTGTTCTGGCTGCCACCTTGGCTGTGGGTGCCAGGCCAGGATGTTCGGCATATTGGGGTCCGGTGCTAGGGAAAAGTGAAAAAAAGGATCTTTGGAGGATAGAGTGGCCAGGAAAGCCCGCAGCCCCAAAGTCTGGGTGGCAATGCAAGTAGTTCCCAGAGGCGTTCATAAAAAGCAAGAGCTGTTCTGGCTGCCACCTTGGCTGTGGGAGCCAGGCCAGGACGTTCGGCATATTGGGGGCCGGTGCTGGGGATAAGTGAAAAAAGGGTTCTTTGGAGGATAGAGTGGCCAGGAAAGCCCGCAGCCCAAAGTCTGGGTGGCAATGCAAGTAGTTCCCAGAGGCGTTCATAAAAAGCAAGAGCTGTTCTGGCTGCCACCTTGGCTGTGGGAGCCAGGCCAGGACGTTCGGCGTATTGGGGGCCGGTGCTAGGGAAAAGTGAAAAAAAGGTTCTTTGGAGGATAGAGTGGCCAGGAAAGCCCGCAGCCCCAAAGTCTGGGTGGCAATGCAAGTAGTTCCCAGAGGCGTTCATAAAAAGCAAGAGTTGTTCTGGCTGCCACCTTGGCTGTGGGAGCCAGGCCAGGACGTTCGGCATATTGGGGGCCGGTGCTGGGGTAAAGTGAAAAAAAGGTTCTTTGGAGGATAGAGTGGCCAGGAAAGCCCGCAGCCCCAAAGTCTGGGTGGCAATGCAAGTAGTTCCCAGAGACCTTGAAAGAAAGCAAGAGTTTTTTCTGGCTGCCACCTTGGGTGTGGGAGCCAGGCCAGGACGTTCGGCATATTGGGGTCCGGTGCTAGGGAAAAGTGAAAAAAAGGTTCTTTGGAGGATAGAGTGGCCAGGAAAGCCCGCAGCCCCAAAGTCTGGGTGGCAATGCAAGTAGTTCCCAGAGGCGTTCATAAAAAGCAAGAGCTGTTCTGGCTGCCACCTTGGCTGTGGGAGCCAGGCCAGGACGTTCGGCATATTGGGGGCCAGTGCTAGGGAAAAGTGAAAAAAAGGTTCTTTTGAGGATAGAGTGGCCAGGAAAGCCCGCAGCCCCAAAGTCTGGGTGGCAATGCAAGTAGTTCCCAGAGGCGTTCATAAAAAGCAAGAGTTGTTCTGGCTGCCACCTTGGGTGTGGGAGCCAGGCCAGGACGTTCGGCATATTGGGGGCCGGTGCTAGGGAAAAGTGAAAAAAAGGTTCTTTGGAGGATAGAGTGGCCAGGAAAGCCCGCAGCCCCAAAGTCTGGGTGGCAATGCAAGTAGTTCCCAGAGGCGTTCATAAAAAGCAAGAGTTGTTCTGGCTGCCACCTTGGCTGTGGGAGCCAGGCCAGGACGTTCGGCATATTGGGGTCCGGTGCTGGGGTAAAGTGAAAAAAAGGTTCTTTGGAGGATAGAGTGGCCAGGAAAGCCCGCAGCCCCAAAGTCTGGGTGGCAATGCAAGTAGTTCCCAGAGGCGTTCATAAAAAGCAAGAGTTGTTCTGGCTGCCACCTTGGCTGTGGGTGCCAGGCCAGGATGTTCGGCATATTGGGGTCCGGTGCTAGGGAAAAGTGAAAAAACGGTTCTTTTGAGGATAGAGTGGCCAGGAAAGCCCGCAGCCCCAAAGTCTGGGTGGCAATGCAAGTAGTTCCCAGAGACCTTGAAAGAAAGCAAGAGTTGTTCTGGTTGCCACCTTGACTGTGGGAGCCAGGCCAGGACAACCGGCATATTGGGGTCCGGTGCTGGGGTAAAGTGAAAAAAAGGTTCTTTGGAGGATAGAGTGGCCAGGAAAGCCCGCAGCCCCAAAGTCTGGGTAGCAGTGCAAGTAGTTCCCAGAGACCTTGAAAGAAAGCAAGAGTTATTTCTGGCTGCCAGCTTGGCTGTGGGAGCCAGGCCAGGACGTTCGGCATATTGGGGGCCAGTGCTAGGGAAAAGTGAAAAAAAGGTTCTTTGGAGGATAGAGTGGCCAGGAAAGCCCGCAGCCCCAAAGTCTGGGTGGCAATGCAAGTAGTTCCCAGAGACCTTGAAAGAAAGCAAGAGTTGTTCTGGCTGCCACCTTGGCTGTGGGAGCCAGGCCAGGACGTTCGGCATATTGGAGGCCGGTGCTAGGGAAAAGTGAAAAAAAGGTGCTTTGAGGATAGAGTGGCCAGGAAAGCCCGCAGCCCCAAAGTCTGGGTGGCAATGCAAGTAGTTCCCAGAGACCTTGAAAGAAAGCAAGAGTTGTTCTGGCTGCTACGTTGGGTGTGGGAGCCAGGCCAGGACGTTCGGCATATTGGGGTCCGGTGCTGGGGTAAAGTGAAAAAAAGGTGCTTTTGAGGATAGAGTGGCCAGGAAAGCCCGCAGCCCCAAAGTCTGGGTGGCAATGCAAGTAGTTCCCAGAGGCGTTCATAAAAAGCAAGAGTTGTTCTGGCTGCCACCTTGGCTGTGGGTGCCAGGCCAGGATGTTCGGCATATTGGGGTCCGGTGCTAGGGAAAAGTGAAAAAAAGGATCTTTGGAGGATAGAGTGGCCAGGAAAGCCCGCAGCCCCAAAGTCTGGGTGGCAATGCAAGTAGTTCCCAGAGACCTTGAAAGAAAGCAAGAGTTCTTCTGGCTGCCACCTTGACTGTGGGAGCCAGGCCAGGACAATCGGCATATTGGGGTCCGGTGCTGGGGTAAAGTGAAAAAAAGGTTCTTTGGAGGATAGAGTGGCCAGGAAAGCCCGCAGCCCCAAAGTCTGGGTGGCAATGCAAGTAGTTCCCAGAGGCGTTCATAAGAAGCAAGAGTTGTTCTGGCTGCCACCTTGGCTGTGGGAGCCAGGCCAGGACGTTCGACATATTGGGGTCCGGTGCTAGGGAAAAGTGAAAAAAAGGTGCTTTGGAGGATAGAGTGGCCAGGAAAGCCCGCAGCCCCAAAGTCTGGGTGGCAATGCAAGTAGTTCCCAGAGACCTTGAAAGAAAGCAAGAGTTATTTCTGGCTGCCACCTTGGCTGTGGGAGCCAGGCCAGGACGATCGGCATATTGGGGTCCGGTGCTGGGGTAAAGTGAAAAAAAGGATCTTTGGAGGATAGAGTGGCCAGGAAAGCCCGCAGCCCCAAAGTCTGGGTGGCAATGCAAGTAGTTCCCAGAGGCGTTCATAAAAAGCAAGAGTTGTTCTGGCTGCCACCTTGGCTGTGGGAGCCAGGCCAGGACGTTCGGCATATTGGGGTCCGGTGCTAGGGAAAAGTGAAAAAAAGGTTCTTTGGAGGATAGAGTGGCCAGGAAAGCCCGCAGCCCCCAAAGTCTGGGTGGCAATGCAAGTAGTTCCCAGAGACCTTGAAAGAAAGCAAGAGTTATTTCTGGCTGCCACCTTGGCTGTGGGAGCCAGGCCAGGACGTTCGGCATATTGGGGTCCGGTGCTAGGGAAAAGTGAAAAAAAGGTTCTTTGGAGGATAGAGTGGCCAGGAAAGCCCGCAGCCCCAAAGTCTGGGTGGCAATGCAAGTAGTTCCCAGAGGCGTTCATAAGAAGCAAGAGTTCTTCTGGCTGCCACCTTGGCTGTGGGAGCCAGGCCAGGACGTTCGGCATATTGGGGGCCGGTGCTAGGGAAAAGTGAAAAAAAGGTTCTTTTGAGGATAGAGTGGCCAGGAAAGCCCGCAGCCCCAAAGTCTTGGTGGTAATGCAAGTAGTTCCCAGAGGCGTTCATAAAAAGCAAGAGTTATTTCTGGCTGCCACCTTGGCTGTGGGAGCCAGGCCAGGACGTTCGGCATATTGGGGGCCAGTGCTAGGGAAAAGTGAAAAAAAGGTTCTTTTGAGGATAGAGTGGCCAGGAAAGCCCGCAGCCCCAAAGTCTGGGTGGCAATGCAAGTAGTTCCCAGAGGCGTTCATAAAAAGCAAGAGCTGTTCTGGCTGCCACCTTGGCTGTGGGAGCCAGGCCAGGACGTTCGGCATATTGGGGGCCGGTGCTAGGGAAAAGTGAAAAAAAGGTTCTTTGGAGGATAGAGTGGCCAGGAAAGCCCGCAGCCCCAAAGTCTGGGTGGCAATGCAAGTAGTTCCCAGAGGCGTTCATAAAAAGCAAGAGTTGTTCTGGCTGCCAGCTTGGCTGTGGGAGCCAGGCCAGGACGATCGGCATATTGGGGGCCGGTGCTAAGGAAAAGTGAAAAAAAGGTTCTTTGGAGGATAGAGTGGCCAGGAAAGCCCGCAGCCCCAAAGTCTGGGTGGCAATGCAAGTAGTTCCCAGAGGCGTTCATAAAAAGCAAGAGTTGTTCTGGCTGCCACCTTGGCTGTGGGAGCCAGGCCAGGACGTTCGGCATATTGGGGTCCGGTGCTGGGGTAAAGTGAAAAAAAGGTGCTTTGGAGGATAGAGTGGCCAGGAAAGCCCGCAGCCCTAAAGTCTGGGTAGCAATGCAAGTAGTTCCCAGAGACCTTGAAAGAAAGCAAGAGTTATTTCTGGCTGCCACCTTGGCTGTGGGAGCCAGGCCAGGACGTTCGGCATATTGGGGTCCGGTGCTGGGGTAAAGTGAAAAAAAGGTTCTTTTGAGGATAGAGTGGCCAGGAAAGCCCGCAGCCCCAAAGTCTGGGTGGCAATGCAAGTAGTTCCCAGAGACCTTGAAAGAAAGCAAGAGTTGTTCTGGCTGCCACCTTGGCTGTGGGAGCCAGGCCAGGACGTTCGGCATATTGGAGGCCGGTGCTAGGGAAAAGTGAAAAAAAGGTTCTTTGGAGGATAGAGTGGCCAGGAAAGCCCGCAGCCCCAAAGTCTGGGTGGCAATGCAAGTAGTTCCCAGAGGCGTTCATAAAAAGCAAGAGTTGTTCTGGCTGCCAGCTTGGCTGTGGGAGCCAGGCCAGGACGTTCGGCATATTGGGGTCCGGTGCTAGGGAAAAGTGAAAAAAAGGTGCTTTGGAGGATAGAGTGGCCAGGAAAGCCCGCAGCCCCAAAGTCTGGGTGGCAATGCAAGTAGTTCCCAGAGACCTTGAAAGAAAGCAAGAGTTATTTCTGGCTGCCACCTTGGCTGTGGGAGCCAGGCCAGGACGTTCGGCATATTGGGGTCCGGTGCTAGGGAAAAGTGAAAAAACAGTTCTTTTGAGGATAGAGTGGCCAGGAAAGCCCGCAGCCCCAAAGTCTGGTGGCAATGCAAGTAGTTCCCAGAGACCTTGAAAGAAAGCAAGAGTTGTTCTGGTTGCCACCTTGACTGTGGGAGCCAGGCCAGGACAATCGGCATATTTGGGGTCCGGTGCTGGGGTAAAGTGAAAAAAAGGTTCTTTGGAGGATAGAGTGGCCAGGAAAGCCCGCAGCCCCAAAGTCTGGGTAGCAGTGCAAGTAGTTCCCAGAGACCTTGAAAGAAAGCAAGAGTTATTTCTGGCTGCCAGCTTGGCTGTGGGAGCCAGGCCAGGACGTTCGGCATATTGGGGGCCAGTGCTAGGGAAAAGTGAAAAAAAGGTTCTTTGGAGGATAGAGTGGCCAGGAAAGCCCGCAGCCCCAAAGTCTGGGTGGCAATGCAAGTAGTTCCCAGAGACCTTGAAAGAAAGCAAGAGTTGTTCTGGCTGCCACCTTGGCTGTGGGAGCCAGGCCAGGACGTTCGGCATATTGGAGGCCAGTGCTAGGGAAAAGTGAAAAAAAGGTTCTTTGGAGGATAGAGTGGCCAGGAAAGCCTGCAGCCCCAAAGTCTGGGTGGCAATGCAAGTAGTTCCCAGAGGCGTTCATAAAAAGCAAGAGTTGTTCTGGCTGCCACCTTGGCTGTGGGTGCCAGGCCAGGACGTTCGGCATATTGGGGTCCGGTGCTAGGGAAAAGTGAAAAAAAGGTTCTTTGGAGGATAGAGTGGCCAGGAAAGCCCGCAGCCCTAAAGTCTGGGTAGCAATGCAAGTAGTTCCCAGAGACCTTGAAAGAAAGCAAGAGTTATTTCTGGCTGCCACCTTGGGTGTGGGAGCCAGGCCAGGACGTTCGGCATATTGGGGTCCGGTGCTAGGGAAAAGTGAAAAAAAGGTTCTTTGGAGGATAGAGTGGCCAGGAAAGCCCGCAGCCCCAAAGTCTGGGTGGCAATGCAAGTAGTTCCCAGAGGCGTTCATAAAAAGCAAGAGTTGTTCTGGCTGCCACCTTGACTGTGGGAGCCAGGCCAGGACAATCGGCATATTGGGGTCCGGTGCTGGGGTAAAGTGAAAAAAAGGTTCTTTTGAGGCTAGAGTGGCCAGGAAAGCCCGCAGCCCCAAAGTCTGGGTGGCAATGCAAGTAGTTCCCAGAGGCGTTCATAAAAAGCAAGAGTTGTTCTGGCTGCCACCTTGGCTGTGGGTGCCAGGCCAGGATGTTCGGCATATTGGGGTCCGGTGCTAGGGAAAAGTGAAAAAACGGTTCTTTTGAGGATAGAGTGGCCAGGAAAGCCCGCAGCCCCAAAGTCTGGGTGGCAATGCAAATAGTTCCCAGAGACCTTGAAAGAAAGCAAGAGTTGTTCTGGTTGCCACCTTGACTGTGGGAGCCAGGCCAGGACAATCGGCATATTGGGGTCCGGTGCTGGGGTAAAGTGAAAAAAAGGTTCTTTGGAGGATAGAGTGGCCAGGAAAGCCCGCAGCCCCAAAGTCTGGGTAGCAGTGCAAGTAGTTCCCAGAGACCTTGAAAGAAAGCAAGAGTTATTTCTGGCTGCCAGCTTGGCTGTGGGAGCCAGGCCAGGACGTTCGGCATATTGGGGGCCAGTGCTAGGGAAAAGTGAAAAAAAGGTTCTTTGGAGGATAGAGTGGCCAGGAAAGCCCGCAGCCCCAAAGTCTGGGTGGCAATGCAAGTAGTTCCCAGAGGCGTTCATAAAAAGCAAGAGTTGTTCTGGCTGCCAGCTTGGCTGTGGGAGCCAGGCCAGGACGTTCGGCATATTGGGGTCCGGTGCTAGGGAAAAGTGAAAAAAAGGTGCTTTGGAGGATAGAGTGGCCAGGAAAGCCCGCAGCCCCAAAGTCTGGGTGGCAATGCAAGTAGTTCCCAGAGACCTTGAAAGAAAGCAAGAGTTATTTCTGGCTGCCACCTTGGCTGTGGGAGCCAGGCCAGGACGTTCGGCATATTGGAGGCCGGTGCTAGGGAAAAGTGAAAAAAAGGTGCTTTGAGGATAGAGTGGCCAGGAAAGACCGCAGCCCCAAAGTCTGGGTGGCAATGCAAGTAGTTCCCAGACACCTTGAAAGAAAGCAAGAGTTGTTCTGGCTGCCACCTTGACTGTGGGAGCCAGGCCAGGACAATCGGCATATTGGGGTCCGGTGCTGGGGTAAAGTGAAAAAAAGGTTCTTTTGAGGCTAGAGTGGCCAGGAAAGCCCGCAGCCCCAAAGTCTGGGTGGCAATGCAAGTAGTTCCCAGAGGCGTTCATAAAAAGCAAGAGTTGTTCTGGCTGCCACCTTGGCTGTGGGTGCCAGGCCAGGATGTTCGGCATATTGGGGTCCGGTGCTAGGGAAAAGTGAAAAAAAGGTTCTTTTGAGGATAGAGTGGCCAGGAAAGCCCGCAGCCCCAAAGTCTGGGTGGCAATGCAAGTAGTTCCCAGAGACCTTGAAAGAAAGCAAGAGTTGTTCTGGTTGCCACCTTGACTGTGGGAGCCAGGCCAGGACAATCGGCATATTGGGGTCCGGTGCTGGGGTAAAGTGAAAAAAAGGTTCTTTGGAGGATAGAGTGGCCAGGAAAGCCCGCAGCCCCAAAGTCTGGGTAGCAATGCAAGTAGTTCCCAGAGACCTTGAAAGAAAGCAAGAGTTATTTCTGGCTGCCAGCTTGGCTGTGGGAGCCAGGCCAGGACGTTCGGCATATTGGGGGCCAGTGCTAGGGAAAAGTGAAAAAAAGGTTCTTTGGATGATAGAGTGGCCAGGAAAGCCCGCAGCCCCAAAGTCTGGGTGGCAATGCAAGTAGTTCCCAGAGACCTTGAAAGAAAGCAAGAGTTGTTCTGGCTGCTACGTTGGGTGTGGGAGCCAGGCCAGGACGTTCGGCATATTGGGGTCCGGTGCTGGGGTAAAGTGAAAAAAAGGTTCTTTGGAGGATAGAGTGGCCAGGAAAGCCCGCAGCCCCAAAGTCTGGGTGGCAATGCAAGTAGTTCCCAGAGGCGTTCATAAAAAGCAAGAGTTGTTCTGGCTGCCAGCTTGGCTGTGGGAGCCAGGCCAGGACGTTCGGCATATTGGGGTCCGGTGCTAGGGAAAAGTGAAAAAAAGGTGCTTTGGAGGATAGAGTGGCCAGGAAAGCCCGCAGCCCCAAAGTCTGGGTGGCAATGCAAGTAGTTCCCAGAGACCTTGAAAGAAAGCAAGAGTTATTTCTGGCTGCCACCTTGGCTGTGGGAGCCAGGCCAGGACGTTCGGCATATTGGGGTCCGGTGCTAGGGAAAAGTGAAAAAAAGGTTCTTTGGAGGATAGAGTGGCCAGGAAAGCCCGCAGCCCCAAAGTCTGGGTGGCAATGCAAGTAGTTCCCAGAGACCTTGAAAGAAAGCAAGAGTTATTTCTGGCTGCCACCTTGGCTGTGGGAGCCAGGCCAGGACGTTCGGCATATTGGGGTCCGGTGCTGGGGTAAAGTGAAAAAAAGGTGCTTTGGAGGATAGAGTGGCCAGGAAAGCCCGCAGCCCCAAAGTCTGGGTGGCAATGCAAGTAGTTCCCAGAGGCGTTCATAAAAAGCAAGAGTTGTTCTGGCTGCCACCTTGGCTGTGGGAGCCAGGCCAGGACGTTCGGCATATTGGGGTCCGGTGCTGGGGTAAAGTGAAAAAAAGGTTCTTTGGAGGATAGAGTGGCCAGGAAAGCCCGCAGCCCCAAAGTCTGGGTAGCAATGCAAGTAGTTCCCAGAGACCTTGAAAGAAAGCAAGAGTTATTTCTGGCTGCCACCTTGGCTGTGGGAGCCAGGCCAGGACGTTCGGCATATTGGGGTCCGGTGCTAGGGAAAAGTGAAAAAAAGGTTCTTTGGAGGATAGAGTGGCCAGGAAAGCCCGCAGCCCCAAAGTCTGGGTGGCAATGCAAGTAGTTCCCAGAGACCTTGAAAGAAAGCAAGAGTTATTTCTGGCTGCCACCTTGGCTGTGGGAGCCAGGCCAGGACGTTCGGCATATTGGGGTCCGGTGCTGGGGTAAAGTGAAAAAAAGGTGCTTTGGAGGATAGAGTGGCCAGGAAAGCCCGCAGCCCCAAAGTCTGGGTGGCAATGCAAGTAGTTCCCAGAGGCGTTCATAAAAAGCAAGAGTTGTTCTGGCTGCCACCTTGGCTGTGGGAGCCAGGCCAGGACGTTCGGCATATTGGGGTCCGGTGCTGGGGTAAAGTGAAAAAAAGGTTCTTTGGAGGATAGAGTGGCCAGGAAAGCCCGCAGCCCCAAAGTCTGGGTAGCAATGCAAGTAGTTCCCAGAGGCGTTCATAAAAAGCAAGAGCTGTTCTGGCTGCCACCTTGGCTGTGGGAGCCAGGCCAGGACGTTCGGCATATTGGGGGCCGGTGCTAGGGAAAAGTGAAAAAAAGGTTCTTTGGAGGATAGAGTGGCCAGGAAAGCCCGCAGCCCCAAAGTCTGGGTGGCAATGCAAGTAGTTCCCAGAGGCGTTCATAAAAAGCAAGAGTTGTTCTGGCTGCCAGCTTGGCTGTGGGAGCCAGGCCAGGACGTTAGG